>NC_091188.1:8715735-8785735 GCF_040958095.1 Procambarus clarkii | reverse complement strand
AAGAGGACCGACTTTTCCGGTCGCGGTTCTCATAATGGACCGAGTTCCAGGAATTCGGTCCTATTGGAACTTGGTCCTGCCTCCCTTTGTGACGTAGTGTATGTACATCGGATTATGTGTATATCGCATCATATGTACATCGGAGTATATATACAAATTAAAATATATATATTCGGTTCTTAGTGGTCTTTTTTTCTTGCAGATTATTAATATTTTTTTTTTAGAAATCAATTTTGAGACCGGCTCAAAGTTCGGTCTCAAAGTTCACACAGTTCAAAGTATGTAATCTCAAATAAAAATATGTCTCTCACTCTCTCTCTCTCTCTCTCTTTCTCTATCTATCTCTGTCTCTCTGTCTCTCTCTCGCTCTCTCACACTCTCACTCACTCTCTCTTTCTCTATCTATCTCTGTGTGTCTCTCTCTCTCTCTCAGCCGTACTTCATCGCTCTGACACAGGCCGGGCCGTAGACGTACCCAAAGCCCGCCAGCATTACGTAAGTAATGAAGAAATATGATATATTTACTCACTATAATATTGGTGCTGAATGCAGAACATAATCAAACCTATTTTTACTTTCAAATAATCTCAAGTTCATAAGGAGATTAGAAGTAAATATGTAGCAGGTAACGCCATAGGAAGTCGACGATCCGAGCGACAATGTTGTGGAGCGACTTGTCCAAGATATATTGTCGCTGGAGTGTGGTTGCTGGCATATATCTGCCTCACTGTACACAGTGATCCAGTCGTCGCACGTTTCTGCTCTAATTGTCGCAAATTTAATTGGTGTTATTAACAAGTAGAATGCGTATTTATAATAATATCTACCATAAATAGCCACAAAACATTTAATATTTATCAAAATAAAACGTGTCTGGAAGTTAAATCAACTCCATAGGACAGTAGTTTTGTTATATAGATGCTAACGTTATCCGTTGGTATCCGTTCGCTACTTAAACTACTCATGTCTTTTCGCTCATAGAATACCGAGCACCTACACGCTCTCTGATATATTGCTTAATTAATAGAGATTCACAAATAAAGCTTATATTTGTATATGTTATCAGAAAGGCAGAGATAAAATAGTTTTTGTGAATCCATCACATTAATTTGATCTTATTAGAGAGGAAAGTTAATCATATTTTAATGAAGCATTCTTGGCCGACGCTCTCCCTATCGATGGGAACTACGACCTGTCAAAAATCAATGTTAATTTGATCTATATACTGTAATAAACAGAGTTTTCTATGTTACCAGAAAGACAGAAATATAAGCTACATTTAAATTCATTTACAAAGGGAAGGGAGTACCACCTCTGGCTGGAAGAAGGGGGGACCCTTAGCCTCGGAGGAAAGCACACATAACGCATTAGAGGGAATGTTTAGGTCCCCTCCAACACAGTTTCTGTGTACTTTTCTCCAGCTACATTTTAAATACTTTGGCGTAAATATAACTGAAGTGAAAGTGAAGATATATGCCTTTTTATAGTTACTTGATGGCTAGCTGAGGGAGTGTGAAGGCCTGCACACCAGCCAGTGAACTGTGTACTGATTTTGCATGTATGCTAATTAATCTTACAGCAGGCAGCAATATGTCACAGGGATGGCAACTGTACGCAAGCAGAAATGCGTCACAACTGCAGTACGCAAGCAGTCAATACTACTTGACTAGTCAGTCATTGTTGGTTGATCAATCCTATCTAATTCAGTCCAATCAATACTACTAGTCAAGTAGGATTGACTGGGTCAAGCAGGTCTGACTAGGTCAAGCAGGATTGACTAGGTCAAGCAGGATTGACTGGGTCAAGCAGGATTGACTAGGTCAAGCAGGATTAACTAAGTCAAGTAGGATTGACTGGGTCAAATAGGATTGACTAGGTCAAGCAGGATTACTTTAATACACAAAACACAAGTAAAGATCCGTAGATTAATTACGACGCAGGATCGCTCTTGAGAACCTAATTATAAATCATAATATTATAATTATAATTAATTGATTGTGTTGGAGGGACAGGAAGCCAGAGTGTATGCATACACGTTAGGCTTTTATCGAGTTCCCCCCCCCCCACCCCCAGGATTCCACCCCCACAACAAGCTGACTAACTCCTGAGCCCCTATACGCACTGCTAGGTGAACAGATGCATTAGATGAAAGGAAATGTGTCGAACCATTTTGCTTTGAATGGTCTCATCAGAATGAGGACTTGTGATGGGAAGGAATGGTACCCAACCACTTATGGACGGTCGGGGATTGAACGCCGACCTGCATGAAGCGAGACCGTCGCTTTACCGTCCAGCCCAAGTGACAGGTGTGAATGGTGGGCCTCAGCAGGTGGTCGTTCCTCAGGGGGGTGGGGGGGTGATGTGTGTGTGTGTGTGTGTGTGTGTGTGTGTATATATATATATATATATATATATATATATATATATATATATATATATATATATATATATATATATCAACATATATGTATGTATATATATATATATATATATATATATATATATATATATATATATATATATATATATATATATATATATATATATATATATATATATCTAATGACCTTTCCCAGGATGCAACCCCCACAATAGTCTACTAACTATTAAGTACTCATTTACTGCTTGGTGAGCAGTAGCATTAGGTGAAAGGAAACGAGCTCAACCATTTCTGTCCCATTTAGGATTCGAACCCGGGATTTCCGATTGCGAGTTGAAAACGAACTCGACTGTACTAGCGAGAGGCAATTAGCTGCTAATGGTGGTGACGGTAATGGTGGTGACGGTAATGGGGGGTATTACTAGTGGTGGTGGTAAGGGGAGGTGACACTGGTTGTAATAATGGTGGTAATAGGGTGGTTGATGGCAGTAGTAGTGGTGGTGGTGGTGGTGTTAGTGGGTTTACTCACTCTACCGTGAAGCGGGCTACACCTCTCGGAGTATACATCCCTGTTGCCTGCAGACTTCGGCTTGGTGTTGGGCGTAAAGCCTGTAAACCGACGCAGTTTACCAAGCCCGCTACAAACTCTTATACTGACCAACCAGCAAAAAGAATAACTCAGCCCTGAACACAAGCCAGAACTCAAGTGAACTCCTAACTGAGTTACCAGGTACACTCACGTTGTAAATCTGTCACTTCACTCGTTTTAAAAATGAATTTGAATTTATGGCTAACTAATGTAAATTTTCTTGTTGATTTAGATGGTAGAATGATTGGTATCTCATTGTCTACAGACAAATGGAACAGGTTTCTACCTGCTTACTTCACAAGTTTTCTGAACACTGTATGTAAGTTTCCGCACCTGCATGTAAATTCGTAAAAATGAAACTGCTTTTCACATTCCACTTTACAAAAGTCATATATTTACTTTACAAATTTGTTCCGTTTATCACAGCCAAGTACACAAGAGGGGGGTGGGACCCCTCAACCACCACCACCTCTGACTATATACATTAGTGTACATTAATTACTACACCACACACAGTAAAAATTCCAAGCGGGTTTTCGTACGAAATGTATATATAATGTCCTCATTTACCCTGGGGGAAATTGGGGAGACAGTTATATATATATGGTTATATATATGTGCTCCGAGGGAGAGACCTGGACGCAGCGCGATGCTTAGTACACTACGAGGCCATGCTGGTCCCAACCCTCGGCCCCACACACACACACACACACACACACACACACACACACACACACACACACACACACACACACACACACACACACACACACACACACGCACACACACACCAGACGGGAGGGGGGTTGGGGGAAGGGGAGTTCCAACACCGGTGATGTAACATCTCTCGCGGCACCTGGCAACTCTGGTAATGTTTACGTGCGCCGTGCTGACTTGCGGAGTACGACCCACCGGGGGGAAGGGGGGAGGACTGGATAGGTACGGAGGTCGTGCGTGTCGTTCGTACGAAGAGACACATAGTGGCTATGAGGGGGGAGGGGGGGTGTAGGTGGGATTAATTTCTTCTATTGCGGCCATCGGTCGGTCGAATGACTATAGAAAATGTGGACGAAAGGCAGTGAAAATATTCTGAATGTGGTGATTATGTGTGTACATGGGTTGAGGGGGGGAGGGGGGCTTGTGTGTTCGGCAGTGGTGGTAGGTGGGGAGTGGTGGTGGTAGTTCGTGGTGGTAATGGCAATCCTGGTGGTCGGTAACAATTGTGGTGGTGGTGGTGGTGAAAGTAATGGTGGTGATAATAGCAGACGTAATAGTCCTGGCAATAGTGGTACCGTTGCTGGTGGTACTGGTAATGGGAGCGTTGGTGGTGGTGGTAATAGTGGTAGGGCAGGTGACTCACACTCCTCCACATGTCCACATCCAGACAACACACATTAGGGAGGGTAGAAATAGCCTAAGCTACTCTATCCCTTTGAGATGTATTTCTTTCTTGTCTCAATAAACATACTTGGCAACACACGAGACCACCAACACAGGAATGGCGGTCAGGAATCTGTACATCAGTTGGTTGACGGTTGAGAGGCGGGCCTAAAGAGCCAAAGCTCAGCCCCCGCAAGCACAACTAGGTGAGTACAAATGAGTACAACAACATAACCAACATATGAGGGGTGGGGTGGTGGGAGGGGGGGGAGCACCACTGGGGATCGAGCGGGTGCTCCACTGACATGATAATCTCCCCCCACCTCCCCTATGTTGACCCAAACGTGGGTCCCACCGTCGTTGTTATAGATTCAGCTACTCGGAACAAGTTCCAAGTAGCACGGGCTATGGTGAGCCCATAACTTACCTGGTACAGGAGCGGGGCAAGTAGCACGGGCTATGGAGAGCCCGTAGTGGACTTGCCTGGCACAGGAGAGGGGCTGTGCTCCTGCCCTCAGCGGCCACCATATATATAACACTTAAGGTGGGAACTCTGACCTCGGGATGTCTATAACGACCGAGCAACCTACATGACCGTGGTGGTGTGTGTGTGTGAGGGGGGGGGGGGGCAGAGGCCACCTGACCAAAAATCGAACACCTGTCTAATCCGGACACCTGTTGAAAATAACATCCAATTGCCGACGGTCATTAATTGCACGAACGTTAATTAACGAGGCCCTTGGTAGTGGGTAGTGCCAGCTTGCGGGGGAATAAATGGCCCTTTAACTACCCAATGTTAACAGTCACCTTCCAATTGTGCTCACCTGACTTGAGTCACCTTAATTCCCAGTGTCACCTGCTCGTCAAGGTAAACACACACTCAAGGCTGAACACTGCCTCGTGGACTTGTGATCAGCACGCTGGACTTGTGATCCTGTGGTCCCGGGTTCGATCCCGGGCGCCGGCGAGAAACAATGGGCAGAGTTTCTTTCACCCTATGCCGCTGTTACCTAGCCGTAAAATAGGTACCTGGGTGTTAGTCAGCTGTCACGGGATGCTTCCTGGGGGTGGAGGCCGGGTCGAGGACCGGGCCGCGGGGACACTAAAAGCCCCGAAATCATCTTAAGATAACACAAGGGGGTCACATGACAGGGGTCTCGTAATGCAGCCGGCTCCGTGCTCGACTCACACTAGCGGATCCCGGGTTCGATTCCCGGGCGGGACAAATGATTGGGGAGGTTTCCCTTTTACCTAATGCATTTCTTCACTTAGCAGTAAATAGGTACTATGGAGTTAGTCAACTGTTGTGGAGGGGGGGGGGGGGGGTGTTGCATCCTGGGGAGGGTCAGTATCGCTCGACCTTTGGAGGGGGGAGGGGGAGGGGGAGGGGGAGGGGGAGGGGGAGGGGGGGAGGGGGAGGGGGATCTCGATACAAGCCTAAAATGTATTTCTTGATAATGTCTGAGACACAACAAACCACCCAAGAAAGCACCAAGCTGGGGAAGACTGTAGCAAGTGTCATGCCTTCTGTGGCTCACTGCCTGGACACGAACCATCTCGTTAGAAATAAAAACCCTTACGGCGCAGTGGTAGCTCATTCGCTCCGCGCCTTGCGAGTGATTTCGTCTGGATTCGAGCCCTGACCAGGGAGGATTGACGAGGCACCAGTCCTTTCTTAACTGTTCGCCTCAATTCACCCAGCAGTAATTGGGGACCTGGGTGTTAAACGATTGGTTAGACGTGCTCCAGCGAGAACTAGTAGGATAAGCTATCCTTATAAGGATAAGCCTAACAGTTCCTTCCTGTAGGGAAGGAACTGTTCACAGCCTGCTAACAGAAGGTTTAGTTGGGCGCTCCTGTACTCACCTGTGTAAACAAAGAGAGACAAAAAAAAAGAGGCCTTCAGTCTAAAGTAAACAATTGTTTATTGTAGCCATTCTGCGTAAGTAATTATATATTTCCTTATGTACTAGTTAGATAGATGGGTTTACCTGTCTGCGCACCAGATGGCTGTCTAAGGCATCCATTGTTTACAGAGGTGAGATAATGAGGAAGAAGCCCCAAGCCAGTATGACTGTACATCACTCGGGACACAAGGAAGTCCTGGGATAAAAACAAAGTGATGGAACGGTGACCAACCGAGTGACTGACTAAGATTATGTCACCCAAAAGGTGGCACGGGCATGAATAGCCCGTAATGTGACCAACCACTAAGACAATCCAGGATCAAACTGGCTGAGGACCATCACTACACCCCCCAGGGTGAAGACCATCACTACACACCCCCTGGGTGAAGATCATCACTACACCCCCCTGGGTGAAGATCATCACTACACCCCCCTGGGTGAAGATCATCACTACACCCCCCAGGGTGAAGATCATCACTACACCCCCCTGGATGAAGACCATCACTACCCCCCCCTGGGTGAAGATCATCACTACACCCCCCTGGGTGAAGATCATCACTACACCCCCCTGGGTGAAGATCATCACTACACCCCCCTGGGTGAAGATCATCACTACACCCCCCAGGGTGAAGATCATCACTACACCCCCCTGGATGAAGACCATCACTACCCCCCCCCCTGGATGAAGACCATCACTACCCCCCCCTGGGTGAAGATCATCACTACACCCCCCTGGGTGAAGATCATCACTACACCCCCCAGGGTGAAGATCATCACTACACCCCCCTGGGTGAAGATCATCACTACACCCCCCTGGGTGAAGATCATCACTACACCCCCCTGGGTGAAGATCATCACTACACCCCCCAGGGTGAAGATCATCACTACACCCCCCAGGGTGAAGATCATCCCTACACCCCCCTGGGTGAAGATCATCACTACACCCCCCTGGGTGAAGATCATCACTACACCCCCCAGGGTGAAGATCATCACTACACCCCCCTGGGTGAAGATCATCACTACACCCCCCTGGGTGAAGATCATCACTACACCCCTCTGGGTGAAGATCATCACTACACCACCCAGGGTGAAGATCATCACTACACCCCCCAGGGTGAAGATCATCACTACACCCCCCTGGGTGAAGATCATCACTACACCCCCCTGGGTGAAGATCATCACTACACCCCCCAGGGTGAAGATCATCACTACACCCCCCAGGGTGAAGATCATAACTACACCCCCCTGGGTGAAGATCATCACTACACACTCCTGGGTGAAGATCATCACTACACCCCCCAGGGTGAAGATCATCACTACACCCCCCTGGGTGAAGATCATCACTACACCCCCGTCCCACTGTCACTATACTCGCTGGGTGAGGATCAACATCACAATAGTGATGATCACTATATTTGGTGGAAGGGAAGGGAATTACCAGGGGAAAGCGCCAAGCCAATAGACTATATACATATATATATATATATATATATATATATATATATATATATATATATATATATATATATATATATATATATATATATATATATATATATATATATATATATATATATATATATGTCGTACCTAATAGCCAGAACTCACTTCTCAGCCTACTATGCAAGGCCCGGTTTGCCTATTAAGCCCAGTTTTACTGAATTAATATATTTTCTCTAATTTTTTTCTTATGAAATGATAAAGCTACCCATTTCATTATGTATGAGGTCAAATTTTTTTTATTGGAGTTAAAATTAACGTATATATATGACCGAACCTAACCAGCCCTACCTAACCTAACCTAACCTATCTTTATAGGTTAGGTTAGGTTAGGTAGCCGAAAACGTTAGGTTAGGTTAGGTTTGGTAGGTTAGGTAGTCGAAAAAACATTAATTCATGAAAACTAGGCTTATTAGGCAAATCGGGCATTGCATAGTAGGCTGAGAAGTGAGTTCTGGCTACTAGGTACGACATATATATATATATATATACTTGGAAGGGATGGGTCGGGATTGGGATGGGATGGGTTTTCGGATGGGATGAGGGTGGGGGTTGAAGGAATATGGTGCCCAACCACTTGGACTGTCGGGGATTGAACGCCGACCTGCATGAAGCGAGACCGTCGCTCTACCGTCCAGTCCAAGTAGTTACTATAATCACTATAAACCTGTTAATCTCCAATACAGAGTTACCGTTGTAACTCTGGAATGGTCGTTGGACGGACCGAAACGTCGTCGTCCCTTCACCTGCTAGTGTGTGGTCGGGTCAAGTTACCGTTGTATCTAAGATACAGTAATTTTTTTTTTAGACCCGCCAGAAACGCGCCTCAGACTGTGTGCTGAAGCATCTTGAACCCTTCCTTAGACAGTTCCTCCCCCTTCTGACAGTCAGTTGTGATGCCTTGCTTGCCAGTTTACAGAGTAAGTGGACATTTTCAGCAGAATTAGTGCCATTATCGTCCTTCCGTGATCAGTATATCGCTGAGGAAACACCGATTTGACTGTTAATGTCTAGGTTTTAACAGCGAGACGATATGTTCCATATTTACGGAATCGTCCGGATGCCAATAAGTATCCGGATAGATGTTTCGGTGCCAGTTTTAAACGTCAGAAACAAACGCTATCTCGGGTCTAGAAAATAAGAATCCGGATTACAGGATTACCGTCAAGTGGACAGACGGCCAGCGGACACTCGGGAAGTGTGTTATTACCTTGGCCGAGTTCCTCGACGCCGTGCAACAATCGGTGCTCAGAATAGATACAATCGCTGGTACGCTGATTGTGTTGACTTTTACTCCCGTGGATGAAGACAAGCAGGGCTCGGGGGACCAAGGTGGTGAGCAGCGGGGTCTTGTGCTCCCTGAGCAGTCGGCTCTCACTCCCGACACCTGTCTTCATCCCAACACAACTCTCATTCCTGAGGCGACTCTCATTCCTGAGGAGACTCTCATTCCAGTAGTCCCGGATGTGAAGGATTAATACCGTGGACAGGCTGACACTGAGGTATAGGCCTCTAGTGACAGTGTAGTATAGGCCTCTAGTGACAGTGTAGTATAGGCCTCTAGTGACAGTGTAGTATAGGCCTCTAGTGACAGCCATACAGAACAGGTTGGGTAAGATCTCAATTAACTAAATAAGGACCAAGAAGGCCGGAAGGATCCGGATGGCGGGGACGATGCTTCTCTTCCTCCTGTAAAGGAGACCACGAGCGACAAGCCGCTCGCTTCCTTGGAACCTGTCGAACCTGTTAAGCAATCTCCCAGTCGGCCAACTGAGGTTCAAGGAGAAGAGGACCAACATGTCGACTAAGACCACAACAAAATGATCCTCGCGGACGCCTCCAAACACCCACACACGAAGTCTTAGATGCAGATAGGGAAATAGGAGTTCGGGGGCATCTACACCAGGAGCACCCGCGACCCCGTTCGTGAGGTGGACTAAGGGGACCCCTTCACCACCATGAAGGTGGAACACAAGAAGGGTTCGCGCGAGACCAGAGTCCTCCTGCAATTTAACAAACCTCCAGACAACCTCCAGCACCCCAACACCATCGTCACAGAGACCAAGTCCCCTCTGATAATATTTGTAATTATTCTGTAGTTTTCCAAAAGCAGCTGGAGATCCATCGCTTAGGCTGTGGTTTAGTCTATTGGTCGAGCCCCACAATAATAACAATTTGGTATAGTAGTGAGTTAGACGGGGGAGGACTACAACGCCTGGTTCGAAGGTGATCGTAACCATGCAACTAGACACGAATTCTTGCGGATAATTTACACGTGTTTCAATTTTTTCGATGAAGTCCCCAGCGCCCCGCGTGTCAACGTAAACAAAGCCAATATCGAAACACGTGTCTTCGCGTCTCATTATGAAATAGAAGATGTCCATCAAAACTTAGTGGAAAGCCAATTTATTGCAAAAATGATTTATATAAGTCCTGTAATCCTCAAAAATATGATGAAAATAATATTCTAGGATGATTTAGCGATTGATATTTTCATCGTACTAGAGACAAAATTCGATTTTGCTAAATAAGTCATGAAAATAAATAGTTTTTTAAATCAACGTAAAGGAGTTTGTATATTAACTTCCAACTAAGAGTTACAATTATATCTGAGCCAACGAACTCAAGTTATAATGTTCAACGCTCTCATGAGAGTTAAAGAATCTGACTTTTGCATCAGTCATATTCTCAGGAATTGCCAGGCATTACCCAACATCGGCCTACAGAACAAGTATCGGGATTACTATCTTGGGTGTGTGCACTTAAATGAATAACTGGATATTAAACTGATTAAGTGCACCTGGAGGAGCGAGCGAGAGCCCCTGTGGCTTAATGTCAACATACACACCAACAGCGACGCTCAAACTGCTAAATTCCTTCACATTAAAATGCCCCTTTTCTAAGACACTGTAACCGCGAGCGATTAAGATAAGCGAAGGTAACGTCAACCTCCTCACTCAAGGATAGAAATCCTAATCACCTGGATAATATATAATTGCAGACTTACTTTCCTTAAGCTGGCAGGAATCGTGGTTGTGATCACTCTCGAGTATTTCAGGCACCAGGGCCTGCTTTGTCCTGCCGAGGCTAGTGGTCCTTGGCCTGCTGGGTAGAGCCACGTCTTCGCTTCTTGCAGAGATGGTGCTCGATCCCCGATGGTCCAAGTGGTCGGGGATCGTTCCTCCACTTCGTCCTCCCATCCCAGCTCCAATCCTATCCACATGTTCCCTTCATGTGCTACGAAGTCAAACTGGCTTGACGATGTCTCATAATTTTTTTTCCTTTATGTTCATGTTCACATTCACTGCCCTAATTCGAGGTGGTTTGCATCGTTGCCACTTGTTTTGTTAAGTGTCGTGTGGCTGACCCGCAGGCTGGTCCGCAGGCTGACCCATTGGGATTATAGCTGGTTCAACCAATTCACAAATGGCTTGTTATTTGGTTATATAATTACCTGGAGTTTCCAAGGATTAATATTCTGCTTAAAAACAATTGATGAAAACAAAGACGAATTTAATGAGATTGTTTCATGGTGATGCTCGCGGCCGACGAGATCTCTGACCAACACTTACACCAACTGATTGATTGATTGATGAAGATTAAGCACCCAAGAGGTGGCACGGGCATGAATATCCCGTAAACCAGCAGGAACGACATCATTTTCTCCTTGGAGATGGTCCAATATGTGTAGCGCCTTCCCCATGTAGGTACAACGACGGTCCCGCTTCTACCAGGTCGGGGTTCGAACCCCTGACGGTCCAAGTGGTTGGGGGTTCTGAGAATTATCTTGTCCTTCCCTCCGTCTTCATATCCCAGTTCAAGATCCTTGCATTCCTTCCAAGTACTATAAGGCGTTGTGGCTTAGCGCTTTCTCCTGGTCTTCTCGGCTTGGATGGCGCCTGCTGATAATTACTTATTTACCTTCAGCTGGACGAGATTACCTAAGTAATTACCTAAGTGTAGTTACAGGATGAGAGCTACGCTCGTGGTGTCCCATCTTCCCGGTACTCTTTGTCATATAACGCTTTGAAACTACTGACAGTCTTGGCCTCCACCACCTTCTCACCTAACTTGTTCCAACCGTCTACCACTCTGTTTACCACAGTGAATTTTCGTATATTTCTCCGGCAGCTTTGTTTCGTTAGTTTAAATCTAATGACCTCTTGTTCTTGAAGTTCCAGGTCTCAGGAAATCTTCCCTATCAATTTTATCGATTCCTGTTACTATTTTGAACGTAGTGATCATATCGACTCTTTTTCTGCTATCTTAAGTGTGTGTGTGTGTGCGTGTGTGTGTGTGTGTGTGTGTGTGTGTGTGTGTGTGTGTGTGTGTGTGTGTGTGTGTGTGTGTGTGTGTGTGTGTGTGTGTGTGTGTGTGCGACTAAACTAACAGTTCTTACCTAAAAAGGATTTGCATATCAGTATCGATATGGGTTCGCATAACCCATATTGCCTAAGGGTTTTGCCGAGTATCAGATCCTGGGACTCGCTTTTTCAAACCGACGATTCTTTAATACCAAATATATTCCCGACCCTATTGTATCTTGCCATACAGGTTTTCCAACAATTGAGGGCAGTCTCCCCCGCTCAGTAGCTCCTCCACTGGGGCCAGATTCACGAAAGCACTTACACAAACACTTACGAACCTGTACATCTTTTCTCAATCTTTGGCGGCTTTGTTTCCAATTATTAAATCCAACCACTTGGGCTGGATGGTAGAGCGACGGTCTCGCTTCATGTAGGTCGGCGTTCAATCCCTGACCATCCAAGTGGTTGGGCACCATTCCTTACCCCCCGTCCCATCCCAAATCCTTATCCTGACCCCCTTCCCAGTGCTATATAGTCGTAATGAATTGGCGCTTTCCCCTTGATATATTTTATCTTTTATTCCAATTATTAAACAGTTAATGAGCTCTGAAGCACCAGGAGGCTGTTTATAACAATAACAACAGTTGAATGGGAAGTTTTCATGCTTGTAGACTGTTTAATAAATGTAACCAAAGCCGTCAAAGATTGAGGAAAGATGTACACGTTCGTAAGTGCTTGCGTAATTGCTTTCGTGAATCTGGCCCCCTGGTTCGTGCACTTGCAACTTGCCCTCGCACTCAGGAAGAATGCACTCACGTTCCACTGACTCACTCATCTGAGTGCCTACAGCTTCCCAGCGATGCCCTCTCCTTGCGCGGCTGCTCAAGATAAACATCCTGTCTTCATCTTTGTTCATTGTGATCCTGGATATTTCCTGTGGATCATCTTACCTCTATTGATCCCCTTTAGTCTTAACTCAAGCATCAAATTTTGACGCTATTGTAGGAAACGTTTGGGCTTTATCAATCTTCGTGTTCTTTTTTTGAGGTAAAGGGGAGTTACGTGCTGGTGCTGCATACTCTAGCATAATCCATAACATTATATAATACATACATACACACACACACATACATGCATACATACACACACACACATACATGCATACATACACACACACATACATGCATACATACACACGAGTGCCTCAAGTTGTGCCGCTACCATGATGCCGCTTGAACAGTGCCGCTGGTCTGGCACTTTATAGAGATGAAGTGCCAGCCATCAAAAGGCCATCTTGTCCCTCGGCACTCATACTGCTTCACAGCTTTTAGTATACACCGCATACAACAGCTGCAGCTGGCTTGTCTCATGTATACACCTCATACAACAGCTGCAGCTGGCTTGTCTCATGTATACACCTCATACAACAGCTGCAGCTGGCTTGTCTCATGTATACACCTCATACAACAGCTGCAGCTGGCTTATCTCATGTATACACCTCATACAACGGCTGCAGCTGGCTTATCTCATGTATACACCTCATACAACGGCTGCAGCTGGCTTATCTCATGTATACACCTCATACAACGGCTGCAGCTGGCTTATCTCATGTATACACCTCATACAACGGCTCCTTGTCCTCATATCCCAGCTTCTTGTTTTCGTATCCCATCTTCTTGTCCTCATATCTTAGCTCATTGTCCTCATATCCCAGCTCATTGTCCTCATACCCCAGCTCATTGTCCTCATACCCCAGCTCCTTGTCCTCATATCCCTTGCCATCGCTATACTGTCGTACTAACTTAGTATTTTCTCCAGAACATGACCTACTTGAGTTACCACTATGTTCAACTTGAGTCAAACTTAAGGCAGAACGCCGGCACAGGCCGCTAAAGCTTCTTCAAGTGTCGCAGTTCATCAAAGTTGAAGTTTTTTACCCAACTTTTTTACTCACCGAGAGTTGACTTCAAAGAACAGACGGGGCTTCTATCCTCCACCCGAAGTTCTACACAGGCCTGATAACGACTTGCAATTTTGGAAATGCTTTGTAGAGTATGAAGGAATGTTCTAAAATTTAGAAGGACACGGGTGTTCCTTGTTTACAACGAGGTCGGGCGGGCTGCGCACGGTGACTGCGCAGACTCACACACCCCCTGGAAGGCGGGAAAGCGGCTGGAAAGGGGAGACTCAAATGAAATGTGCCGTAAACACGCTCCGTGTCCTCTCCCGGAGGAGGAAAGTTAGACTGGCGCTTGTTGCTGTTGCTGTTGCAGGAAGGGAAGGAACCCTTGACTCCACGCCGTATCCCTGCTATGTATATTGATCTGTTTGGCTCTGTTTTACGGGGTATTCATGCCCGTGCCACCTCTTGGGTCTGCATCAGTCCATCTCTGTTCAAAAGCTGGAGGCTAGAGGCTTGGGGCTAGTCTCATCCAGACTCGCAGGGAGGGATGGTCATCTATCCCCTCCCCCCCCTCACTTCTGCCTCACACTACAACACAGGAGAACAAGCCTGTGAGGTTATACAGTGCCCCTCGCCCCCCCCTGGAGACAGCTTCAACCTCCTGGAGACAGCTTCAACCTCCCGGAGACAGCTTCAACCTCCCGGAGACAGCTTCAACCTCCTGGAGACAGCTTCAACCTCCCGGAGACAGCTTCAACCTCCCGGAGACAGCTTCAACCTTCTGGAGACAGCTTCAACATTCCATAGACTGACAAGCCTATTTAAGACTTTGGGAATGTCAAGGTCCACAGAATTTCCTCCAATCACCAACCAAATAACCGCATACAAATTAGACAAACTATAAAGCTTAATTGTTAAACAAGTCCCCACGAACACCCAACCAGCACAATAAACCCACAATACAAGCAAGGGCAAGAACGACAAGTCCCCCCACAACTAGCAAGGCTACGAGAACGACAAGTAAGTAATTACCAAAAGAAGGCACCAAGCCGAGAAGGCTATGTAGCACCATCAAATGTGTGGGATAATCAGAGGGCGCTAAATATCACCAAGGATGCCAATACGAGAACAGAAACGCATAAGGCGAACGATATCAAAAGTACCCGAGTCACCAAGAATTCTATCGAGGGACAAGTGACCGCGAGGGGCGGTCGGAAAGCAAGACACACGCTCGTCCTGGAAGTCAGGACATTCAACAAGGAAATGCACGACCGTAAGAGGGACAATGCAATTTGGACAATAAGGAGCAGGGCGGCGCTCCATTAAGTGACCGTGAGTTAGGCGTGTATGGCCAATACGCAACCTCGCCAGAGCCGTTTCCCATCGCCGATTTCCGTGGTAGGAAGAAGGCCGTGAGGACACACTACTCTTAAGAGTATGCAATTTGTTACCAGTAACAAAAGACCAACAATCCTGCCAACAGGTAAGGATGGAGGAATGAAAAACCGGGTAAAAGTCGGAATATGGAATACCTTTACGGGAGATAGGACAAGAGTGGACAGCTTCCTTAGCGGCAGCATCCGCACGCTCATTTAAAGAGACACCAATATGGCTATGAACCCAGCAAACCTCAACTGACTTAAATTTACGGAAATAAGAAACAGCCCAATGCTGAATCTCGACGACCACTGGATGGACCGGAATAAAGGACCCGAGAGCCATGAGGACACTACGAGAGTCACCGACAGCCACAAAGGAAGATTGACAACGAGAAAGCAGGAGACGAAGAGCATAGAGAATAGCATAAAGTTCCGCTGTAAAGATGCTAGCCTCCGGAGGAAGGCGACACATATAAGTGCGATCAGGAAAAACAACAGAGTAGCCCACACCGTCTGCAGACTTAGACCCGTCGGTGAAGATGGGAACGGAGTGAGAGTAAGAAGAAAAGTGCTCAAGGAAAAAGCGTTTCAGAACCGTATGAGGGGAGTAAAAGCTTTTGTGATGTGGGTCAAGGACGTACAAAACTTCGGAAGGGAGACTCTCCACGGGGGCAAGGAAGGAACAATACGAGGAGAAATATTAGAAATACGAGCTGAAAGAGAATCCTGTAAGCGAGATAACCGGACAGAAAGAGGGAGGTGGACGAGAACGACAAGTCCCCCTCCCCCCACGAGAAGCAAGACCATGAGAACGATAAGTCCTCCATGACAAACAAGGCTACAAGACCCAAGAGTCCCCTTGAGACAAACAAAAGAAGAGACAAGCACCTGTAGTCATCAGACGCCTACAAGCACACACACACACACACACACACACACACACACACACACACACACACACACACACACACACACACACACACACACACACACGCACACACACACACACGCACACACACACACACACACACACACACACACACACACACACACACACACACACACACGCACACACACACACGCACACACACACACACACACACACGCACACACACACACACACACACACACACACACACACACACACACACACACACACACACACACACACACACACACGCGCACACACACACACACACACACACACACACACACACACACACACACACACACACACACACACACACACACACACACACACACACGCACACACACGCACACACACACACACAAATGTGTAAGTAAATATATGTAAGTAAGTAAGTAAATATATGTAAGTAATATAAATATATATAGTAAGTAAATGCAAAGTAATGAAACTAGGTGGTGGAAATAGGAGGCCAAACACAGGATACAGAATAGGAGATGAAGTACTTAATGAAACGAACAAAGAGAAAGATCTAGGAGTTGATATCACACCAAACCTGTCTCCTGAAGCCCACATAAAAAGAATAACGTCTGCGGCATATGCGAGGCTGGCTAACATCAGAACAGCGTTCAGGAACCTGTGTAAAGAATCATTCAGAATCTTGTACACCACATATGTAAAACCAATCCTGGAGTATGCGGCCCCAGCATGGAGCCCGTACCTTGTCATGCACAAGACGAAGCTGGAAAAAGTCCAAAGGTTTGCCACTAGACTAGTCCCAGAACTAAGAGGCATGAGTTACGAGGAAAGGCTGCGGGAAATGCACCTTACGACACTGGAAGACAGAAGAGTAAGGGGAGACATGATCACAACCTACAAAATCCTCAGAGGAATCGACCGGGTAAACAAGGATAAACTATTCAACACTGGTGGGACGCGAACAAGGGGACACAGGTGGAAACTGAGTACCCACATGAGCCACAGAGACGTTAGAAGGAACTTTTTCAGTGTCAGAGTAGTTAACGGATGGAATGCATTAGGCAGTGATGTGGTGGAGGCTGACTCCATACACAGTTTTAAATGTAGATATGATAGAGCCCAGTAGGCTCAGGAATCTGTACACCAGTTGATTGACAGTTGAGAGGCGGGACCAAAGAGCCAAAGCTCAACCCCCGCAAGCACAAATAGGTGAGTACAAATAGGTGAGTACACACATACATTATGCGGCCTCAGCATGGAGCCCGTACCTAGACGCACAAGACGAAGCTTGAAAAAGTTCAGAGGTATGCCAGTAGGCTGGACCCAGAACTAAGAGGCATAAGTTACGAGGAAAGGCTGCAGGAAATTCATCTCATGACACTGGAAGACAGAAGAGTAAGAGGAGACATGATCACTACCTACAAAATTCTCAGGGAAATTGACAGGGTAGATAAGGATAAACAGTTTAACACGGGTGGTACGCGAACAAGGGGACACAGGTGGAGACTGAGTACCCAAATGAGCCACAGGGACGTTAGAAAGAACTTTTTCACTGTCAAAGTAGTTAACAGGTGAAATGCATTAGGCAGTGATGTGGTGGAGGCTGACTCCATACACAGTTTCAAATGTAGATATGATAGAGCCCAGTAGGCTCAGGAACCTGTGCATCAGTTGATTGACTGTTGAGAGGAGGGACCAAAAAGCCAGAGCTCAGGAACCTGTGCATCAGTTGATTGACGGTTGAGAGGCGGGACCAAAGAGCCAGAGCTCAACCCCCGCAAGCATAAATAGGTGAGTACAAAACACCACAAAAGCGCGCCAGCCAAATCGGGAAGGCAATTACGTGTTTAATTCATGATAAAATGAGGAGGTGAATGACAGAGTTGGGAATAGGGGAGGGGGGGTCGTGGGTTGATGGGGGCGGGTCGTGGGTTGATGGGGGCGGGTCGTGGGTTGATGGGGCAGGGGGTAGGGGGTTGATGGGGGCGGGTCGTGGGTTGATGGGGGCAGGTCGTGGGTTGATGGGGGGGGGGGGGGTAGGGGGTTGATGGGGGCGGGTCGTGGGTTGATGGGGGCGGGTCGTGGGTTGATGGGGGCGGGTCGTGGGTTGATGGGGCGGGTCGTGGGTTGACGGGGGCGGGTCGTGGGTTGATGGGGGAGGGTCGTGGGTTGATGGGGGGGGGTAGGGGGTTGATGGGGGCGGGTCGTGGGTTGATGGGGGCGGGTCGTGGGTTGATGGGGGAGGGTCGTGGGTTGATGGGGCGGGTCGTGGGTTGACGGGGGCGGGTCGTGGGTTGATGGGGGAGGGTCGTGGGTTGATGGGGGGGGGGTAGGGGGTTGATGGGGGCGGGTCGTGGGTTGATGAGGGAGGGTCTTGGGTTGATGGGGGCGGGTCGTGGGTTGATGGGGGAGGGTCGTGGGTTGATGGGGCGGGTCGTGGGTTGATGGGGGCGGGTCGTGGGTTGATGGGGGCGGGTCGTGGGTTGATGGGGGCGGGTCGTGGGTTGATGGGGGAGGGTCGTGGGTTGATGGGGCGGGTCGTGGGTTGACGGGGGCGGGTCGTGGGTTGATGGGGGAGGGTCGTGGGTTGATGGGAAGTGGGCAACGGGTAAGAGGGAGGGGAGGCCAGATTAGGGTAGGGAAGTTGAGGGGACACAGGACTGGTTGAGGGCAGGGCGGGGTGGGAGTATAGATAGATTGAACAGAGAAAACATATTAGAGGGTGGGATGCGCGGGGGGGGGGAGAGAGAGAGAGAGAGAGAGAGAGAGAGAGAGAGAGAGAGAGAGAGAGAGAGAGAGAGAGAGAGAGAGAGAGAGAGAGAGAGAGAGAGAGAGAGAGAGAGGTGTTGTGTCAGTCACCGCTGGGTGCTGTAGTGTGCCAGCGCCCGTGACGTCATTGAGGAGGACAGAGGGGGGCCACGCCCCCTCGCAGGAAGTTGGTGGGCGTGGCTTCCGCTCTCACCGGAAGTGTTCTGCAAAGTAAGGGGGGAGGGGGGTGGTTGGAAGGGGAGGTGGGTGAGTGGAAGTGGAGGGAAAGGGATGCACAGGAGGGGAGTACATCACTCTCCCCTTCTGCCCTCTCCATTTAGGGTGCGAGGCGAGATGTGAGGAGAGGGGGGGGGGGGGTTGGCGGAAAGTGTGAGGAGGGGGGGGGGGAGAAATGACGGGTGTATAGAGGAGGGAGAGTGAGTGTGTGTGTGTGTGTGAGGGGGGGGTGAGGGTGCGTGGTGGGAGGGAGGGAAAGAGGGAAGGGTGTGTGGGAAAGGGAGGGAGGGAGGGAGGGAGGGAGGGAGGGAGGGAGGGAGGGTGTGTGGGGAGAGAGGGGGGGGTTGTGGGAAGGGGGGACAAAGAGTTACGAAAATATAACAATTAAGAAACTCTGAGAAAAATGCAAATTTCTGACCCAACCCAGAAAGAGCCATTTACAAGTCCTGCGGAAAACAAGACCTACAACTTTACTCCTGAGGCAAACAACCAACCCTTAACAACAACAGTTGTAACCACCTCATGAACCACACAACCATCCAAGAGGTTCAAAAAAAAATTATCAAAATAAACAAACTGGTATTGACAAACTCTAACAACAGCAATCCATCAATTTACGGGATTACTAAATGCAGCTCTTAAATGCGGTCTATTCCCGTCCCACTTCAATAAATGCCACTATCAGAGTAATCCCCTAAGCCAGATAATCCACCAACACAGGAGATTACACACACCCATTTTTTCCTACTCGAGTTCCAGGAAAAATATTTGAGCAGCTCATCAACCACAGACTGGTGTGCCGCACGGAAGTGGAACAAAAGGATAACATTAGCCAATATGGATTCAGAAGCAACAACATAGAGGGGGAAGGGGGCCTTACGTGTACTATCAGGAGGCAGGAGCCAGGGACCAGGAGCTAAGAGAAGAGAGCCCCATAATCTGGTCAACAAGGATCCACCCCCTCCCCAAAAAATCCCTCATCCATTCACAAAATCTGTCTAATTTTAAATCTAATCTATACTAACCTAACCTAACCTAACCTAAGCGCAAGTAATACATTCTATTAAAATTTATCCTAATCCTTACTTAACTACTATAAGCCGTCGTGCCGGAAACAGTCCAAAACTACTTAAAAAAACTTGGGAAAAGTGCACTTAAATTTGCATATATTTCCTAAGAAGTTGTTCCTCTCTCAGTGTCTCACAACCCCCCCCCCGCACCCCCTCCCTCACTTCCCCTCCCTCTCTTACCCCCCTCTTTCCTCTCACCTCCTTCTCCCTCTTACCTCTTCTCATCCCCCCGTGTAATCCTTCTCCCTCCCACCCTTCTTCCTAACCCCCTCCTCCCGTCTCATCCACCTCCCTCTCACCCCTCTCCGTCTCACGCAGGTACGTCCGGCCAAACACACCTGTCCCTTCTGGTCCCTATTTATAAGTGGGAGAGGACGGTGAAGAAGCTTACGGGGTCACCATAGCCCGTGCTACAGGAACACTTCGTTCTGAGTAGCTAAATCTAAAACAACAACAACAACGGTGAAGAAACGGGGCGATGGAGAAAATGAGGGGAAAGGGGGGGAGGGGGAGACGGTGAGAGGAACGAGGAGGGGGAGACGGTGAGAGGAACGAGGAGGGGGAGACGGTGAGAGGAACGAGGAGGGGGAGACGGTGAGAGGAACGAGGAGGGGGAGACGGTGAGAGGAACGAGGAGGGGGAGACGGTGAGAGGAACGAGGAGGGGGAGACGGTGAGAGGAACGAGGAGGGGGAGACGGTGAGAGGAACGAGGAGGGGGAGACGGTGAGAGGAACGAGGAGGGGGAGACGGTGAGAGGAACGAGGGGGGGGGATGAAAGAACGTCGCTACTTCCTTCATTTTCCTTCCTTCACGGAATTCAGAGATAACACCATCAATGGAGTCCAAGAAATGTGGAAGTACTTCATTCATAATGATGTACTGCCGGGAATCTTAGCCAAGTATCTCAAAATTTGCTTCTTGTAGGTGCAGCTGCCGCCCAGTTGGGTGGGTGTGGAGCACATGACTGTAAAGCTGCCGCCCAGTTGGGTGGGTGTGGAGCACATGACTGTAAAGCTGCCGCCCAGTTGGGTGGGTGTGGAGCACATGACTGTAAAGCTGCCGCCCAGTTGGGTGGGTGTGGAGCACATGACTGTAAAGCTGCCGCCCAGTTGGGTGGGTGTGGAGCACACGACTGTAAAGCTGCCGCCCAGTTGGGTGGGTGTGGAGCACATGACTGTAAAGCTGCCGCCCAGTTGGGTGGGTGTGGAGCACATGACTGTAAAGCTGCCGCCCAGTTGGGTGGGTGTGGAGCACACGACTGTAAAGCTGCCGCCCAGTTGGGTGGGGTGTGGAGCACATGACTGTAAAGCTGCCGCCCAGTTGGGTGGGGTGTGGAGCACACGACTGTAAAGCTGCCGCCCAGTTGGGTGGGTGTGGAGCACACGACTGTAAAGCTGCCGCCCAGTTGGGTGGGTGTGGAGCACATGACTGTAAAGCTGCCGCCCAGTTGGGTGGGGTGTGGAGCACATGACTGTAAAGCTGCCGCCCAGTTGGGTGGAGTGTGGAGCACACGACTGTAAAGCGGCCGCCCAGTTGGGTGGGTGTGGAGCACATGACTGTAAAGCTGCCGCCCAGTTGGGTGGGGTGTGGAGCACATGACTGTAAAGCTGCCGCCCAGATGGGTGGGTGTGGAGCACATGACTGTAAAGCTGCCGCCCAGTTGGGTGGGTGTGGAGCACATGACTGTAAAGCTGCCGCCCAGTTGGGTGGGTGTGGAGCACATGACTGTAAAGCTGCCGCCCAGTTGGGTGGGTGTGGAGCACATGACTGTAAAGCTGCCGCCCAGTTGGGTGGGTGTGGAGCACATGACTGTAAAGCTGCCGCCCAGTTGGGTGGGTGTGGAGCACATGACTGTAAAGCTGCCGCCCAGTTGGGTGGGTGTGGAGCACATGACTGTAAAGCTGCCGCCCAGTTGGGTGGGGTGTGGAGCACATGACTGTAAAGCTGCCGCCCAGTTGGGTGGGTGTGGAGCACATGACTGTAAAGCTGCCGCCCAGTTGGGTGGGGTGTGGAGCACATGACTGTAAAGCTGCCGCCCAGTTGGGTGGGGTGTGGAGCACACGACTGTAAAGCTGCCGCCCAGTTGGGTGGGTGTGGAGCACATGACTGTAAAGCTGCCGCCCAGTTGGGTGGGGTGTGGAGCACATGACTGTAAAGCTCCCGCCCAGTTGGTTGGGTTTGGAGCACATGACTGTAAAGCTGCCGCCCAGTTGGGTGGGTGTGGAGCACATGACTGTAAAGCTGCCGCCCAGTTGGGTGGGGTGTGGAGCACATGACTGTAAAGCTGCCGCCCAGTTGGGTGGGGTGTGGAGCACATGACTGTAAAGCTGCCGCCCAGTTGGGTGGGTGTGGAGCACATGACTGTAAAGCTGCCGCCCAGTTGGGTGGGGTGTGGAGCACATGACTGTAAAGCTGCCGCCCAGTTGGGTGGGTGTGGAGCACATGACTGTAAAGCTGCCGCCCAGTTGGGTGGGTGTGGAGCACATGACTGTAAAGCTGCCGCCCAGTTGGGTGGGGTGTGGAGCACATGACTGTAAAGCTGCCGCCCAGTTGGGTGGGGTGTGGAGCACATGACTGTAAAGCTGCCGCCCAGTTGGGTGGGTGTGGAGCACATGACTGTAAAGCTGGCGCCCAGTTGGGTGGGTGTGGAGCACATGACTGTAAAGCTGCCGCCCAGTTGGGTGGGTGTGGAGCACATGACTGTAAAGCTGCCGCCCAGTTGGGTGGGGTGTGGAGCACATGACTGTAAAGCTGCCGCCCAGTTGGGTGGGGTGTGGAGCACATGACTGTAAAGCTGCCGCCCAGTTGGGTGGGTGTGGAGCACATGACTGTAAAGCTGCCGCCCAGTTGGGTGAGTGTGGAGCACATGACTGTAAAGCTGCCGCCCAGTTGGGTGGGTGTGGAGCACATGACTGTAAAGCTGGCTCCCAGTTGGGTGGGTGTGGAGCACATGACTGTAAAGCTGCCGCCCAGTTGGGTGGGTGTGGAGCACATGACTGTAAAGCTGCCGCCCAGTTGGGTGGGGTGTGGAGCACATGACTGTAAAGCTGCCGCCCAGTTGGGTGGGGTGTGGAGCACACGACTGTAAAGCTGCCGCCCAGTTGGGTGGGTGTGGAGCACATGACTGTAAAGCTGCCGCCCAGTTGGGTGGGGTGTGGAGCACATGACTGTAAAGCTCCCGCCCAGTTGGTTGGGTTTGGAGCACATGACTGTAAAGCTGCCGCCCAGTTGGGTGGGTGTGGAGCACATGACTGTAAAGCTGCCGCCCAGTTGGGTGGGGTGTGGAGCACATGACTGTAAAGCTGCCGCCCAGTTGGGTGGGTGTGGAGCACATGACTGTAAAGCTGCCGCCCAGTTGGGTGGGTGTGGAGCACATGACTGTAAAGCTGCCGCCCAGTTGGGTGGGTGTGGAGCACATGACTGTAAAGCTGCCGCCCAGTTGGGTGGGTGTGGAGCACATGACTGTAAAGCTGCCGCCCAGTTGGGTGGGTGTGGAGCACATGACTGTAAAGCTGCCGCCCAGTTGGGTGGGGTGTGGAGCACATGACTGTAAAGCTGCCGCCCAGTTGGGTGGGTGTGGAGCACATGACTGTAAAGCTGCCGCCCAGTTGGGTGGGGTGTGGAGCACATGACTGTAAAGCTGCCGCCCAGTTGGGTGGGGTGTGGAGCACACGACTGTAAAGCTGCCGCCCAGTTGGGTGGGTGTGGAGCACATGACTGTAAAGCTGCCGCCCAGTTGGGTGGGGTGTGGAGCACATGACTGTAAAGCTCCCGCCCAGTTGGTTGGGTTTGGAGCACATGACTGTAAAGCTGCCGCCCAGTTGGGTGGGTGTGGAGCACATGACTGTAAAGCTGCCGCCCAGTTGGGTGGGGTGTGGAGCACATGACTGTAAAGCTGCCGCCCAGTTGGGTGGGGTGTGGAGCACATGACTGTAAAGCTGCCGCCCAGTTGGGTGGGTGTGGAGCACATGACTGTAAAGCTGCCGCCCAGTTGGGTGGGTGTGGAGCACATGACTGTAAAGCTGCCGCCCAGTTGGGTGGGGTGTGGAGCACATGACTGTAAAGCTGCCGCCCAGTTGGGTGGGTGTGGAGCACATGACTGTAAAGCTGCCGCCCAGTTGGGTGGGTGTGGAGCACATGACTGTAAAGCTGCCGCCCAGTTGGGTGGGGTGTGGAGCACATGACTGTAAAGCTGCCGCCCAGTTGGGTGGGGTGTGGAGCACATGACTGTAAAGCTGCCGCCCAGTTGGGTGGGTGTGGAGCACATGACTGTAAAGCTGCCGCCCAGTTGGGTGAGTGTGGAGCACATGACTGTAAAGCTGCCGCCCAGTTGGGTGGGTGTGGAGCACATGACTGTAAAGCTGGCTCCCAGTTGGGTGGGTGTGGAGCACATGACTGTAAAGCTGCCGCCCAGTTGGGTGGGGTGTGGAGCACATGACTGTAAAGCTGCCGCCCAGTTGGGTGGGTGTGGAGCACATGACTGTAAAGCTGCCGCCCAGTTGGGTGAGTGTGGAGCACATGACTGTAAAGCTGCCGCCCAGTTGGGTGGGTGTGGAGCACATGACTGTAAAGCTGCCGCCCAGTTGGGTGGGTGTGCAGCAAGACTAGTAACTGTGTGACTCACCATAGATGTAAAATGCCTTGTATAGTGACTGTTGTGAGCCTCTTGTTGAATCATTTGTGATATTCAATGATTATTGCAATGTATATGTATTTGTGTGCATATGTATGTATATATCGGTGCCTCGCCTATACATACATGTACACAATATTACATATGTATGTTAATATTAACAATTGTGTAACTAGCTTCACAAGACTATCACTTGCTTAACTAAACGAACGATGGGTTTCAGTTCAGTTCCTGAACCGATCACGTGTCTCTGTAACCCTTTATACCGCCCCCGCTCACGGGATGGGTATGGGGTGCATAATAAAGAAATGAATGAATGAATGAATTTCAGATTCGAGGGTTGGTGTGTCTATATTTCAAACCTGTTATAGTGACTTACTCTCTCTATAAGGTCTATATTTAGTTTCTGATGTATTTTTCACCGCCAACTAATTTTTCACCGCCAACAAATTTTTCACCGCCAACTAATTTTTCACCGCCAACTAATTTTTCACCGCCAACTAATTTTTCAACGCCAACTAATTTTTTCACCGCCAACTAATTTTTCACTGCCACCTAATTTTTCACCGCCAACTAATTTTTCAACGCCAACTAATTTTTCACCGCCAACTAATCTTTCAACGCCAACTAATTTTTTCACTGCCACCTAATTTTTCACCGCCAACTAATTTTTCACTGCCAACTAATTTTTCAACGCCAACTAATTTTTCACCGCCAACTAATTTTTTACCGCCAACAAATTTTTCACCGCCAACTAATTTTTCAACGCCAACTAATTTTTCAACGCCAACTAATTTTTCACCGCCAACTAATTTTTTACCGCTGTAACACGGGTTTGGGTTCCCTCTCTCTTTACTTCTTATCTTCTACTCCCTCTACCCGTATTCTTACTTATTATTCTCTACCAAGGGACTCCAAAACTATTACCAAAGCCAACTCCACGCCACGTGGTCCTAAGACGATTGACCGACTTAGGATTCTACACCCAGTATGACGTGACCTAAGCTCTGAGCAAAACCCTAGAGTCACCTCTGCTGCCACCACCAGACCAGTAAAAAGAAGAGCAATGATCGAGGTCTGGATCGATCACGCTAATTAATCAACCTTGGGGCTTGATCCCCACTATATACGATGACCTTGAGTGTGGAATAAATTACGCGGTAATGATAATTCCGATTCGATGTTAGAATCGGCGCCCAATACAACTCTGCCTCGTGTGGACCACGTGACCAGGACAAGTATACACATAACCAAATGGAGACAATAAAAATGCAAATTATTAACAAATTTAATTTATTAAAGAAAACTAAAACAAAATCTAAAAATGTTCACTCCCTATCACTTTAACACTCCCTACTTGACCTGAGTGGCAAATGAGACTATTTCTATACATAACCATAGCAACTATACCTCTATGTTTTCCAGCTCTAGGTGTTGGGCTGGTCTTGGGGAGAGGTAAGATGTTTGACCTCTCCCAGCTGCTCGGCAGATCACACTAACTCTTCCTTGTCTGGTCTACCCCAGACAAGAGTATTGTATCCTTCCGCCTAGTCAAAGTTCTACCCAGTTACTAGCAAGGTTTAAGTTATAACAATTAAACTCTGTTGTACTTAATTGATCCAGACTGGTTGAATTATTTTACTGAAATAAATTACACAAGCCTCTAACGGCAGAGCTGTTCCCGATCACAAAAATGGTTAATTGAACTTTGAGAAATACTAGACATGTCAACCCTGCTGACCTATGACCGCCGGTCACTCCGCCTTAAAAGTTAGATCTGATTCGTGACGTCACTGATGGTGACTTAAACTCAATAATTAGAATACTCTTGATATTGTATCCAGTACTATTATACAATACAATTTTAATGCAAAATGAATAAAGGCTAATTTTCTCTAAATTACTGAATACTATAGGATGGTTCATTATACGCAGCTATGAACAAAGATGCCCGCCATTTGTGACTCAGACCTGCTAATTCCCAGGGGACTGGGCGTTGTTGAGAGGTCAGGTCCCTACTCGAACTTCTGGAACCTTCTGGAATAATTCTTACAACAGCCTAGTTTGTTACACCGCCAACAAATTTTTCACCGCCAACTAATTTTTCACCGCCAACTAATTTTTCACCGCCAACTAATTTTTCACCGCCACAAATATATATTCCGGTATTTGCGTTCAATAATTTGACGTCAACAACACGGTAAAATAAGTAATCTGAATAATTATATGATGTATTATAAAAAAAAACAGGCATTTTTATATAAAAAAAATATATTTATTATATAGGAGAAAATTCCTTCCTCCTACAAAAAGCAAGATGAACGTGAGAATAAGGTTACATGAGGCAGCTTCTGTGCTCATCCACCCAAAGGAAAGCACTACGGGCTCACCATAGCCCATGCTACTTGGAACTTTGTTCCAGGTAGCGAATCTTTAACATCAACATCCACCCAACTCATCCACATGTACAGTTTCCGTTATCTGGGGACAGGAAGCCTGTATTTTACCTCGCTGGGGGGCCCACCCCGAAGGCCAGCTACACTGACAATCCTCAGGACACAACTCCCTCGTACCTGGATCAGGGGAAAGGAAACGTGCCCAACCGTTTCTGTACTGCCCGGGGATTAAAACCGGGTCTCTCGACTGTGAGTCGAGGACGTATATAGGCCGCTGTGCCTCACGGCACATCTGTCCTACGCTCGAAACAATCAAGTGATCCCACATCTGTTGAGTGACCTGGAAATTTACTTCATAAATCAACAACTCTTTCTTTTTTCCAAGCCAGTATTTACCCAGGTCTTTCGCGAATCTAAGCTTATCCAGTTTTTCGTATAAGAAGCTTCCGACAGAGGCGGCGTGAAATAAGGTTATACAAGACATTGGCTCAGTCGTGCCGAGGTCAGCATAGCACGCCCACAAGATGAATAAAAATTCCCGATTTCCAGCGATTTCTCCAAGATAACACAGCTACCAGGAGGGGGAGGGAGGGAGGGATGGATGGGGGGGATTACTCCCCCATTTCCCCCCTTACCAACCTTTCCAGGTTATGGGCACTTTAGAACACATTGGTAACATGATGCGATATTGTGCGGAGGCGAAGTGCATATTTCACTGCTCTTTGCGAGTGCGGGAAGAGTTAATATATATGCGTCGGGGTTCCCGCCTGAAGAGTGTCTCGTTCGTGATTTTAAAATGTATCTGAGGCAGGACTGGCAAGGCAGGTAGGGAGCCTTCCGGGGGGATCACTCTTGACGGTATCCTCCACGAGGCGCTGCTCATCCTCGAGGCCCGGGTCTATACTCGCTCCCACCTCCTTCAGCCACCCATTTTCCCCCCGCAGTTATCAAGACAAAGTGCTTGGACGGTATCACTATATAGCACCTTGAAGGGGGAGGAGGATAGCCTGAAGGAACATTACCTACGAAACAGGCCCGTCACCTTTCCTGTCGCTCTGCCCGTCACCCTGCCCGTCACCCTGCCCGTCACCCTGCCCGTCACTCTGCCCGTCACCCTGCCCGTCACTCCAACTCTCTGAGCTTTTGCTTCACAAAAGTCGTTTTTTTGTTTTGTTTAGATTATCCGCTTCTCTTCAGAACTTAATCTAGACTTTAGACAGTGGTGAGCGCGCTCATCGCGGGGGAGTGTGGCTCAGCTGTTGTGGACTCAGCTGTTTTGTATCACCAGCACTCTCTCTCTCTCTCTCTCTCTCTCTCTCTCTCTCTCTCTCTCTCTCTCTCTCTCTCTCTCTCTCTCTCTCTCTCTCTCTTCATCTCTGTGTGTCTGACGACTGTTGTTTCCTTATATATATATATATATATATATATATATATATATATATATATATATATATATATATATATATATATATATATATATATATATATATATATATATATATATATGTTTGTTGTTGACTATGACAGAAAGGGTAAGATTAATGATTCTAACATGAATCTTCTTAATATTTCTTATGTTTTTCTTCACTGTCGAGGGAAGTTGGAGAGTTAATTTTTCAACTTTCCTCAACAGCGAAGAAAAACATTCATATCACCCATTCTTCTTTACTCTCTCTCCCCCATTCTTCCTCCCTCTCTCCCATTCTCCCTCCCTCTCTCCCATTCTCCCTCCCTCTCTCCCATTCTCCCTCCCCTCTCTCCCATTCTCCCTCCCTCTCTCCCATTCTCCCTCCCCTCTCTCCCATTCTCCCTCCCTCTCTCCCATTCTCCCTCCCCTCTCTCCCATTCTCCCTCCCCTCTCTCCCATTCTCCCTCCCCTCTCTCCCAGTCTCCCTCCCTCTCTCCCATTCTCCCTCCCTCTCTCCCATTCTCCCTCCCCTCTCTCCCATTCTCCCTCCCTCTCTCCCATTCTCCCTCCCTCTCTCCCATTCTCCCTCCCTCTCTCCCATTCTCCCTCCCTCTCTCCCATTCTCCCTCCCCTCTCTCCCATTCTCCCCCCTCTCTCCCATTCTCCCTCCCTCTCTCCCATTCTCCCTCCCTCTCTCCCATTCTCCCTCCCCTCTCTCCCATTCTCCCTCCCCTCTCTCTCATTCTCCCTCCCTCTCTCCCATTCTCCCTCCCTCTCTCCCATTGTCCCTCCCTCTCTCCCATTCTCTACACCCTTTAACCCCTCCCATTGTCACAGTTTGCAAAACATACTCGAGTAACGTTCAATTCAACGTCACCGTCGTTGAATTAACGTAATCGGAGCTGATTCGACGACGATAACAGCTGGGAAGTGTCATGATAATACTCTACGGACATCCCAGCCCACATTTCAGGCCTCATAGAAGGTTACCTTGAGGTGCTTCCGGGGCTTAGCGTCCCCGCGGCCCGGTCGTCGGCCAGGCCTCCTGGTCGGTTAGAAGCCAGTGGTTGGCGCAATACGAGCCACCCCTACTTAGCGGGAGGCATTTGGGAAGGAAGGGGTCGACCCCAACCACCCTACGACACTCGCCATACAATTACACTTCACCATGCAAAGTTGTGTGAAAGTAACCTGGAAAATTATATATATATATATATATATATATATATATATATATATATATATATATATATATATATATATATATATGTTTATATATATATATATATTATACATATATATATATATATATATATATATATATATATATATATATATATATATATATATATAATTCCCCCTATTAGACTATTTTACAGGAACTTCTTTTCCACAGCTCATAAAACGGAGGAAAGGGTCCTGAAAGATATTGTTAATAGAAACGTTATCCCTACAGACAAAAATCAGAGGATACAACTGACGATTTACTATAAAACCAGAAAAACGGCCAGCCTACTCATGAGAAACTCTCCAGACACAAAACAGAACGCTTTAAAAGAGACTAACGTCGTCTATGCCTTCAAATGCCCACTTGGGGACTGTAAGCTCCAAAAAACCCAGTATATAGGCAAGACAACAACATCTCTTTCTAGGCGTTTAACGATGCATAAGCAACAGGGCTCCATTAAGGAACATATAATCTCTTCCCATAACCAAACCATCGCCAGAGAAATCCTAGTAAACAACACAGAAATCATCGATAGATACAGCGATAGCAGGCGGCTTGACGTTTGCGAGGCACTACACATCAAGAAGTCAACACCAGCAATCAACAGCCAATTATTGCACAACTATATTCTACCCACCTCAAGACTCCGCTCCAATATAGAAGCATCAAGAAATATGGACCAATAGGCTTTCTACAAACACTTCTATTCAATACCCATTGTTTCTGTTCTGTCTTGTGTTGATACTTTTAATACCCTATTAATATCCCCTCTTGTTCTGTCTTGTGTTAATGCCACATCACCCCTCCCACCTCACTCAAATGTAGATATAAAATCAGAGATACGTAAGTTCTAATCAGTTGTGTATTTGTGAAGTCTTTGAAAATGTAATAAGTTTTACGAAACGCGCCCGTGTCGCGTCAGACTAGAAATAAAAATGAATTTTGGAGAAGTGATTTTTGATTTACCTCCAACAGTGAAGCGTAATGTACGAAAGATTGAGAAAATTCGTGTTAGAATTATTAATCTTACTTTTTCGGTCATATTTAATAATATATGTCTACAGGAAAGACTGCTACCAAAATATACTAATATGTATATATATATATATATATATATATATGCGGAAAATCCACAGAGAAATATGAAATGAGGTGAACGTTTCGGCTTTGTTAAAGCCTTTGTCAACACCAGACTGACTGAGGAGAAGGGAGAAGGGGGGAAGATATATAGGCCGACACCTGACCAACCCATCCCAAGGGTTGGTCAGGTGTAATTAACCAAAAACAGGTATAGCTTAGCTTAGAATGGTCAAAGAGGATAAGAGGATAATTTTCTTTAATCTTTCATCCTTATTCTCTGACCGCTTAATCCTCTTTGACCATTCTAAGCTAAGCTATACCTGTTTTTGGTTAATTACACCTGACCAACCCTTGGGATGGGTTGGTCAGGTGTCGGCCTATATAATCTTCCCCCCTTCTCCCTTCTCCTCAGTCAGTCTGGTGTTGACAAAGGCTTTAACAAAGCCGAAACGTTCACCTCATTTCATATTTCTCTGTGGATTTTCCGCATAAAATGATCAGTGTTTTGTGATCGTCAATTGCATATATATATATATATATATATATATATATATATATATATATATATATATATATATATATATATATATATATATATATATATATATATATATATTTATATATATAGTGACGAACATGCACCAGGCAAAAATTATACAGCAGGTATGTATACCATGACAAACAAGGATTCATGACACATGTGAGCAGGTCATGACACACACACACACACACACACACACACACACACACACACACACACACACACGGCATGACACACACACACACACACACACACACACACACACACACGGCATTAACACTGTGTACAATTTAACAATGGTACAAGCCACTTTGTAGCATCAATCTCCCGTAAAATAATGACATACACATATATATGTTTGCAATATTTGCAGACGGAATGGATGGCATTACTTGTGAACGTCATCAATCATTTCCTGGTTATTTGGCGAGCTAAATTGACTCTTCTATTAGCTCTTCTATCCGAATTCCTTCCTCCTCCTTCTTCTCCTCTTCCTCCTCCTTCTTCTCCTGTTCATCCTCCTCTTCTTCCTCCTCCTTCTTCTCCTGTTCCTCCTCCTCTTCTTCCTCCTCCTTCTTCTCCTGTTCCTTCTCCTCCTCCTCTTCTTCCTCCTCCTCCTCCTGCATATTATATGGAATTTTATTCCTCCAATACCTATAGGCCATAGACTCCTACAGAAGCCAGCTATGTATGTAAGCTGAAAGCCAAATACTGAAGGGTATCCGGCCTGGCCCTAAGAGCCACCAGCTCTCACACCCAAGTGCTGGTTCGGCAGAGTATGGTGGAGCCAGACACATTCAACATGGTGGGGGCAGAAATAGTTTGTGGAATTTAAAGTTGATGGACAATTAAAAAAAAAAGTGATACAGCCAGGTGACACAGACAGAAATGCAGAGAACACAGACAGATGACACAGGTGACACAGACAGATGACACAGGTGACAAAGACAGATGACACAGGTGACAAAGACAGAAATGCAGAGAACACAGACAGATGACACAGGTGACAAAGACAGATGACACAGGTGACAAAGACAGATGACACAGGTGACAAAGACAGATGACACAGGTGACAAAGACAGATGACACAGGTGACAAAGACAGATGACACAGGTGACAAAGACAGATGACACAGGTGACAAAGACAGATGACACAGGTGACAAAGACAGATGACACAGGTGACAAAGACAGATGACACAGGTGACAAAGACAGATGACACAGGTGACAAAGACAGATGACACAGGTGACAAAGACAGATGACACAGGTGACAAACAAAAATCCCCAAACAAAACAAAATCAATTAAAACCCCAAAAATAGACCTAACTTTATGTATATATATATATATATATATATATATATATATATATATATATATATATATATATATATATATGACCCAACGGTAAGTGTACCTGTATACAACTATATAGACGGCAGTCGTGCGTGTACCCTTCCCCCCTCCCCTCCCCTCCCCCCCCGTGTGTACCGTTTACGGTCAGCTGAACCTTGTTCCGTTAGCTGTACCGTGTAGTCAGGAGCCTCATGTGTGTGTTCCGTTAGATAGGTACCGTCAGGTGTACCATATGTATGGAGCAGTACCGTGTTCCGCCTGGTGCGGCGTACGTATGGACCAACAGCTGAACTGTCAATTGTGTACCATGTTCCCTCAGGTGTACCGTGTACCCTTACAGGTGTACCGTGTACCCCTCACAGGTGTACCGTGTACCCCTCATAGGTGTACCGTGTACCCCTCACAGGTGTACCATGTTACCCTCACAGGTGTACCGTGTACCCTCACAGGTGTACCATGTACCCACAAAGGTGTACCGTGTACCCCACACAGGTGTACCGTGTACCCACACAGGTGTACCGTGTACCCACACAGGTGTACCGTGTACCCACACAGGTGTACCCCTCACAGGTGTACCGTGTACCCTCACAGGTGTACCGTGTACCCCTCACATGTGTACCATGTACCCACACAGGCGTACCATGTACCCCACACAGGTGTACCCCTCACAGGTGTACCATGTACCCTCACAGGTGTACCGTGTACCCCTCACATGTGTACCATGTACCCGCACAGGCGTACCGTGTACCCACACAGGTGTACCGTGTACCCACACAGGTGTACCGTGTACCCACACAGGTGTACCGTGTACCCACACAGGTGTACCGTGTACCCACACAGGTGTACCGTGTACCCACACAGGTGTACCGTGTACCCACACAGGTGTACCGTGTACCCACACAGGTGTACCGTGTACCCCACACAGGTGTACCATGTACCCACACAGGTGTACCATGTACCCACACAGGTGTACCCACACAGGCGTACCGTGTACCCACACAGGTGTTCCGTGTACCCACACAGGTGTACCGTGTACCCACACAGGTGTACCGTGTACCCCACACAGGTGTACCATGTACCCACACAGGTGTACCATGTACCCACACAGGTGTACCGTATACCCACACAGGTGTACCGTGTACCCACACAGGTGTACCGTGTACCCACACAGGTGTACCCCTCACAGGTGTACCCCTCACAGGTGTACCGTGTACCCCTCACAGGTGTACCATGTACCCACACAGGTGTACCGTATACCCACACAGGTGTACCGTGTACCGCCATGAGCAGTACCACCACCACCATCTTAGACCAAAGTCTCAGGCGACAATTTTCGTCAACAACTCATTATCGGTAAATTTGGTGCTAATAACGACGACGACGACGCGAAGGAGAGGAGATCGTAAGAGTGAAGAGAAGAGAGAGAGAAGAGAGGAGCAGATAAGAAGGAAGAGAAACAAGATGAAGAAGAAGGAGGAGGAGGATTCGCCAAATAGTTGACCTATTTTGGGGAACCTTTTCAGAGAACACATTATCCTGGACACTGGGAGGAGGAGGAGATAATGAGTCTCTCTCTAGCTAGTTACCGAAGCACACCGGGTTCGAAACCCTCGCCAGGGATTAGGATTATAGCCTGGGGCAACAGGCTATAATCCTCCTTATATAATTATATCCTCCTTATACATCCTTATATAACTATTCAGGCCATGTTCACCCAGCGGAAATTGACATCCTGGTTGTAAAGCGATTGGCGAGTCGTGTTACAGTGAAGTTTTGTAGGGGGGGTCAGGCTATAGGAAGGGGGGGGGGGGTAGTTCACGCCTGGTACCCCCTACTAGTAGGGATACCAGGCGTGCTAACAGGGGGTCAGAGGTCACCTGTTATTGGCACAGGAACAGAAATTATATATTAATTTCACAGAAATGATATATTCCTGTGCTCTGCTGTGTTAAAAAAAAGTCAGGATCACCTCGCCCCTGAGACGTACCGGGCGTACCGGGCGTACCGGGCGTACCGGTCCAGTATTGGTACGTAGGTGGGACAGGTATCCACCTGGGACAGGTATCCACCTGGGACAGGTGTCCACCTGGGACAGGTATCCACCCAGCATATGAGGTAGGTACTCACCTAGATACCAGTACCCCAGCAGGTGTAGGAGGAAGGGCATATGGTACTCACCTGGGGTACCAGTACCCCAGCAGGTGTAGGAGGAAGGGCATATGGTACTCACCTGGGGTACCAGTACCCCCAGCAGGTGTAGGAAAGGGCATATGGTACTCACCTGGGTACCTGAGGGCGAGGGCGTCTGTGTATGGACGGTACCACTCAGGATCGTGTACCAATTGGTACCCTGGTCCCCACGCTGGTACACTGGAACAACATAATACAACACTATTAGTATCCCACACCATCATTGGTATACACCGCTGCCCGTCCTCATCAACACATGGCTCGTTAATCCAGCCGCCAAACCACCTGTTTATGAATGACAACCGGTTTGTACACACACGACTCACAACTAATGAGGTTAAAACATTTCTTTGATCAATGCTTAACCAATCTGCATTAATCAGTTTGCGTCAGCCAATCTACATTAATCAGTCTGCGTCAACCAATCTGCATTAATCAGTCTGGGTCAACCAATCTGCATTAATCAGTCTGCGTCAACCAATCTGACTTAATCAGTCTGCGTCAACCAATCTGCCTTAATCAGTCTGCGTCAACCAATCTGCCTTAATCAGTCTGCGTCAACCAATCTGCCTTAATCAGTCTGCGTCAACCAATCTGCCTTAATCAGTCTGCCTCAACCAATCTGCACTAACTAATCTGCGTCAACCAATTAGCTCAGTAAAGCAAATTTACCCTCGTAACATGAGAGAATATTAAAGAATATTAATAATAATAATATTTAAAAAAGTTGCAACTTCAATAAACCACATGAAATGATATATTTTTGCAGAGTGCAGAGCCCCGCATCATGCATGTCAGCGAGAGCGTTTGGGCTCGTAATTGCAAAACGCTTCTTTATAGTTTACGTCGAACATAAATTATCTTTCACCCACTTTTTTTTTTCCTCTTCCGCTTCAATTTAATTTTCTTTAGTGTTTTATAGAGTATAATTTTTTTTTTTTGCGATTACGTTTTTTGTAGATTCGAAATTAGAGGCTGCGAGATATTAGGGGTGTCACCCAGGGTGTCACTCAGGGTGTCACTCAGGGTGTCACCCAGGGTGTCACCCAGGGTGTCACTCAGGGTGTCACTCAGGGCAGGGTCGTGAACACACCAGGTGTCACCCAGGACAGGGCCGTGAACGCACCAGGTGTCACCCAGGACAGGGCCGTGAACGCACCAGGTGTCACCCAGGGCAGAGCCGTGAACGCACCAGGTGTCACCCAGGGCAGAGCCGTGAACGCACCAGGTGTCACCCAGGACAGGACCGTGAACGCACCAGGTGTCACCCAGGACAGGACCGTGAACGCACCAGGTGTCACCCAGGACAGGGCCGTGAACGCACCAGGTGTCACCCAGGACAGGGCCGTGAACGCACCAGGTGTCACCCAGGACAGGGCCGTGAACGCACCAGGTGTCACCCCGGACAGGACCGTGAACGCACCAGGTGTCACCCAGGACAGGACCGTGAACGCACCAGGTGTCACCCAGGACAGGGCAGTGAACGCACCAGGTGTCACCCAGGACAGGGCCGTGAACGCACCAGGTGTCACCCAGGACAGGGCCGTGAACGCACCAGGTGTCACCCAGGACAGGGCCGTGAACGCACCAGGTGTCACCCAGGACAGGGCCGTGAACGCACCAGGTGTCACCCAGGACAGGGCCGTGAACGCACCAGGTGTCACCCAGGACAGGGCCGTGAACGCACCAGGTGTCACCCAGGACAGGACCGTGAACGCACCAGGTGTCACCCAGGACAGGGCCGTGAACGCACCAGGTGTCACCCAGGACAGGGCCGTGAACGCACCAGGTGTCACCCAGGACAGGGCCGTGAACGCACCAGGTGTCACCCAGGACAGGGCCGTAAACGCACCAGGTGTCACCCAGGACAGGGCCGTGAACGCACCAGGTGTCACCCAGGACAGGGCCGTGAACGCACCAGGTGTCACCCAGGACAGGGCCGTGAACGCACCAGGTGTCACCCAGGACAGGGCCGTGAACGCACCAGGTGTCACCCAGGACAGGACCGTGAACGCACCAGGTGTCACCCAGGACAGGACCGTGAACGCACCAGGTGTCACCCAGGACAGGGCCGTGAACGCACCAGGTGTCACCCAGGACAGGGCCGTGAACGCACCAAGTGTCACCCAGGACAGGGTCGTGAACGCACCAGGTGTCACCCAGGACAGGGCCGTGAACGCACCAGGTGTCACCCAGGACAGGACCGTGAACGCACCAGGTGTTTCCTCCTCATCGTCTCCTCGAACAAGGGACTGGAAAAAGACACATGAAGTGCATAGTTCAAGGAAGGTGGCCACGGGCGGGACGAGGTCCTCGACGCCACCCTCGGGAAGAACACCGCCAAGTCAGAGCGAGCGGGACGCTGGAGGAGGACCTTCAACACCGGGATTCAACACAAGGGTCACCTAAGGAGGTCATAAAGTCATACTGGCTCCTCGTGCTCTCTCCTGGTACTTCCCTTCACCTTACCTATGGTGCACCATAGTGAGGTGATGGTGCACCATCACCTCACTTGGTGCTTAGCCCTTCACTGGTTAACCTACTTGTTGAGGTGTTCTCCTTTCCATAACAGCCTGTTGAGGTACCCTTGTTAGCAAAAAGTCCTTAACTTCCCTCCAGGTGACTGAGAGTGGAAACAAGCCACGCTACCCATCGGCCTCGGCGGCCTCTGTATCTACACAACTTGGCAGACTGTCTTACCAGCCTTTCTCTCCTCTTCCGCGGCATCAGATAACCTAGCCGAGGAAACCCTATCGCGAGGCCTTGGAAGTTTAGCAGAGATTCTCGTGCTAAAGTTGACACAATACATCACTTACAGGAACTTCCTTGAGGCTTCGGTTCCCGAACCAGCCCCAGTATAACAAAATATCTAGATGGACATACTCATGTTGGAGGGGATGAGTCACAATAACGTGGCTAAAGTATGATGACCAGACCACACACTAGAAGGTGAAGGGACGACAACGTTTCGGTCCGTCCTGGATCATTCAGAAGTCGATCGACTTCTGAATGGTCCAGGACGGACCGAAACGTCGTCGTCCCTTCACCTTCTAGTGTGTGGTCTGGTCATCATATTCATGTTGGATTAAACGTTGCTCAAAGTCGTACAAACACCTCGTAATTATACTCCCCTCACAGTTGTTAGAGCTCCCCATGCAGGGGATTTTCGTTTGGCGATGCTATAGCTGATATAAACATGCACGTCAAACACCACCACCTGTGCATCGCAGGGGCGCTCCGCCTCCCTCTCCCAACATTGTATACAAGTTTAATTGTTTTCCCATAGCCAGGGGCCCGGACGCCTGATAGGCTTATTGAGGTCTCCCTAGGCAAAGTAATGACTCCTCTCTGGATGCAACCCACAACAGTTGCCTCTCTCCAGCATACCTAATTTACTACTAGGTAAAGAGAAGCATCAAAAATCAGGAAATGTTCCCAAACGTCTCCGTTCGTCAACGGAGAAACAGAAGCCGAAGAAACATGACCGAAACATGATATTGTCTGAAGACAACAAAGTCAACAAGATCATCAAGGAGAGTCCCACTACCGCCCGCTGCCCACCAGGGAAGGAACACTATTTTCTAATGCCCCTTAATTCTGCCAACCCGGTTAGTCGCCCAGATGGAATTACATTACCAGCGTGGACGAAGTTGTGTGTAGTTGTGTGGGGACTGCACGCGCGTGTGTGTGTACACCTTACTCCCGCACATGCATCAAGGCTATATGCCAGCGTTGATGCCACACACACACACACACACACACACACACACACACACACACACACACACGCACACAGCCTTTTCCTCGTAACTCATGCCTCTTAGTTCTGGGTCTTGTCCAGTGGCATACCTCTAATTTTTTTCCAGCTTCGTCTTGTGCTTGACAAGGTACGGGCTTCATGCTGGGGCCGCATACTCCAGGACTGGTCTTACATATGTGGTATACAAGATTCTGAATGATTCCTTACACAGGTTCCTGAAGGCTATTCTGATGTTAGCCAGCCTCGCATATGCCGCAGGTGTAATTCTTTTTATGTGGGCTTCGGGAGACAGGTTTGATGTGATATCAACTCCTAGATCGTTTTCTCTGTCCGTTTCATGAAGTACTTCATTTCCCATTCGGTATCCCGTGTCTGGCCTCCTGTTTCCACCGCCTAATTTCATTACCTTACATTTACTCGGGTTGAACTGTAGTAGCCATTTGTTGGACCATTCACTCAGTTTGATCTCTAGATCTCCTTGTAGCCTCATACTATCTCTGACTTATTCCTCCTCATAATTTTTGCATCATCAGCAAACATTGAGCAGAACGATTCTATACCCTCTGGTAGATCATTTACATATATAAGAAACAGTATAGGTCCAAGGACTGACCCCTGCGGGACTCCACTGGTGACGTCTCGCCAATCTGAGACCTCACCCCTCACAGTGACTCACTGTCTTCAGTTGCTTAGGTACTCCCTTATCCAATGGAGTACCTTCCCTTTCACTCCTGCCTGCATCTCCAGCTTTTTCACTAGCCTCTTGTGTGGTACTCTATCTAAGGCTTTCTGGCAATCCAAAAATATGCAGTCTACCCATCCCTCTCTTTCTTTCCTGTGTGTGTGTATGTGTGTGTATTCATCTAGTTGTATTCACCTAGTTGTGCTTGCGGGGGTTGAGCTCTGCACTTTCGGGCCGCCTCTCAACTTTCAAGCAATCAACTATTACTAACTACTAACTGACTAATTTTTGTCTCCACCCCCCTCCCTCCCCAGGAAGCAGCCCGTAGCAGCTGTCTAACTCCCAGGTATCTATTTACTGCTAGGTAACAGGCGCATCAGGGTTAAGGAAACTCTGCCCATCTGACTCCGCCGAAACGCTATGCGTACTAGTGGCTGTACAAGAATGTAACAACTCTTGTATATATCTAAAAAAAAAAGAGTAATAATAGATTGGTTAGAAAAGCGGGGGTCCAAGAGCTAATAGCTCGATTATGCAGACACAAATAATAAATACACACTCACACACACAAGGAATCATTCGGAACCTTGTATACCACTGATGTCAGAAAAATCCTGGAAGATGCAGCTCCAGTCTGGAGTTCATACCTAGTTAAACACAAGACAAAGTTAGAGAAGATTCAGAGGAATGCCACCAGAATAGTCCCAGAACTGAGAGGGATGAGTAACGAGGAAAGGCTACGGGAGCTAAACCTCACGTCCCTGAAAGACAGAAGAGTAAGAGGAGACATGATCACTACCTACAAAATTATGACAGGAGGAAATTCTCACAAAATTGACAGGTGGACAAAGACAAACTCTTTAGCATGGGTGGAATACGAACACAAGGGGACACAGGTGGAAACTTAGTACCCAAATGAGCCACATAGACATTCGAAATTTTTTTTCCAGTGTCAGAGTAGTTAACAAATAGAACGCATTAAGCAGTGATGTGGTGGAGGCTGACTCCATACACAGTTTTAAAAATTAGATATGATAGAGCCCAGAAGGCCCAAAAATCTGTACACCAGTTGATTGACAGTTGAGAGGCGAAACCAATGAGCCAAAGCTCAATTCCCACAAGCACAACTAGGTGAGTGTACACACACACACACACACACACACACACACACACACTCAGCCTCCCTGTAATGACTCCAGAAAAAGACCTGCTGGAAGTGGAGATAGAACCAAACCTGCCTCTGGAGGCACATGTCAGCAGGATATAACGTCAACAGGGTTATATGGAGCAAAAGTTAGAACATCATTCAGCAACCTAAATAAGGAGGCATTTGGAGCGCTGTACACCTACGTGAGACTAGTCTTAGAACATGCAGCCCCCATCGTAGAGTACCACAAAGCTGAAAAAGCACACCAGGAAACACAAAAAGGTTCAGAAGCAGGCGATGAGTCACAATAACGTGGCTAAAGTATTTTGACCAGACCACACACTAGAAAGTGAAGGGACGACGACGTTTCGGTCCGTCCTGGACCATTCTCAAGTCGATTGTGAGAATGGTCTAGGGACAATCGACGTGAGAATGGTCGAGGACGGACCGAAACGTCGTCGTCCCTTCACTTTCTAGTGTGTGGTCTGGTCAACAAAAGGTTCAGAAGTTTGCAGCGAGACTCGTCCCAGAATTACGAGGGATGGGATATGAAGAGAGACTGAAGGAACTATCCTAATAAAGCAGGACATCATTAACTTCCCTTACCTGTGATGCACTCGCGAGTCTCCACATGTTAGACGCCTTTAAATAGGTCAGTCTCGCCTATATCCATCATTCTGAACAGTTGTCCATATGTACACGGGGTCCTCGAGGTGTTAAAACTAAGCCACCGCATGTGCCAACCACACATTAGGCTAAGCCACCCTAATACATAAAGCTAACCCAATTGAAACATTAAGCTAAGTCACCTTCACATATTTAGCTAAGTCATCCTCATACATTAAGCTAAGCTATCTCCACACATTAAACTAAGCCACTCACATGCATTCAGCGAAGCTCGTCCCATCAATTAAGCTAAGCCAACCCACACATTAAGGTAACCGAACCACCATCAATGCAATAAGGTAAGCCACTCAAACGCTTGAAGTTAAGCCACCTCCACACATGAAGTTACGCCACCCACCGCCACTGCATTAATTTAAACCCCCCACTCATCAATTTCAGCAAAGCCACCACCAACACCCATAAAATAAAGCGAACAACCCCTTCCCCCATGGCACACAATTTAAGCTAAGCCACCACCACACAAAGTTAAGCCTCTCCCCACATTCATAATACATATGAAAATTCCCAATCGGGGCTAATGTTTCAAGCTTTAATTCCTGTAAGCCTACTAAACTAACTGAAAAACATATATAAAATTAATTTTCCAGTTTGGTATATAATCATTCTCCATTTTTTCACGGAATACACACAGCAGTTTTTCAAAATTCATTAATTATAAAGTTATAGGATTAAAAAAAACGTGTCTGATGATATGAATGTATTTTTATTTCTTGCAGAGATCTATATTAAGGTCGAAGTGGAGCACACGTGTGACAAGTCGTGACCCCATAAATGGTTAATTAAGTTCAAGTGCGTTTATTGAGGTCATAAAATGAATCTCAAAATGTTAGAGTAGCTTAGGCTATTTCTGCCTCTATAAATGGTTTATGTCTTTAAATTAACAAGACACCTCCAAGCTATCTATTTCTGTAGGGGGGACTTAGCTTCTCTTAACTACTGGAACAAGTGGTTGGACAAGTAGGTCCCTGGTGTCACGACCCCTCTCTCAGGGGTTGGACAACTAGGACCCCTGGTGTCACGACCCGTCTCTCAGGGGTTGGACAACTAGGACCCCTGGTGTCACGACCCGTCTCTCAGGGGTTGGACAACTAGGACCCCTGGTGTCACGACCCCTCTCTCAGGGGTTGGACAACTAGGTCCCTGGCGTCACGACCCCTCTCTCAGGGGTTGGACAACTAGGTTCCTGGTGTCACGACCCGTCTCTCAGGGGTTGGACAACTAGGTCCCTAGTGTCACGACCCGTCTTTCAGGGATGGGACAACTAGGACCCCTGGTGTCACGACCCGTCTCTCAGGGCTTGGACAACTAGGCCCCCTGGTATCACGACCCGTCTCTCAGGGGTTGGACAACTAGGACCCCTGGTATCACGACCCGTCTCTCAGGGGTTGGACAACTAGGACCCCTGGTATCACGACCCGTCTCTCAGGGGTTGGACAACTAGGACCCCCGGTATCACGACCCGTCTCTCAGGGGTTGGACAACTAGGTCCCTGCAGCATGGTTATAAATGGTAATAAACGTACTTGAAAAGTATATATATGACCGCAGCGAATCCAGTCTGAACTGGTTGGGCAGGGTCCTAGATCTACAATGATCTTAATGTTACCATCACTAGAGATCACAGCTTGGAAATACAATTACAGTTGTGTTGTTGTTTGTAATGTGTAAATGGGTGTGAGACATCAACTCTTGCGATCCCTTGCTCTTGTAGCTCCAGGTCTGGTACCTCTTTATTGTATTGTTAGTCCTTCTTCTTCTTTGTTTATACTTCGAGAGTTTGTATGTTGAATGTGTGTGTGTATCCCATTGTTGAGTGTGTGTGTGTATTTCATTGTCGAGTGTGTGTGTGTATTTCATTGTCGAGTGTGTGTGTGTATTTCATTGTCGAGTGTGTGTGTGTATTTCATTGTCGAGTGTGTTTGTGTATCCCATTGTCGAGTGTGTGTGTGTATTTCATTGTCGAGTGTGTGTGTGTATTTCATTGTCGAGTGTGTTTGTGTATCCCATTGTCGAGTGTGTGTGTGTATTCCATTGTCGAGTGTGTGTGTGTATATCCCACTCTCTAGTGTGTGTGTATATCCCACTGTCTAGTGTGTGTGTATATCCCACTGTCTAGTGTGTGTGTATATCCCACTGTCTAGTGTGTGTGTGTATCCCATTGTCGAGTGTGTGTGTGTATTTCATTGTCGAGTGTGTTTGTGTATCCCATTGTCGAGTGTGTGTGTGTATTCCATTGTCGAGTGTGTGTGTGTATATCCCACTCTCTAGTGTGTGTGTATATCCCACTGTCTAGTGTGTGTGTATATCCCACTGTCTAGTGTGTGTGTATATCCCACTGTCTAGTGTGTGTGTATATCCCACTGTCTAGTGTGTGTGTATATCCCACTGTCTAGTGTGTGTGTATATCCCACTCTCTAGTGTGTGTGTATATCCCACTGTCTAGTGTGTGTGTATATCCCACTCTCTAGTGTGTGTGTATATCCCACTGTCTAGTGTGTGTGTATATCCCACTGTCTAGTGTGTGTGTATATCCCACTCTCTAGTGTGTGTGTATATCCCACTGTCTAGTGTGTGTGTATATCCCACTCTCTAGTGTGTGTGTATATCCCCTCGTCGAGTGAGGTCCCACACTGCTCGTACTGTGGCATCTCATCACAATTACTGCGCCTGTGATTGTGATGAGACTTTATATTACAGAGCCTCCCCCACTCCGCCTCCACCTTATGGAGGTGAACCTCCACCAAGTGGATCTCCACGAGTCCTTTGATCTCCAATCTTTGACCTGTCTGTTTACCTATTTTCCGTTCAAATACTAATTTATTTTACAATTTTCAGGATCATATTTTTTTGTGTGTGGGCAATTTTTGGTTTGGTTTAGAGTCTTAAGGCTGATCACAGTAACTTACTGACCAACCAGCTAGTATAGTTTAGTCCAGGGCAGAAGTTTACTGAGTAGCAAAGTCCAGGACAGAAGTTTACTGAGTAGCAATGTCCAGGACAGAAGTAAACTGTCAGTGTAAATGCACCAAGAACTTTGACACAGAAAAGGCAACTAATTATGTAGACTAAGTTTCAGGAAACATTTTGATAGATGGTTAAAGAAGTGGGCGAGGCAGTGTCCTGTGACCCCAGGTGGGTGAGGCAGTGTCCTGTGACCCCAGGTGGGTGAGGCAGTGCCCTCTGACCCCCAGGTGGGTGTGGCAGTGCCCTGTGACCCCAGGTGGGTGAGGCAGTGCCCTCTGACCCCCAGGTGGGTGTGGCAGTGCCCTGTGACCCCAGGTGGGTGAGGCAGTGTCCTGTGACCCCAGGTGGGTGTGGCAGTGCCCTCTGACCCCCAGGTGGGTGTGGCAGTGCCCTGTGACCCCAGGTGGGTGAGGCAGTGCCCTCTGACCCCCAGGTGGGTGTGGCAGTGCCCTGTGACCCCAGGTGGGTGTGGCAGTGCCCTGTGACCCCAGGTGGGTGAGGCAGTGCCCTGTGACCCCAGGTGGGTGAGGCAGTGCCTGACCTCTGACCCCCAGGTGGATTAGGCAATGCCTGACCTCTGACCCCAGGTGGGTGAGGCAGTGCCTGACCTCTGACCCCAGGTGGGTGTGGCGGTGCCCTCTGACCCTCCAGGTGGGTGTGGCAGTGCCTGACCCCTGACCCCCAGGACAACCACAAAATATCGTACATAGAGGATCCTGAAGCATGCCTGAGGGTGACAGCAAAGCTGCTAGTAAAGGGAGACTTCAGTTATATCCAAAATGAATATAAAGCAATGGCTCCAAGACGAGTAGACGAGACAGGGTTGACAAGGCAGACACTGAAGGGAGATTAGAGTTGTCACGACGCCTCCAGAGATGGATTAAGAGGAAGAGAGTTGACTCCTGGCGTTCCGTAATGGTAGGACAGTGAACTTTCAAGAGAGAGAATTCCACGCAAAATATAATTTGGAAAAAGAACAACGCCAAACCTGATGGATTATATATGCCGAAGGGAGATGCCGCCCCCTTAATAATGTACCAGCCCGTCCTCTCGGGCGTTCATAGCGTCACTTAACTGATGTACTATATTTTCCGACATGAATCTTAACCAGCGTGTTCTCGCAAGCGTTCATAACGTCAAGAATCCGTGGTACAAAAGGGCCTTAGCCAAACCTACCAGAGGACCTAAAACTGAATACGGGACAGTATGTCAATTTCGCGAGCCGCTTTAATTTTTCTAGTACGACAGTTTCTGGCCTTAGGTAGAGTATACCACCACCACCACTAGCACCACCAGCACCACCAGCACCACCAGCACCACCAGCACTAGCACCACCTCCACCAGTAGTGACACCAGCACTAGCACCACCATCACCAGAAGTGACCTCAGCACTACTACTACCACCACCACCACCACTAGCACCACCAGCACCACCACCACCACCACCACCACCACCACCAGCACCACCACCAGCACCACCACCAGCACCAACACCACCACCAGCACCACCACCAGCACCAGCACTACCACCACCACCACCACCAGCAGTGACACCACCACCACCACCAGCATCACCACCACCTCCACCAGTAGTGACACCAGCATCACCACCACCACCAGCACCACCACCACCAGCACCACCACCACCACTACCAGCACCATCAGCACCACCACCACCAGCATTACCACCACCAGCAGTGACACCACCACCACCACCAGCACCACCACCAACACCACCACCAGCACCAGCACTACCACCACCACCACCAGCAGTGACACCACCGCCACCACCAGCACCACCACCACCAGCACTACCACCACCAGCAGTGACACCACCACCACAACCACCACCACCAGCACCACCACCACCAGCACCACCACCACCAAGCCACGTTAGGTCAGCTCGGTACCTACACACACACACACATTCGGAGGGAATTAATTTACCAGAACAAGGGGGGGTTCGGGGGGGAGAGTGGAAACTCATTAGAGCAGCGGGGCGGCGGGCCGTCGTGCGCGCCGCGCCGGGGCGGCCACCATCAACAAAGACTCCTGCGATAAAATACCTCCCAGTCACTTTGGGGAGCGTGTCTCTATGACACCCGGGGTGACATTGAGCAGGTCGTAGTTCAAGCGTGGCAGGAGATGGTGGTCGTAGCCACCAGTGTACTTGGTGAAATTGTCAACTTTAATATAAGCTATAGTCAACATATATCCCAGCTGTGTCTGGGTACAAGTGACAGGACGAACAACTCAGCGGGTTTTCTTCCTATTGGGGAGTTATTATTATTATTAACATCTTTATTGACAAAATTAATTACAATTTTGCCTAATCTGAGGATTTTGATAGTCTTATTAAATTGAGGTTAATGCTAGTATTCACTGTCACGCAGGACAGAGGGTCATACATAAGACAATAGGTCTAAACTGTAGGCTGAAGCACATATATATCATGTGTTGTACATGCTGCTATGGCGGTGTGTCCACTCACAAGATGAGTGGCGCTGCCTAATAAACTCGCCCCTCGGGGCAAAATTAAAAAAAAAATTAAATTTACATTTAGACGAAACTTAATAATCTCTGTCAATCCTAACTTAGCAGCTGGATGCTGCTAAGTTAATCTCCTCAAGCACAGGATACGTGAATCGTCACAACACTGACTTTGGCTAGATGTTGTTAAGTTGAACTAGTCAACCGGTTACATGACATCAAACTTAGTAACATTGGTACACTAGACTGCAGCTTGACGTGTCTAAGTTAAAGTGGTTGTAAACTTGAATCGACGTGAACTTTATCAAACCAGTAAGGAGGAACTCACTGTCCTCTGGCCAGCCCCAGGCCAGAGGACAGCCACATCACTACCAACTGAAGGGTTTAATACAGTTACAGCCAACGCTTCTGTTTCCAGTTAAGTCCACTACGGGCTCGCCATAGCCCGTGCTACTTGGATCTTTTTGTTCCGCGCAGCTGAATCTAAAAACAACAACAACAACAAACAACAAGGTTCAATAACACTTGCTTCCATCTCCTGGTGCACGCAATGATGACTTATATGCGTCATTCTCTAATACTAACCGCACTTGAACACACGCAACTGCTCGTTTTGAGAATAATAATAATAATATTATTATTATTATAAGAGAGTAGTTAAACCATTACAAAACTTTGATTAACCATCCGGCCCTGAAGTACTACTCACTCACACACACACATCACTCCACTCCATTAATTAATGGAGTGGAGTGGAGTAGGCTGAGTGGAGAGCGCTAGGGACTAGTAATCCTAGGGTCCGGGGATCGGATGGCGGAAACAAAATGGACAGAGTTTCTTTCACCCTAATACCCCTATTACCTAGTAGTAAATAGGTACCTGGGAGTTAGACAGCTCCTACGGGCTGGGTGTGTGTGTGTGTGGAGAGGGGGGGGGGGAGATTAGTTAGTAGTTAGTAACAGTTGACTGAATGACAGTTGAGAGGCGGGCGGAAAGAGCCAAAGTTCAACTCCCACAAGGACAACTAGGTGAATACAACTAGGTGAATACACACACTTATTCAAACAAGCAGTTGCATAGTTTAGCATCGAGCCAAAAGAAAATCGTTTAATATTTCATTGCAATGTCCCAACTATATACGGACAATTGTAATGTATGTCTAACTGACCTGGTCACACCCCTGGCTACACACCTGGCCACACCCCTGGCCACACCATTGGCCACACCCCTGGCCATACACCTCGCCACACCCCTGGCCACACCCCTGGCTACACACCTGGCCACACACCCTGGTCACACCCCTGGCTACACTCCTGGCCACACCCCTGGCCACACCCCAGGCCACACACCTGGCCACACCCCTGGCCACACACCTGGCCACACCCCTGGCCACACACCTGGCCACACTCCTGGCCACACCCCTGGCCACACACCTGGCCACACCCCTGGCCACACCCCTGGCCACCCACCTGGCCACACCCCAGGCCATACACCTGACCACACCCCTGGTCACACACCTGGCCACACACCCGGCCACACCCCTGGCCATACACCTGGCTACACACCTGGCCACACACCCTGGTCACACCCCTGGCTACACTCCTGGCCACACCCCTGGCCACACCCCAGGCCACACACCTGGCCACACACCTGGCCACACCCCTGGCCACACCCCAGGCCACACACCTGGCCACACCCCTGGCTACACACCTGGCCACACACCTGGCCACACCCCTGGCCACACCCCTGGCCACACACCTAGCCACACCCCTGGCCACACACCAGGCCACACACCTAGCCACACCCCTGGCCACACCCCTGGCCACCCACCTGGCCACACCCCAGGCCATACACCTGACCACACCCCTGGCCACACCCCTGGCCACACACCTGACCACACCCCTGGTCACACACCTGGCCACACACCTAGCCACACCCCTGGCCACACCCCTGGCCACACACCTAGCCACACCCCTGGCCACACACCAGGCCACCCACCTGGCCACACCCCAGGTCATACACCTGACCACACCCCTGGCCACACCCCTGGTCACACCCCTGGCCACACACCCGGCCTCACCCCTGGCCACACCCCTGGCCACACACCTGGCCACACCCCTGGCCACACACCAGGCCACCCACCTGGCCACACACCTGGCCACACCACTGGCCACACCCCTGACCACACACCTGGCCACACCAATGGCCACACCCCTGAACACACCTGGCCACACCCCTGACCACACATCAGGCCACACACCTGACCACACCCCTGGCCACACACCTGGCCACACACCTGGCTACATCCCTGGCCACACACCTGGCCACACCCCTGGCCACACACCAGGCCACCCACCTGGCCACACCACTGGCCACACCCCTGAACACACCTGGCCACACCCCTGACCACACATCAGGCCACACACCTGACCACACCCCTGGCCACACACCTGGCTACATCCCTGACCACACACCTGGCCACACCCCTGAACACACACCTGGCCACACCCCTCATTCTCAACCCAAGGTTATTATTGTTAAGGACGACCTCTAAACTTAATATAAATATATATATTAGTTAACCGCCATGTTGGAGGTCTGAGGTCCGCACCTCGTAAGTGCTGAGTGACTCCTGACCCACCATCATAGGGACGATCTGAGGTCCGCACCTCGTAAGTGCCGAGTGACTCCTGACCCACCACCATAGGGACGATCTGAGGTCCGCACCTCGTAAGTGCCGAGTGACTCCTGACCCACCACCATAGGGACGATCTGAGGTCCGCACCTCGTAAGTGCCGAGTGACTCCTGACCCTGAGCTGAGGTAATGTATATAAATGAATAAATGTCTATTAACGATGTCGTTTAGTGAACTACCACTTACGGGCTATTCATGCCCGTGCCACCACTTAAAGTGGGTTAATCATCATCAACCAATCTAACGTTAAGTATATCACAACGAATAAATAACTTAGTCCGTAGTGTGGCCAAGGTTGTGATTTGCTTAACCGATCACGTAAACTGTTTGCGCTGGCAGTTGGTCGCCGGGGGTGCCAGAGTAAGCCTTTGTTCAAATTAACGTTTGGTTAATTAATTTCGATTTTCATTACTTTTACCGATGTGTTAACACATAACAATAATTATATATTAATTGTATTTAAATATATGATAATTGAGGAATTTACGTTCTAATAATTGTTTACTCCCAACAACAGCACAAATGGCACAGACTGTTCACTCGGCGAGGAGAACACTGACCACCAGAGTTGAGTGGATCCAACATTACCATTTCCAGCAGGAACAACTACGACTACCAGCCCACCTACCAATCAATATTCACGGTACCAAGCTCTATACATAACAACCACACTAACAGTTGTGAGACACGCGAGCCACAACAACCTGGTGATCCAGCCCATCACATATTGAACCACAACATACAAAGAGCTTGATCATTCATGCCTTCAAACTTCTCCATGAACAACTTTTAAACGTACACGAGATATCCATACAATAGGTTCCTGCTCACCGCGGAATACTCCACAATGAACTCGTAGAAGAATTAACCAAAGCGATGCACGCTACGACCCACAACAGCCAGGTTCCCCCACATAACACGAAAAGAAACCCCAAAATCCACCATCAGCCAAGACTTGACAGCGATATAGAACACAATGCTTCCGGGCACGCTATGGAAGCATGGGGCAAGACCTGGGGCCAGATTCACGAAAGAACTTAAGCAAGCACTTACGAACGTCTACATCTTTCCTCAATCTTTGACGGCTTTGGTTACATTTATTAAACAGTTTACAAGCATGAAAACTTTTCATTCAACTGTTGTTATTGTTATAAACAGCCTCCTGGTGCTTCGGAGCTCATTAGCTGTTTAATAATTGTAAACAAAGCCGCCAAAGATTGAGAAAAGATGTACAGGTTCGTAAGTGCTTGCGTGAATCTGGCTCCTGGCAAACTTGTAAACACGCCAGGCATAACAAATACAGAAATAGCTCTAACAATGACCCAAGCTGGGACGCACCAAGCTATAGCACCACACAGCTATAATGACAGGACCAACGTAAATAAACTTGGCATCCACTACCAGGTTCTAGAGACAATTCATCATACACGGAGCCGGTCGGCCGAGCGGACAGCACACTGGACTTGTGATCCTGTGGTCCCGGGTTCGATCCCGGGCGACGGCGAGAAACAATGGGCAGAGTTTCTTTCACCCTAAGCCCCTGTTACCAAGCAGTAAAATAGGTACCTGGGTGTTAGTCAGCTGTCACGGGCTGCTTCCTGGGGGTGGAGGCCTGGTCGAGGACCGGGCCGCGGGGACACTAAAGCCCCGAAATCATCTCAAGATAAGAAGATCTCAAGAGATACACTCCAACTCGTTGCGTATATAAAGGCCGAACAAACCTAACCGGGCACCCGAGAAATAGAAAACGGGACATCCCGTTAATATTGCGAGCTGCTGCTATAATATATACATCATATTTTGACGTAGAGGGAGTTATACGTCAAAATGCTATGTACAGTTCGAGAATACAGATACACACACACACCACCTGGACAATCCTACATAGAAAACGTAACCCGAACAACAGCAACAATCAGGAGACGCCATCAACACAACAATCAAGCCCTGGCGGCCAGGAGCAGCAAGTCTAACTATAAACAACAACACTGAAGCCTCGCCACAACACTGAAGCCTCGCCACAACACTGAAGCCTCGCTACAACACTGAAGCCTCGCTACAACACTGAAGCCTCGCCACAACACTGAAGCCTCGCCACAACACTGAAGCCTCGCCACAACACTGACCGGCCACCGTGACGCGCCTCCTAGCATCACCACGCGTGCAGCCAGCGGGGTGGGGAGGAGAAAAACCTTCACGCAAACTGCACCTATCGCAAACCACCATCGATACTTGTGTGCGACGGAACGATGGTTAATTGATGCCGGCAACACCCTCCAGACATGACACTTAGAAGGACCAAGGTCGAGCTCGAGAAACTCAGGAACCTGTATACCAGTAGATTGAGGGTTGAGAGGCGGGACCAAAGAGCCAAAGCTCAACCCCCGCAAGCACAACTTGATGAGTACGCGTCATCTAGAGGAACTACACCTTCGCTTCTCGGTGTTTACCTTAATTCTGGACAAACGTACACTAGGCTGGATTCGTGGCCTAGTCGATTAAGGCAGCATCTGGGATCCTCTCAGACGTAGGTTCGAACCCTCATCACGGCCCTTGTGGATGTGTACACTTGCTGGTTGGTCAGTAAGCTACTGTTGTGGCCATAATAGATCCCTCCAGAGGATGAAAGACCTTAAGGTCTCAAGGGGCCTGAAGCCTTTCTCGCTAATGATATGAAATAATGTATATGAAAGGGATATGCTAGTCATGGCCATCAACAAGGCCTCTTATTCAACCGATATAAGCAATAAATAAAATGTTAATAAAAGGTAAAACCTTTAGATGAATTTACATGTATAAAGAGCCGTTACTTACAAGGGTCAGTCACAAGCCCCAAGATCACATTCCTCACTTAAATTTTAAGTAACGAATCGTCTCTATGGTCAATACGTTATTTACAAGTAAACGTTACTCTAATATTGATACGTCTCTTCAGCCTCGTCACCGCTTGTATCTCTTCAACTACATAATTTCCGTTGCCGGGGACAGGAAGCCTCCTAGACCTACCGATCTTCCCTTGAAGGAGTAAGGCCAACGACTGACCTCTTCCGGCATGCACCCCACAACAGTCGACAAACTCCCAGGTACCTGTTTACTGATATCTAAACAGTAACATTTGGTAAACATAAATAGCTACTAAAAGTGCCTGTTCAATATTTATATTGAATTGCCATTTTGAAAATAATTTTGCGTAGTCGGAGGTTAAAGGTGGTGGTCACAGAAAACAGTTTGCATGGCGCGGTAACAGAAAACGATAACCATTCCACAGAAGAGAGACTATTTAATTCAGTGACTAAAGGGTTTGCAACAACAACAACATGAGATATAGGACAAGACACCCCGAGGAGCGAGCGGGAAGTGGGGGATAGAGAAAGAATAAGTGGGAGGTTTTAAGGAAGAAGCTGTAGTATGAGGAAGAAGCTGTAGTATGAGAAAAAGAGCCAGGGCTTGACCCAGCTGCGGGACTTTATAATATAGCTATACACGGAGACTTCCACAGTCTCCATGGTGTAGTGGTAAGACACTCGCCTGGCGTTTCGTAAGCGCTTTGTCATGGGTTCGTATCCTGGCCGGGGAGGATTTACTGGGCGCAATTCCTTAACTGTAGCCTCTGTTTAACGCAACAGTAAAATGAGTACTTGGTTGTAACAAGGATTCTTCGCGGCAGGGGATCGTATTCCAGGGACCTGCCCGAAACGCTACGCGTACTAGTGGCTGTACAAGAATGTAACAACTCTTGTATATATCTCAAAAAAAAAACGCACAAAAAAAAATATGATGCTTTACGACAACACCACGAATGCCCGGCGGCAGGGGACAGCCCAGCCCACCGCAGTAGCACCAGCCACATCTCAGGTCACAGTGTATACTAAACTAACATGTAAAGCGGGGCGAGGTCCCTGAGTTTACTGACGAGCTCAGACGAACAACGAACACCGCATGGACTACACCAATTTAATAATAAAATACATCAATGTACATAATATATATCAATGTACAAAATACATCACTCAGTACAATAAGTAGGAAAATACAAATATGGAATGGGTATAAGAGGAGAACAATTAATAATTCACATCAGCAGTTGTCAGCCAGGCTGAAAGTATTAAGTATGGTGAGAGAGCCAGGCTGAAAGTATTAAGTATGGTGAGAGAGCCAGGCTGAAAGTATTAAGTATGGTGAGAGAGCCAGGCTGAAAGTATTAAGTATGGTGAGAGAGCCAGGCTCAAAGTATTAAGTATGGTGAGAGAGCCAGGCTGAAAGTATTAAGTATGGTGAGAGAGCCAGGCTGAAAGTATTAAGTATGGTGAGAGAGGAGGCGGCTACCAGCACGAGGCTCGCCCGCTAGCAACACGTTGGCATTATATAATGATTAACTTTACAATTTATTGATGATGAGGACTAAACACAAATTATAAAGTAATTATGGTTGATATCATTGGTGGCTTAAAACACACACACTCACATTTTACGAATAGTTTAGAGATATTTATTTATTTTCTCATAATAATTATTATTAAATAAATCAATAATAAGTATTTTGCTTAATTTCTATTCTTGGGTGCCAGGTTAGGTTAGGTTGTTGTTATATATTCAGCTACTCGGAACAAGTTCCAAGTAGCACGGGCTATGGTGAGCCCGTAACTTACCTGGCACAGGAGCGGGACTGTGTCTATGTTAGGTTAGGTTCAGGGTCGTCATTTATGTGACGTTGTGGCAATTGGGGAGGACGGGCTGCTAGATGAATAGGTCAGGTGTAGCCTAAATTGTTGTGTTAACTGGATATATTTATGTATTACGGGGTCACCATAGCCTGTGCTACATAGACACTTCGTTCTGAGTAGCTAAATCTAAAACAACAACAACAACATGGAGATATTGATGCTATTCTTCGACTACTGGATATTTTGTATGTAGTGAGAGGTCTGCTACGCATGATATGTGGTCCATGTTGATGGGCACTTTGAGGGGTGATAAGTTCTGGTTTGATATTTACTCTAGCGCTAAGATTTCTAAAACAGAGGAGGAGTGTATGATGAATTGTCTCTAGAACCTGGCAGTGGATGTCAAGTTTATTTACGTTGGTCCTGTCATTATAGCTGTGTGGTGCTATAGCTTGGTGCGTCCCAGCTTGGGTCATTGTTAGGCCTATTTCTGTATTTGTTATGCCTGGCGTGTTTACAAGTTTGCCAGGAGCCAGATTCACGCAAGCACTTACGAACCTGTACATCTTTTCTCAATCTTTGGCGGCTTTATTTCCAATTATTAAACCCAACCACTTGGGCTGGACGGTAGAGCGACGGTCTCGCTTCATGTAGGTCGGCGTTCAATCCCCGACCATCCAAGTGGTTGGGCATCATTCCTTACCCCCCCCCCCCGTCCCATCCCAAATCCTTATCCTGACCTCTTCCCAGTGCTATATAGTCGTAATGGCTTGGCGTTTTCCCCTTGATATATTTTATTTTTTACTTCAATTATTAAACAGTTAATGAGCTCCGAAGCACCAGGAGGCTGTTTATAACAATAACAACAGTGGATTGGGAAGTTTTCATGCTTGTAAACTGTTTAATAAATGTAACCAAAGCCGTCAAAGATTGAAAAAAGATGTACACGCTCGTAAGTGCTTGCGTAAGTGCTTTCGTGAATCTGGCCCCAGGTCTTGCCCGATGCTTCCATAGTGTGCCGGGGAGCACTGTGTGTTCTATATCGCTGTCAAGTCTTGGCTGATGGTGGATTTTAGGGCTTCTTTTCGTGATATGTGGGGGAACTTGGCTGTTGTGGGTTGAAGCGTGCATCGCTTTGGTTGATTCTTCTACGAGTTCATTGTGGAGTATTCCGCGGTGAGCAGGAACCTATTGTATGGATATCTCGTGTTCGTTTGACAGTTGTTCATAGAGAAGATTGAAGGCATGAATGATGAAGCTCTTTGTATGTTGTGGTTCAATATGTGATGGGCTGGATCACCAGGTTGTTGTGGCTCGCGTGTCTCACAACTGTTAGTGTGGTTGTTATGTATAGAGCTTGGTACCGTGAATATTGATTGGTAGGTGGGCTGGTGACTCAACCTGTTCTCTAACAAATTACATCACTTTTTGCTCCCATGCGCTATGGCCAAAAATGGACGTAATTTGAAATGAAATCGGCTCACGAAAGTGACACTGTCCCATATTTTGTTGTGAGTCCTCCGGCTTACTCGGTTAGGTTAGGAGAGGAAACTTTCAATTAACGGTTTCCATGACGTTTTTGAAACCCTAGGAGAACTTCTTGCTCTCCTAACCTACCAGAGGACCCTTAACTTGCTGTATTGAAAAAAGAAAAACCCAAAACTAATTTTCAGTCATTTTTCATTTTCAAATTACGTCCATTTTTGGCCGTAGCGCATACGAGCGAAAAATGCTGTAATTAATAAGAGGACGAGTTGCCTGCTTGAAATGGTAATGTGGGATCCACTTAACTCTGATGATCAGCATTCTCCTGGCTGAGTGAACTGTCTATGCAATTTGCGCTGTTTTTTTGGGAATAAACAATTATTAGAACGTAAATTCCGCAATTATCATATATGTAAATAAAATTAATATTTAATTATTGTTATACATAGCAAATCAGTAGAAGTAATGAACATGGAAATTAATTAACCAAACGTTAATTTGAACAAAGGCTTACTCTGGCACCCCCGGCGACCAACTGCCAGCACAAACAGTTTACGTGATCGTTTAAACAAATCACAACCTTGGCCACACTACGGACTAAGTTATTTATTCGTTGTGATATCCTAAACGACATTGTGCATAGACAGTTATACCGTTCCACATCTCTCGATCACGATTCACTCAGCACTTATGAGGTGCATATCACTGACCTCCCCTGGAGCATGCCTGGAGCATACCTGTAGCATACCTGGAGCATACCTGGGGCATACCTGGAGAGAGTTTCGGGAGTTGTTCTATTCCCCGAGCCCGGTTTGAGGCCAGGCTCGACTTCTGATAACTTGGTCCAACAGGCTGTCGCAGAAGTGGCCCGCAGACCCCACATATCCACTACAGCCTGGTTGGTCAGGCACTTCTTGCAAGAACCTGTCCAACTGCCTCTTGAATACTTCCACCTTCGTTCCAGCAATATTTCTAATACTTGCTGGGAGGGTGTTGAACAGCCGTGGACCTTTGACCTTTGGTGTTGTGACAGTGCTCTCTGATTGTGCCTATGGCACCTCTACTCCTCAATGATTCAATTCTGCATTTCATTTCGTATCTTTCGCTTCAGTATGTTGTTATTCTACTGTGCAAATTTGGCACCTGGCGCTCCAGTATCTTCCATGTATATATTATTTGATACCTTTCTCGTCTCCTTTGCCGATAATACATTTTGAGAGCATTGAGACATTGAGCATTGTCCCAATAATTCAGATTTTTATCGTTTCTATGCGTGTATATGTTCTTTGTACTCCCTCAAATTCTGAGATCTCTCCTGCTCTGAAAGAGGGAAGTGAGTACCGAGCAATAACTCAAGACGGGACAGCACCAGTGATTTATATAGTGTAAGTATTGCTGTGGAGTCTTTGGATTTGAACGTTCTCATAATCCATCCTATAATTTTCCCTGGCTATATTTGCTCGGTTATGTTCACTAAATGTCAAGTCTTCAGACATCTTAATTCCCAGATCTTTTACATGTTGCTTTCCTTCTATGAGTAGGTCTTACTCTTGAGTACTATGAGTAGGTCTTACTCTTGAGTACTATGAGTAGGTCTTACTCTTGAGTACTATGAGTAGGTCTTACTCTTGAGTACTATGAGTAGGTCTTACTCTTGAGTACTATGAGTAGGTCTTACTCTTGAGTACTATGAGTAGGTCTTACTCTTGAGTACTATGAGTAGGTCTTACTCTTGAGTACTATGAGTAGGTCTTACTCTTGAGTACTATGAGTAGGTCTTACTCTTGAGTTCTATGAGTAGGTCTTACTCTTGAGTACTATGAGTAGGTCTTACTCTTGAGTACTATGAGTAGGTCTTACTCTTGAGTACTATGAGTAGGTCTTACTCTTGAGTACTATGAGTAGGTCTTACTCTTGAGTACTATGAGTAGGTCTTACTCTTGAGTACTATGAGTAGGTCTTACTCTTGAGTACTATGAGTAGGTCTTACTCTTAAGTACTATGAGTAGGTCTTACTCTTGAGTACTATGAGGAGGTCTTACTCTTGAGTACTATGAGTACTCTTACAGGAGTGCTCAGTGTGAGAGAGCGTCACTCTAACGAGGCTGAGAGTTTGACGCCCTTGGCACGATTCGGTCCATATGTCGCCACATATTACAGCATGTCCCTACATGTCGCCACATGTCGCCACATATCACCAGTGTCCCTACATAAAGCCGCCAGGGGAGAGTGCTCCTACAGGGAGGGGCTAGCGGACCCCTAAGGCAAGGGGGGGGGGGAAGTGAGGTATATAATAAGGGGAAAAATACAATTAAAATGGTAATTAAAAATTCCTTATGAGATTGTGTGTCATGAATACTTCCCCTGGAAGATGTAAAGAGACAGCACTCAGGTGACAGGTAGCTGGTGACAGGTGACAGGTGCCTGGTGACAGGTGACAGGTGACAGGAGGCTGGTTACAGGAGACAGGAGGCTGGTGAGAGGAGACAGGTGCCTGGTGACAGGTGACAGGAGGCTGGTGACAGGTGACAGGAGACTGGTGACAGGTGACAGGAGACTGGTGACAGGTGACAGGAGACTGGTGACAGGTGACAGGTGCCTGTTGACAGGTGACAGGAGGCTGGTGACAGGAGACAGGTGCCTGGTGACAGGAGACAGGTGCCTGGTGACAGGTGACAGGAGGCTGGTGACAGGTGACAGGTGGCTGGTGACAGGAAACGGGTTGCTAGTGACTGAAGACAGGTGGCAGAAGACAGGTGGCTGTTGACAGGAGGCTATAGTGACTGGTGTCATGTCACTGCATCAAATGACAGTGTCAAGCCACAGTTTCAAATCACAGTGTCAATTCACTCGACAGCAGAGACTGCAAAATTTTTGAAGATCTCCTAACAATCCTTTTCTCAGACTTGTGCTTCCGGTAACCCAACCAGGTTATTTATTTAACGTTTAAACTCAAACTAGATAGAACCATTATGTCAACAGTATTGAACACAGGAGAAATATTAACTGCCTCACTTGTAGCGTGTAGAGTAAATACTCTTAAAGGTTTACCACCTGAGCGAACTTGGTGGACCACCAGAGGAGGTCGCTCACAACACAAGACGCTCAGTTATTAGAAATTTATGATAGCAGCTCCATGCTTGTTGAATAGGTAAATAGATGTTATCTGTAACCAGTCAGATCCCGTCTTAATTCAGTTGTGTGTGAGAGAGAGAGAGAGAGAGAGAGAGAGAGAGAGAGAGAGAGAGAGAGAGAGAGAGAGAGAGAGAGAGAGAGAGAGAGAGAGAGAGAGAGAGAGAGAGAGAGAGAGAGAGAGAGAGAGAGAGAGAGAGAGAGAGGGGGGGGGGGGGGGGGGGGGGGGGGGGGCAGGCCAGCAGCTTCCACCCCTCACAAAACCTTTCCCCGCGCACCGATCACTAAGTACCTCAATCACACTAATTGAAAATTCCATTGAAGCAATTATCCTTATGGACTATAGCGTAAAATTTAGAAACAATCCTATCAACTCTTCTCATTTTTCTCTTCATCAGTTTCCAGTCGCACGTTCCTGGCCAGCCCCGTTCCTGGCCAGTCCCGTTCCTGGCCAGCCCCGTTCCTGGCCAGCCCCGTTCCTGACCAGCCCCGTTCCTGTCCAGCCCCGTTCCTGGCCAGTCCCGTTCCTGGCCAGCCCCGTTCCTGGCCAGCCCCGTTCCTGGCCAGTCTCGTTCCTGGCCAGCCCCGTTCCTAGCCAGCCCCGTTCCTGGCCAGCCCGTTCCTGGCCAGCCCCGTTCCTGGCCAGTCCCGTTCCTGGCCACCCTGTTGCTGGCCACCCTGTTGCTGGCCACCCTGTTGCTGGCCACCCTGTTGCTGGCCACTCTGTTGCTGGCCACCCTGTTGCTGGCCACCCAGTTGCTGGCCACCCTGTTGCTGGCCACCCTGTTGCTGGCCACCCTGTTCCTGGCCACCCTGTTGCTGGCCACCCTGTTGCTGGCCACCCAGTTGCTGGCCACCCTGTTGCTGGCCACCCTGTTGCTGGCCACCCTGTTGCTGGCCACCCAGTTGCTGGCCACCCTGTTGCTGGCCACCCTGTTGCTGGCCACCCTGTTGCTGGCCACCCAGTTGCTGGCCACCCTGTTGCTGGCCACCCTGTTGCTGGCCACCCTGTTGCTGGCCACCCAGTTGCTGGCCACCCTGTTGCTGGCCACCCTGTTGCTGGCCACCCTGTTGCTGGCCACCCTGTTGCTGGCCACTCTGTTGCTGGCCACCCTGTTGCTGGCCACCCTGTTGCTGGCCACCCTGTTGCTGGCCACCCTGTTGCTGGCCACCCTGTTGCTGGCCACCCTGTTCCTGGCCACCCTGTTGCTGGCCACCCTGTTGCTGGCCACCCTGTTGCTGGCCACCCTGTTGCTGGCCACGCTGTTGCTGGCCACCCTGTTGCTGGCCACCCTGTTGCTGGCCACCCTGTTGCTGGCCACCCTGTTGCTGGCCACCCTGTTGCTGGCCACCCTGTTGCTGGCCACTCTGTTGCTGGCCACCCTGTTGCTGGCCACCCTGTTGCTGGCCACCCTATTGCTGGCCACCCTGTTGCTGGCCACCCTGTTGCTGGCCACCCTGTTGCTGGCCACTCTGTTGCTGGCCACCCTGTTGCTGGCCACCCTGTTGCTGGCCACCCTGTTGCTGGCCACCCTGTTGCTGGCCACCCTGTTGCTGGCCACCGTGTTGCTGGCCACCCTGTTGCTGGCCACTCTGTTGCTGGCCACCCTGTTGCTGGCCACTCTGTTGCTGGCCACCCTGTTGCTGGCCACCCTGTTGCTGGACACTCTGTTGCTGGCCACCCTGTTGCTGGCCACCCTGTTGCTGGCCACCCTGTTGCTGGCCACCCTGTTGCTGGCCACTCTGTTGCTGGCCACCCTGTTGCTGGCCACCCTGTTGCTGGCCACCCTGTTGTTGGCCACCCTGTTGCTGGCCACCCTGTTGCTGGCCACTCTGTTGCTGGCCACCCTGTTGCTGGCCACCCTGTTGCTGGCCACCCTGTTCCTGGCCACCCTGTTGCTGGCCACCCTGTTGCTGGCCACCCTGTTGCTGGCCACTCTGTTGCTGGCCACCCTGTTGCTAGCCACCCTGTTGCTGGCCACCCTGTTGCTGGCCACCCTGTTGCTGGCCACCCTGTTGCTGGCCACCCTGTTGCTGGCCACTCTGTTGCTGGCCACCCTGTTGCTGGCCACCCAGTTGCTGGCCACTCTGTTACTGGCCACCCTGTTGCTGGCCACTCTGTTGCTGGCCACCCTGTTGCTGGCCACCCTGTTGCTGGCCACTCTGTTGCTGGCCACCCTGTTGCTGGCCACCCTGTTGCTGGCCATCCTGTTGCTGGCCACTCTGTTGCTGGCCACCCTGTTGCTGGCCTACCTGCCGTTCTCAGGTGAACATTTCGGGCTCAAAAAAGGGCTTTGCTAACTAAGATCAAATATCGTGAACATGTGATGCGGTCGACCCACTCCAGTGGTGTGGTGCTGTGGAGGGTCAGTGGTGTGGTGCTGTGGAGGGTCAGTGGTGTGGTGCTGTGGAGGGTCAGTGGTGTGGTGCTGTGGAGGGTCAGTGGTGTGGTGCTGTGGAGGGTCAGTGGTGTGGTGCTGTGGAGGGTCAGTGGTGTGGTGCTGTGGAGGGTCAGTGGTGTGGTGCTGTGGAGGGCCAGTGGTGTGGTGCTGTGGAGGGTCTGTGGTGTGGTGCTGTGGAGGGTCAGTGGTGTGGTGCTGTGGAGGGTCAGTGGTATGGTGCTGTGGAGGGTCAGTGGTGTGGTGCTGTGGAGGGTCAGTGGTGTGGTGCTGTGGAGGGCCAGTGGTGTGGTGCTGTGGAGGGTCAGTGGTGTGGTGCTGTGGAGGGTCAGTGGTGTGGTGCTGTGGAGGGTCAGTGGTGTGGTGCTGTGGAGGGTCAGTGGTGTGGTGCTGTGGAGGGTCAGTGGTGTGGTGCTGTGGAGGGTCAGTGGTGTGGTGCTGTGGAGGGTCAGTGGTGTGGTGCTGTGGAGGGTCAGTGGTGTGGTGCTGTGGAGGGTCAGTGGTGTGGTGCTGTGGAGGGTCAGTGGTGTGGTGCTGTGGAGGGCCAGTGGTGTGGTGCTGTGGAGGGTCTGTGGTGTGGTGCTGTGGAGGGTCAGTGGTGTGGTGCTGTGGAGGGTCAGTGGTGTGGTGCTGTGGAGGCTCAGTGGTGTGGTGCTGTGGAGGGTCTGTGGTGTGGTGCTGTGGAGGGTCAGTGGTGTGGTGCTGTGGAGGGTCAGTGGTGTGGTGCTGTGGAGGGCCAGTGGTGTGGTGCTGTGGAGGGTCAGTGGTGTGGTGCTGTGGAGGGTCAGTGGTGTGGTGCTGTGGAGGGCCAGTGGTGTGGTGCTGTGGAGGGTCAGTGGTGTGGTGCTGTGGAGGGTCAGTGGTGTGGTGCTGTGGAGGGTCAGTGGTGTGGTGCTGTGGAGGGTCAGTGGTGTGGTGCTGTGGAGGGTCAGTGGTGTGGTGCTGTGGAGGGTCTGTGGTGTGGTGCTGTGGAGGGTCAGTGGGATGGGGCTGAAGAGAACACAAAGAAGAAGAGGGTTTGTCTTTAGCCAACAATGGCTGCAAGAGTCAGATAAGAGAATTAGCTGTGATTCTGAGAAAGTTATGGTCAGCTGGTTGTGTGTGTGTGTGTGTGTGTGTGTGTGTGTGTGTGTGTGTGTGTGTGTGTGTGTGTGTGTGTGTGTGTGTGTGCCTCTGGTGTTAGATCTCAAGTTATGTCCACTCCTAAGTCTTTCTCCTTTTCAGAAGTTGAAATTGCCTGCCTTTCATCCTGGATATGCTGGATTTGAGTTTTTTTTTTTTTTGTTGCAACATGTCTCTTCGTAACATTACATTTGTCGGGGTTGAAGTCTATTAGCCATTTGTATCACTCCATTTCAGGATATTATCTAGTTTCATCTTGAAATGTATTGCAATCCTCATCAGTTCTGATGCGCCTCAAGAAAGTTTAGCATCGTTGAGCAAACTTGGATAAGAATGAGATGCACTCCCGACCGTCTGTGCTACACTCATTACCTCTCCATTCTGATAGTTCTCCTCCTACTCTTTGTCTTCTTCCTGATAGTAGAAGACAAAGTACTGATAGGTACTCCTTCTCCCACTTTGGCACTTTTTCCAATACACCTACAGCCTGTTTTTTGACTTTGCATACAAGAATCGCTTGGGAGGAACAGTGTCAAAAGCTTTCTGCCAATCCTGGAAAATGCAGTCTGCCCTCTCTCTCTCTCTCCTGTTTGAATGTTGTCACCTTCTCACAGAACTCTGGTAAGTTGGTTAAGCAAGATTTTACTTGGTTGAATCCGTGTTGATGCTTGGAAACAACATTTATATGTTCTAAATGATCGACACGTCTTTGTTTATTGATCTTTCCAATATCATAAAGAAAATACTTGTTGGTGATACTGGTCTGTAGTTCAATGGTTCCTGTCTTGTTCCTTTATTGAGCTGGACAGGAGAGTTTCTTGAGAGAGAGAGAGAGAGAGAGAGAGAGAGAGAGAGAGAGAGAGAGAGAGAGAGAGAGAGAGAGAAAGAGAGAGAGAGAGAGAGAGAGAGAGAGAGAGAGAGAGAGAGAGAGAGAGAGAGAGAGAGAGAGAGAGAGAGAGAGAGAGAGAGAGAGACCATTAGATCATCGAAAGTTAGAAAAAGCGGGGTAAAATAACTTATTATTATTATTTTCTACCACAGACGTGGCCACACATTTACAATGCTAACCAGCATATATACATTTTCTTCTGTCCTCCATGGACAGGGTGAGAGATCTGTTAAACATGTAGTTCAGGGATTTATTGAACAGACACAAAGTAATTATAGTGCTTTTAAAATGCTAATCTAACCTACATACATATATACACAGACTTACTTCTGTCCTATATACACCGTGTTCGAGATATCTCTTGACAGTGGAGGGAGATATCTTTTGACTAGCTGCTATAGAAACTAGTGTGTTATTAAACACTTATATCCACTGAAGGTGATGAAGATGCTTTTACAAACACAGGTTACAGTTACTTAGCATACATGGTATAACTGTTGCATTACATGGGCAGTCAGTCTTGGGTACAAGTTCAGCATATCATCAAGTGTTCCAGTACTTTAAATATTGTCTACAGAGTTCAGCATATATAAACCCAGAGGGAGGAGGGGGGGGAGGGGGTAGAAAGCAGTATGGATAACAGGTCTATCTACTACGACAGGTCTATCGTGTAGGGATATATGTATCAGGGAAATAGCAAATGCCCACACACACACACACACACACGGGGGCCTCGTAGCCTGGTGGATAGCGCGCAGGACTCGTAATTCTGTGGCGCGGGTTCGATTCCCGCACGAGGCAGAAACAAATGGGCAAAGTTTCTTTCACCCTAAGTGCCCCTGTTACCTAGCAGTAAATAGGTACCTGGGAGTTAGTCAGCTGTCACGGGCTGCTTCCTGGGGTGTGTGTGTGTGTGTGGTGTGGAAAAAAAAAAAAAAAAAAAAAAAAAAAAAAAAAAAAAAAAAAAAAAAAAAAAAAAAAAAAAAAGTAGTTAGTAAACAGTTGATTGACAGTTGAGAGGCGGGCCGAAAGAGCACAACTAGTAAACACACACACACACACACACACCCACACAAACACCCCCCACACCCCCCACACCCACATACACACCCACACACACACACCCCCACACCCACACACACACACACACCACACACCCACCCACACCCACCCACACACCTGCCCTCCCCCACACAGACGGTGGGGGGCAGTAATGAAGGCCGTACTCACAGGTGACGCCCCTCTCGAGGTCCTCGTAGTAGGAGCAGCGGGCGAGGTCCCCCAGCACAGGGGGAGGGGAGGCGGGCCAAGGGCCTCACGCTCCGCAGGCGGGAGGTGATCGCCGACACGTCCACCTCGCTCCTCTCCTCCGGCCTGTAGGACGACACCACTCCGTCAGGCACCAGTTATCACCCGGCCGTGGGGAAGGGGGGGGGGGGAGGATTACTGGGGGGAGGGATTACTGGGGAGGGATTACTGGGGGAGGGATTACCGGGGGATTAGTGGGGGAGGGATTACTGGGGAGAAGGATTACTGGGGAGGGATTAATGGGGGGTTACTGGGGGAGGGATTAATGGGGAGGGATTAATAGGGGGGTTACTGGGGGAGGGATTACTGGGGAGGAATTACTGGAGGGGATTAGTGGAGGAGGAATTCCTGGGGGGAGGGATTACTGGGGGGAGGGATTACTGGGGGAGGAATTACTGGGGGAGGGATTACTAGGGGAAGGGATTACTGGAGAGAATTTACTGGGGGGAGGGATTAGTGGGGGGAGGGATTAGTGGGGGGAGGGATTAGTGGGGGGGAGGGATTACTGGGGGAGGGATTACTGGGGAGAGGGATTACTGGGGGAGGGATTACTGGGGGATGGAAGGGAGGATGGGAAGGGGGAGTTGAGAAGTCTTCCCCTATTCTCTCATGCACCGGAAACTCTTTCGCATATCAAAAATATTTTATTGGACGGAGGTCTTTATTTTGTGACTCGTAATTAAGAAACATGATTTTATAATGGATTTTTTTTCATAACTGAACAATTTTTGTTACATTCTCAAATATTTTGAACATGAAATTGCGTAACAAATGAATTGCAAAACGCATTTAACATGACATTATAATCGAGTGATATATATTAACAAAAAGCAAAATACACATTGCTTAAAATACGAATGATTTGACTTCCAAAGACAATATGTACACCTTAAACCAGCACAGACTTACCTTAAACCAGCACAAACTTACCTTAAACCAGCTCAGACTTTGCTTAAACCAGCACAGACTTACCTTAAACCAGCTCAGACTTTGCTTAAACCAGCACAGACTTACCTTAAACCAGCTCAGACTTTGCTTAAACCAGCACAGACTTACCTTAAACCAGCTCAGACTTTGCTTAAACCAGCACAGACTTACCTTAAACCAGCTCTGACTTTGCTTAAAGCAGCACAGACTTACCTTAAACCAGCTCAGACTTTGCTTAAACCAGCACAGACTTACCTTAAACCAGCTCAGACTTTGCTTAAACCAGCACAGACTTACCTTAAACCAGCTCAGACTTTGCTTAAACCAGCACAAACTTACCTTAAACCAGCACAGACTTACCTTAAACCAGCACAGACTTACCTTAAACCCGCTCAGACTTTGCTTAAACCAGCACAGACTTACCTTAAACCAGCTCAGACTTTGCTTAAACCAGCACAGACTTACCTTAAACCCGCTCAGACTTTGCTTAAACCAGCACAGACTTACCTTAAACCAGCTCAGACTTTGCTTAAACCAGCACAGACTTACCTTAAACCAGCTCAGACTTTGCTTAAACCAGCACAGACTTACCTTAAACCAGCTCAGACTTTGCTTAAACCAGCACAGACTTACCTTAAACCAGCTCAGACTTACCTTAAACCAGCACAGACTTACCTTAAACCAGCACAGACTTACCTTAAACCAGCACAGACTTACCTTAAACCAGCACAGACTCACCTTAAACCAACACAGACTTACCTTAAACCAGCACAGACTTACCTTAAACCAGCACAGACTTACGTTAAACCAGCACAGTCTTACCTTAAACCAGCACAGACTTACCTTAAACCAGCACAGACTTACCTTAAACCAGCACAGACTAACCTTAAACCAGCACAGACTTACCTTAAACCAGCACAGACTTACCTTAAACCAGCACAGACTTACCTTAAACCAGCAAAGACTTACCTTAAACCAACACAGACTTATCTTAAACCAGCACAGACTTACCTTAAACCAACACAGACTTACCTTAAACCAGCACAGACTAACCTTAAACCAGCACAGACTTACCTTAAACCAGCACAGACTTACCTTAAACCAGCTCAGACTTTGCTTAAACCAGCACAGACTTACCTTAAACCAGCAAAGACTTACCTTAAACCAGCACAGACTTACCTTAAACCAGCACAGACTTACCTTACACCAGCACAGACTTACCTTAAACCAGCACTGACTTACCTTAAACCAACACAGACTTACCTTAAACCAGCACAGACTTACCTTAAACCAACACAGACTTACCTTAAACCAGCAAAGACTTACCTTAAACCAACACAGACTTACCTTAAACCAGCACAGACTTACCTTAAACCAGCAAAGACTTACCTTAAACCAACACAGACTTACCTTAAACCAGCACAGACTTACCTTAAACCAACACAGACTTACCTTAAACCAGCACAGACTTACCTTAAACCAACACAGACTTACCTTAAACCAGCACAGACTTACCTTAAACCAGCACAGACTTACCTTAAACCAACACAGACTTACCTTAAACCAGCACAGACTTACCTTAAACCAGCACAGACTTACCTTAAACCAACACAGACTTACCTTAAACAAGCAAAGACTTACCTTAAACCAACACAGACTTACCTTAAACCAACACAGACTTACCTTAAACCAGCAAAGACTTACCTTAAACCAACACAGACTTACCTTAAACCAGCACAGACTTACCTTAAACCAACACAGACTTACCTTAAACCAGCACAGACTTACCTTAAACCAACACAGACTTACCTTAAACCAGCACAGACTTACCTTAAACCAGCAAAGACTTACCTTAAACCAACACAGACTTATCTTAAACCAGCACAGACTTACCTTAAACCAACACAGACTTACCTTAAACCAGCACAGACTAACCTTAAACCAGCACAGACTTACCTTAAACCAGCACAGACTTACCTTAAACCAGCACAGACTAACCTTAAACCAGCACAGACTTACCTTAAACCAGCACAGACTTACCTTAAACCAGCACAGACTTACCTTAAACCAGCACAGACTAACCTTAAACCAGCACAGACTTACCTTAAACCAGCACAGACTTACCTTAAACCAGCACAGACTTACCTTAAACTAACACAGACTTACCTTAAACCAACACAGACTTACCTTAAACCAACACAAACTTACCTTAAACCAACACAAACTTACCTTAAACCAGCACAGACTTACCTTAAACTAACACAGACTTACCTTAAACTAACACAGACTTACCTTAAACTAGCACAGACAGCTGTGGATGTATGAAGCAGTGAAGTGGATTTATTTACATATGAAGCACATGAAGGAGTACACAATACAGCCAGAAACCCTCACTGGCAACCCGTTCTCGCACTTGCTTACAGTCAATATTGACTTATTTAATAAGTGCATATGTGACATACTAATTGATTGTGAATATTTTAGTTTACCTTGAAAAGCTTCATAGAAAACACCGACCTCACCTAACCTTCTTAGTATGTTAAGCTAAGCATCTTATTGCTTCTTATTTACAATTATTTCTTAACCTATCAACGGTATAGGTTAAGTAAGAAGCTTTTCAAGGTAAACTAAAATATTCACAATCAATTAGTATGTCACATATGCACTTATTAAATAAGCCAATATTGACTATAAGCAAGTGCGAGAACGGGATGCACTGAAAGCAGCTAACGAGCCAACCACCTTGGAATGACAACGTCTGAAAACGTCAACGTTGACACAAAAGGAGCCACAGCTGAGACAACCATTTGTCTTCAAGTCTCCTGCCTACAAATCTAAAATCTGTCGCTCTGGTACAACTGGTACAAGTTCCTGCTGGAGTTCGCGGATCAGCCTGGCTGTGATGGCTATGTGATGGCCTTCTGGCTATAAAAACCGCCTCTCAGACCAGGTAATCGCTAAGGGGAAGGCTGGCCACAGGTCAGACTGAAAGAGTAACTAGAACTCTCGAAATAGTCCACAGGTAAACCAGCGCTCGATGTGTATATCGCTGTCTGTCCGGGGCTGGTAATGGTGGTGATAATGAGGAAAATTATAATGACGATGATGATAAGGATGATATATAATGACGATGATAAGGCCGGTATATAATGACGACGATGATAAGACCGATATATAATGACGACGATGATAAGACCGATATATAATGACGACGATGATAAGACCGATATATAATGACGAACGACGATGATAAGACCAATATATAATGACGACGATGATAAGACCGATATATAATGACGACGATGATAAGACCGATATATAATGACGACGCCCTCAAACTAATTCACTCAACACAACTGCCCATAAATAATGTAACTTTTTGAACATTTACAAAAGTAGTTTTGGACAGATATAATTTCGGTCTAATTTAATAACGATTCATCAACGCATTCCATTTATTTACTCATCAAAAGCCGAAAAAGAGTTATTATGTATTTTAATTAATAAATCCAACTGCCGGCTATGCTTTTTTCTAGGGGTATAAAATGGGATTGGAACTTACTGTACAAAGATTATATTCAACTTTTGGGTAATAGGTAATATCTCATTATTTTTTTTGACTTCCACACACCCCTGAGAGTCTCAGGGGTGTGTGGGGGTTGTGTTTAAGGTTCCCCCCTTAAAGTTAAGGGCTGTAGGAATGCAGGAGGTGGGACTCTGGGAGGTCCTTGGTGGTGGTGGTGGGTCGAGGTGGTCCCTAGTGGTGGTGGTGGGTCGAGGAGGTCCCTAGTGGTGGTGGTGGGTCGAGGAGGTCCCTAGGTGGTGGTGGTGGTGGGTCGAGGTGGTCCCTAGTGGTGGTGGTGGTGGGTCGAGGAGGTCCCTAGTGGTCCCTAGTGGTGGTGGTGGGTCGAGGAGGTCCCTAGTGGTGGTGGTGGGTCGAGGAGGTCCCTAGTGGTGGTGGTGGTGGGTCGAGGTGGTCCCTAGTGGTGGTGGTGGTGGGTCGAGGAGGTCCCTGGTGGTGGTGGTGGTGGGTCGAGGAGGTCCCTGGTGGTGGTGGTGGTGGGTCGAGGTGGTTCCTGGTGGTGGTGGTGGTGGTGGGTCGAGGTGGTCCCTAGTGGTGGTGGTGGGTCGAGGAGGTCCTAGTGGTGGTGGGTCGAGGTGGTCCCTAGTGGTGGTGGTGGGTCGAGGAGGTCCCTAGTGGTGGTGGTGGTGGGTCGAGGAGGTCCCTAGTGGTGGTGGTGGTGGTGGGTCGAGGAGGTCCCTGGTGGTGGTGGTGGTGGGTCGAGGTGGTCCCTAGTGGTGGTGGTGGGTCGAGGAGGTCCCTGGTGGTGGTGGTGGTGGGTCGAGGTGGTCCCTGGTGGTGGTGGTGGTGGGTCGAGGTGGTCCCTAGTGGTGGTGGTGGTGGTGGGTCGAGGTGGTCCCTGGTGGTGGTGGTGGTGGGTCGAGGTGGTCCCTGGTGGTGGTGGTGGTGGGTCGAGGTGGTCCCTGGTGATAGGTGGTGGGTCGAGGT
>NC_091188.1:8550735-8710735 GCF_040958095.1 Procambarus clarkii | reverse complement strand
ATTTTCGTGATTCTCATTCACCAGTTGGGTGGTATTTGTTCTCAGAGACCCTGCACTTTCCACACCACTTTGGTCTGGCGAAGCTGGGAAAAGCCTCCTGGATTTGATTTTGCATTTCTGGTTACCCCTGACTGGTTACATTTTAACTTCTGTCAAAAAAGGGGTTGAATGACAACCCCTTTTTTGCCTTTTCATATTCCCCCATACAAAGTCCCAATTTTCCCCACAGATGTAATGGGTGAGTCTTTCCTCTTCTGCATCGTCTATATCTTTTTTTCCCCACGAGGCGTTGTAGCCTGTGAGGGGAAGTGTTTTCCTCAGGCCATTTATCGATCAGTCATCGTTAAGGAGCGTGTCTCGGGCTGGACTAGGACCCGGTTATTCCCCTCCCCAGGTGACCTGCTCCAAGCGTTTTCTCATAGGTAAACCACGTTACTGTGGTGTATATAAAAGTAAATTGTATTCCTCGTCCAGTGTGCTCAGATGACCCAAGGTCCGGGCCTCAGATGTGGTCCCTATCTGCGATCCAGCTACAGTCTGCTTAAGTTAAGGTGGAGTCTTATATTGGTCAGAGTTTCCAGTCCAGTAATCCGTGTTGACTAAGAAATCCTTTCCTGTACCAAGGAGTGTTCTAAGACCATCCATCGTATCCCCCCCCCCCTCACCCTCTTCTACTGAAACTCTATAGATAAGTTTTATTGACTAGTCTGCCAACTGATTCATATAATTTTTTAGACTCATGGACTACCTTCTTGATATTGTGTCCAGTCCTGTACTATTTTCTTCCACCAAGCCCTGAGCCTTTCACCAAGCCCTGAGCCTTCCACCAAGCCCTGAGCCTTTCACCAAGCCCTGAGCCTTTCACCAAGCCCTGAGCCATTCACCAAGCCCTGAGCCTTCCACCAAGCCCTGAGCCTTCCACCAAGCCTTGAACCAGCCACCAAGCCCGGAACCTTTCACCAAGCCCTGAGCCTTTCACCAAGCCCTGAGCCTTCCACCAAGCCCTGAACCAGCCACCAAGCCCTGAACCTTTCACCAAGCCCTGAGCCTTTCACCAAGCCCTGAGCCTTTCACCAAGCCTTGAACCTTCCACCAAGCCCTGAACCTTTCACCAAGCCCTGAACCTTTCACCAAGCCCTGAACCAGCCACCAAGCCCTGAACCTTTCACCAAGCCCTGAGCCTTTCACCAAGCCCTGAACCTTCCACCAAGCCCTGAACCTTTCACCAAGCCCTGAACCTTTCACCAAGCCCTGAACCTTTCACCAAGCCCTGAACCTTTCACCAAGCCCTGATCCAGCCACCAAGCCCTGAACCTTTCACCAAGCCCTGAACCTTTCACCAAGCCCTGAACCTTTCACCAAACCCTGAACCTTCCACCAAGCCCTGAACCTTTCACCAAGCCCTGAGCCTTACACCAAGCCCTGAGCCTTCAGCCAAGCCCTGAGCCTTTCACCAAGCCCTAAGCCTTTCACCAAGCCCAAATCAGCCACCAAGCCCTGAACCAGCCACCAAGCCCTGAGCCTTACACCAAGCCTCTTCCCCCCAACATTTTCTCATCCATATTTCCAAAACGAAATATTTTTGCCTGCTCCATCTCCTGCTCTTTCCGTTCGCGCTGCCGCCTTCAAGAGCATCCCCTGGAGGCTGTTGCCAGGGGGCCCCGGAGGGGATCAGCCAAGGGCCCTTCCCCCTGGAGAGGGGGCCCCCTTGGCTGATCCTGGCCAGGTAGGTGGCCCAGGGACAAACGGAGGAGGAAGAATCATCAGACGTGTTCCCTACAGGTAGGTGAATGTAGGTAGATGAAGAAGGTAAGTACAGTCAGGTAAGTACAGCCAGGTAAGTACAGCTAGGGGAAAAAGGGCATGATGTTTCTTATGTGAGGAGGGAGCTGGGGAGGGAGGAGGGAAGGGGGGGAAGGGGGGGCAGGACCCAGCAGAATCTGTCTGCTGATCAAATTCCGGCCAGGGTCTATAGTATACGTTGAAAAGATGGACGTGCTGCTGCTGGTGCTGCTGCTACTGCTGCTGTTGCTGCTGCTGGTGCTGGTGCTGTTGCTGGTGCTGCTGCTGCTGGTTCCTGGGACGCCACTCAGAAGTGCACACAGAAGGTGGTGGTCTGAGTGCACTCTCCTTGTGTGGCGTCTTGGGTAACCTGAGTGGTGACACTTGGCTCTGTTGGGCTCCTCTGTAGCTCTGTGGGTGGAGGGCGCAGTGTCTCCAAACCAGAAGTGTTCCGATGTGAGGTAAGTGTAGGTAGGTGAGTACTGCTAGGTAAGTGCGCCCGCGCACGCACACACGCACACACACACACACACACACACACACGCACACACACACACACACACACACACACACACACACACACACACACACACACACACGCACACACACACACACACACACACACACACACACACACACACACACACACACACACCTACCTCTCAGAAATAAGAGAAGACAAATTTGAAGCCCCCATACGAATGAGTGACCACAGTGTATTAACATTTCAGTATCTGGTGAAGGTAGGGATAACCTATCTAAGGAGGGACTGGAAGGGAAAAGATTAAATTACCGAAGAGGAAAATATGACGAGATGAGGAACTTCCTAATGGGAATATCATGGGAATCAGAACTCAGAGAGAAGACTGTACAGGATATGATGGATTATGTCACCCAGAAGTGCCGAGAAGAAGCAGACAGGTTTATCCCGGCACCACAAGGAGAAAAATGAAAGGCAACAGAAGAATCCATGGTTCAATTAGGAATGTAAGGTACCGAAGCAATTGAGTACAAGAACATGGAGAAACTACAGAAATAACAGAACACCAGAGAGCAGGGAGAGATACCAGAGGGCCAGAAATGAGTACGTCAGAGTGAGGAGAGAAGCAGAGAGACAGTTTGAAAATGACATAGCGAGTAAAGCTAAGACCCAACCAAAGCTGCTCCACAGTCACATCAGGAGGAAAACAGCAATGAAGGAACAAGTGATGAAACTGAGAAAGGGAAGAACAGATACACAGAGAACGACAAGGGTGTGTGTGTAGTATTCAACAAGAGATTCCAGAAGGTCTTCACAATAGAACAAGGAGAAGTCCCTGCACTAAATGAGGAGAAGGCAAACCAAGCAACCTTGGAAGAATTTGACCACACTCTATAGTGTATAATAGGTCACTGCAAACAGAAGACCTACCGGAAAGCTAGAAGACAGCTAACATAATATACAAAAAGGGTGACAGGCAAGAGGCACTGAACTACAGGCCAGTTTCCCTAACTTGTATACCATGCAAGGTGATGGAGAAGATCGCGAGGAAAAGGCTCGTAGAGCATCTGGAGGGAAATAACTTTGTAACGAAACCACCAACATGGGTTCAGGGATGGTAAATCGTGCCTCACAGGTTTAATAGAATTCCATGACCAAGCAACAAAAATTAGGCAAGACTCCATACACAGTTTCAAATGTAGATATGATAGAGCCCAGTAGGCTCAGGAAGCTGTATACCAAATGATTGACAGTTGAGAGGCGGGATCAAAGAGCCAATGCTCAACCCCCGCAAGCACAACTAGGTGAGTACACACACACACACACACACACACACACACAGTTAATTAAAAATTAACTTAAAATTTAACTAACTAAAATTAGTGAACTGTCACACAACGATACAGTGACTGACTCCAGAGCTTATTGTAGATAGAGAAGAACCGACATCATCAATCTACTAGCACTTAGAGAAGCACCAAGTGGAAGGCGACGACGGAGACCATCGTCAACCATACATCATCATTACTCATCTAGTTGTGTGAGCGGAAAGGAAGACTGGTATGTACCCCTCTCTGGTCAATTAATCAGGTGTACAGTGCGAGGTAAAATATTATAAAATTCTTGTTCAGGATATCATATATATTTAAAATCTCAAAGTGGCTCATTTAGGTAGAGGTAACACATAAGGGATCTCGTGTACACGCACTCGCGCACGCACGCACGCCCACGTACGTATGCACGCACGCACACGCAAAAACGCACACACATAGGCACACACAAACGTCCAGTCAGGAAAGAAAGGATTAACACCTTTTCTGGAAAGAGCCAAGCCCCTACTATACCCCACCTTCTCTCTTACCCCCCATCTGACCTGACCTGACCTCACCTGGTCGCCACCACCACCCCCCCACCCCACAGTCCCCTGCATCCCCCTTACATATACTCTCCCCCTCTCTCTCTCTCTCTCCCACATTTCTCCTCTCTCTCTCTTTATCTCTCTCCCTCCCTCCCTCTCTCTATCTTTCTTTATCTCTCTCTCTCTCTCTCTCTCTCTCTCTCTCTCTCTCTCTCTCTCTCTCTCTCTCTCTCTCTCTCTCTCTCTCTCTCTTTATCTCTCTCTTTGTCTCTCTCCCTCCCTCCCTCTCTCTCTCTCTCTCTCTCTCTCTCTCTCTCTCTCTCTCTCTCTCTCTCTCTCTCCTCTCTCTATCTCTCTCTCTCTCTCTCTCTCCCTCTCTATCTCTCCCCCACCCCGCTCTGCCCTTCTGACGAATCCTATCATGGCACAACTAGGAACAGGGTCAAGCATGACAGCCAGAAGCAACAGGGGAACAGGGAAAAGTTCAGGCTGACGAAATGAAGGAAATGTTCGCCCAGTTTCTGGAGGACATCAAGAGTGAGATGCAGGAAATGATGCAGGAAATGAAGAATGAAATAAGCAACCTAAAAAGAGAGCTGACAGCAGCAAAGGAGGAGATTAGAGCCCTCAAAGAGAACAGTATCGATGCTGAGACTCAGATAACCACCCAGGGAGGTGGTGGTAATAGTACTTTGGAAGAGAATGCCACATTAAATGCAACATTTGCAGAAATGCTAAAAAAAACAACTCTGAAGTAATGCCTGCAGTGATGGAGGTAGCCATGAAAGCAGCCACCTCACAGGAAGCGGCATGCTCCACTACCCAGCTGCTAGAAAGGAAAAGAGCAGTGGTAGCTGTAGGTATTAAAGAGCAGGAAGGCTCTAATAGGAAAGAGTGGAATGATAAGGACAAAGTGGCAGTGAATGAAATACTGAAGGCACTAGACATGGAAGGGGCTGAGCATAGCATTGAGAAGGTTTTCAGGTTAGGCTGGTACAAAAAAGACCGAGACCGTGTGTTAAAGATAGTGTTTTCAAACGAGAACACAAAGGACACGATTCTAACAAAGAAAAGCCACCTGCAACATGTGGGAGAATTCAAAAAAGTATTCCTCCAGAGGGACATGACGAGGGAGGAGAGGGCCATGGCGGCAGAAGCAAGGAAGAAGCGCAGGGCGAGAGGGGAAAACCAGGAAACCACAGCTCCCAACACATCACCCCCAGAGGCGAGGGGGGAACCCACAACCAGCTACCCAGTAACACGAGCGGGGAGGGCAACCCCACCACCCTCCTCTGCATAGAAAACCCCCCTTTCCTTCCTGTCCTCCCGCCCCGTTCACCCCATACCCTTCCTGTCCTTCCTCCTTCACTTGACCCCCCACCCCTCATCCCAGTATCCTCTGCAACCCTGGCATCCACCTCACAAATCCTCACACCCATGGCACAGCTTCCTCCACCAGCAGAACATTCACCAAGGAGGAGATTTGAGAAGGGACAGAAGAAAGTGAGCCTCAAGGCAATGTACACTAACATAGATGTTATTACAAATAAGTCAAATGAACTTGGAGAATGGGTACTAGAGGAAAACCCAGACATAATAGCTCTCACAGAAACAAAGCTGACGAAAACAATAACAAATGCAGTGTTCCCACAGGACTATTATGTTATGAGGAAAGAGAGAGAAGGAAGAGGTGGTGGTGGTGTAGCTCTGCTGGTAAGAAAAGGCTGGGATTTTGAGGAGTTGGTTGTTCAGGGATGTGAAGGTTTCAGTGACTACATAATAGGAACAATAAAAACTGGAGGGCAAAAAATTATAGTCGTAGTCATATATAATCCACCACCAAATGACAGAAGACCCAGACAGGAATATGATAGAAACAATATGGCCACCATTAACATAATAGAGAGAGCAGCTTCTGTTGCTAGCAGGAATGGATCTGGACTACTAATTATGGGAGACTTCAACCATGGGAAGATAGATTGGGAGAACAGAGACCCGCATGGAGGACCAGAAACATGGAGAGCTATGCTGCTGGACGTGGCAACAAGAAACTTTCTAAGCCAACACATCAAGGGATCCAACAAGAATGAGAGGAGAGGATGAACCAGCAATGCTTGATCTGATATTTACCCTAAATGAGTGGGATATAAGGGAAGTCAAGATGGAAGCACCCTTGGGAATGAGTGATCACAGTGTATTGAACTTTGAGTACCTGGTAGAGCTAGGAATTATTCCCCCCGAAAAAGGACTAGGAAACAAAAGGCTGGCATACCGAAAGGGAAATTATGAGGAGATGAGAAGCTTCCTAAGGGAAATACCATGGGCCACAGTCCTCAGAGCTAAGTCTGTACAAGATATGATGGACTATGTCACCCAAAAGTGTCAGGAGGCAGTAAGCAGATACATCCCGGCACAAAAGGAAAAATCCGAGAAACAAAAGAAGAATCCATGGTTTAATAGGGCATGTATGGAAGTGAAGAAACTGACCAAAAGGGCATGGAGGAACTTCCGGAATAACAGAACACCAGAAAGCAGAGAGAGATACCAGAGAACCAGGAATGAGTATGTCAGGGTGAGAAGAGAAGCAGAGAAAAGTTATGAAAATGATATAGCAAACAAAGCCAAGACCGAACCAAAGCTACTTTACAGTCACATCAGAAGGAAAACAACAGTGAAAGAACAGGTAGTGAAACTTAGAACAGGCGAGGACAGGTATACAGAGAATGACAAAGAGGTGTGTGATGAACTCAACAAGAGGTTCCAAGAGGTCTTCACAACAGAACAAGGTGAGGTCACTGTGCTAGGAGAAAGGGACGTAAACCAGGCGGCCTTGGAAGAGTTTGAAATTACGAGAGAGGGGGTCAAGAGACACCTGCTGGATCTGGATGTTAGAAAGGCTGTTGGTCCAGACGGGATCTCGCCATGAGTACTGAAAGAGTGTGCAGAGGCACTTTGCTTGCCACTCTCCATAGTGTATAGTAGGTCACTGGAGACGGGAGACCTACCAGAAATATGGAAGACGGCGAATGTGGTCCCAATATACAAAAAGGGCGACAGGCAAGAGGCACTGAACTACAGGCCAGTATCCTTGACTTGTATACCATGCAAGGTGATGGAGAAGATCGTGAGAAAAAACCTGGTAGCACATCTGGAGAGAAGGGACTTCGTGACAAATCGACAACATGGGTTCAGGGAGGGTAAATCTTGCCTGACTGGCTTAATAGAATTCTATGACCAGGTGATACTGATTAAGCAAGAAAGAGAGGGCTGGGCGGACTGCATTTTTTTGGATTGTCGGAAAGCCTTTGACACAGTACCGCATAAGAGGCTGGTACATAAGCTGGAGAGACAGGCAGGTGTAGCTGGTAAGGTGCTCCAGTGGATAAGAGAGTACCTAAGCAATAGGAAGCAGAGAGTTACGGTGTGGGGTGAGACCTCTGATTGGCGTGAAGTCACCAGTGGAGTCCCACAGGGCTCTGTACTCGGTCCTATCTTATTTCTGATATATGTAAATGATCTCCCGGAGGGTATAGATTCATTTCTCTCAATGTTTGCGGATGATGCCAAAATTATGAGAAGGATTAAGACAGAAGAGGACTGTTTGAGGCTTCAAGAAGACCTAGACAAACTGAAGGAATGGTCGAACAAGGGGTTGTTAGAGTCCAACCCAACCAAATGTAATGTAATGAAGATAGGTGTAGGGAGCAGGAGGCCAAATACAAGGTATCATCTGGGAGAGGAAATCCTTCAGGAGTCAGAGAAAGAAAAAGACTTGGTGGTTGATATCACGCCAGACCTGTCTCCTGCAGCACATATCCAGAGGATAACATCAGCGGCATATGCCAGGCTGGCCAACATACGAACGGCATTCAGAAATTGGTGTAAAGAATCATTCAGAACTTTGTATACCACATATGTCAGGCCAATCCTGGAGTATGCAGCCCCAGTATGGTGTCCATATCTAGTCAAGGATAAGACTAAACTGGAAAAGGTTCAAAGATTTGCCACCAGACTAGTACCCGAGCTGAGAGGTATGAGCTACGAGGAGAGACTGCGGGAATTGAACCTCACTTCGCTGGAAGACAGAAGAGTTAGGGGGGACATGATCACTACATTCAAGATTCTCAAGGGAATTGATAGGGTAGATAACGACAGGCTATTTAACACAAGGGGCACACGCACAAGGGGACACAGGTGGAAACTGAGCGCCTAAATGAGCCACAGAGATATTAGAAAGAACTTTTTTAGTGTCAGAGTGGTTGACAAATGGAATGCATTAGGAAGTGATGTGGTGGAGGCTGACTCCATACACAGTTTCAAGTGTAGATATGATAGAGCCCAATAGGCTCAGGAATCTGTACACCTGTTGATTGACGGTTGAGAGGCAGGACAAAAGAGCCAGAGCTCAACCCCCGCAAACACAACTAGGTGAGTACACACACACACACACACACACACACACACACACACACACACACACACACACACACACACACACACACACACACACACACACACAGTTTTTGGGTACGATGTAGCATAGTCACTATCAAGCACAGCATCTACAGCAGCAACACAAAAAACTTCAGGAAGATTTGACGGTTGCACCAGCATCACCTGTCAATCAACCCATCACAAATTTAAGGCCAGATTCGACAATGAGTTATGCCTCAAAGGAAAGTTGAACTGCCACACACAAAAGGCCCAAAAAAGGCCACCAAAAAAAGGTTGGCACAGACTGAGGCACACAAGGCGCTATATAGACCACTACTCCCCCGCAGTCACTGATAGGTAAGTACCCACACCAGCCTCCAGCACCCCCTTCCCCCTCCCCCCCCCAGGGAGGAACACGCCACGTGGTGAAGTAATCAATACTAGACACAGGCGAGACCACCACCTGTTGCTCCACCGAATGGTGAGGGAGGAGGAGCATCCCAAGCTCTCTCCCCTGTACCTCCCCCCTGTACCCTAAATTGCCTGTACCCTGCACTGGCTGTACGTGTACCCTGCACTGCCTGTACCACTGTACCTGTACTGCTTATACCTTACTGTAACAAGAGAGCAGTACATAGTAGAACAACATGAACATCATAACAGCATGAACAAGCCACAGGCGCGGCGCCAGACAGACGGCGCCAGACAAGGGAAAAGTTACACCTCCGTGGAAGTTAACCATGGGGACAGGTCAACAGTCACTGAGTCACCAGGTGGTCAGAGTTGATGCCGTCATGATAATCTACAGGGATTAACCTCCCTTCACACATCACAGGCAAGCCCTCACGTTCAGCTGGGGGAGCGGGAGATCACGTTCAGCCACAGTAGAGTGCGAGAAGTTCCAAGAGGAAGGTGTGAGTGGACACCGGGAGAGACCATCATCCCCAAGAAATTTGTGGACCACCATTCGAATTAGTACGGCTCTCTTGAACTAAAGCACCTTATCATTCATTTATTTGGCTCTGTTAGGGATTATAGTTAGGCAAGTGTCTATTTAATTGTCTTTATATAAAGTCATATATTGTCAAGTGTCATTCCTTGTCAAGTGTATTAATGGTTCGTTGTCTTAGTGATATTGGGCCTACCGTCCCCTTTACCCTAGTGACCTAGTGTCCTTAATTATCCAGTACTCCTCTCCCCCGTCCGTCTCTTGTTGAGGTGTTAGTATTGGGTGTTTCCCGCCTTATTCTTGTGTACTTTATAGTTCCTCAAGTGGTCAGGATTATTCGAGTGACAGACCAGGATCCTCACACCATTCAATTGTCCCTTACACCTGTCCGGGTAACATATTACACAATGTACAAGTCCTACGAATCCCATTCCGGTCCCCTGTCCGGTAACTCAGGGTGGCGGTAGCATTACTTGTTAAGTCATACGGAGGCTGTAGCAACTAATATTTCTATCTCAATCTCTCTCACTCACTCTCACTCTCCCTCACTTACTCTCACTCTCCCTCATTCACTCTCCCTCATTCACTCTCCCTCATTCACTCTCCCTCATTCACTCTCTCTCTTTACTCCCTTAAGTTACCTATGCAGTTCTCAGTCAATTTTGATTAATTGTTTAGTTCCTCGTTTTAATGGCCAAAGTGTTAGCCATTGAACCTGAAGCCTAACAAATCCCCAGGGCCAGAAGAAGTGCTTGCCAGGGTGCTTAAAGAATGCAAAGAGGAGCTTTTCGAGCCATTTTCTACCATATTTAATAAATCATTAGAGTCAGGCAGGGTTTCAGAGTCGTGGAAGGTTGCTAATGTGGTACCGATTTTTAAGAAAGAAGATAGATCATTTGCGTCAAACTATCGGCCAATTTGCCTAACGTCTATTGTGGGAAAGTTACTGGAATCGATAACTGCAAATACCATTCATCTTCATTTTGAAAAACATAAATGAATAAATGATTCACAACATGGTTTTACAAATGGCCGTTCATGTTTAACGAATTTGCTATTATTTTATGCCAGCATAGTTGAGGCAGTTGATAGTGGTAAAGAGTGTGATGTAGTGTACCTTGACTTTAGCAAAGCTTTTAATACAGTACCACATGAAAGACTGATTAAAAAGTTAGAGGCTAATGGCATTGGGGGTGCTATATTAAACTGGATTAAGGCATGGCTATACCAAAGGAAACAAATAGTATAAATGTGGTTAAAGTCAGAGTGGGAAAATGTTGTAAGTGGAGTGCCTCAAGGCTCCGTCCTGAGACCTCTGTTACTCAAAATATATATAAATGATTTAGATTCAGGTTTGAGCAGCAATATTTGTAAATCTGCCGATGATACAAAAATCGGTAGGGAAATAAACATGGAAAAAGAATCATTATTACTTCAAGACGATCGTAATAGGGTTTTGAAATGGTTAAAAGATTGGCAGATGCAGTTTAATGCTGACAAATGTAAGGTTTTGAGGCTAGGTAATGATGATAGAGTTACAAGATACGAGCTAGATGGTGTTGAGATTGCGAAGTCGGATTGCGAAAGGGATCTGGGAGTTATGATTAGTAAGAATTTAAAACCAAAAAATTAATGTATAAATGTTTGTAATAAGGCAAATAAGACACTGGGATTTACTAATCAAAGCATTAGTAATAAGACATCTGTGTGTTGTTCTTCAGCTATATCTTGCTCTGGTTAGGCCCCATTTAGATTATGCAGTTCAGTTTTGGTCGCCGTACTGTAGAATGGATATTAATTCACTAGAACACGTTCAGCGTAGGATGACAAAGTTAATTCCCCAAATTAAAAACCTGTCGCATGAAGAAAGATTGACAAAGCTTAAATTACATTCTCTAGAAAGGCGAAGAGTTAGGAGTGATATGATACAGGTTTACAATTGGATGAATGGGCATAACAAAGGGGATATTAAAATTATCAGCACAAGACAGAACACGAAACAATAGATATAAATTGGATAAGTTTAGATTTAGGAAAGACCTGGGCAAATACTGGTTCGGTAACAGGGTTGTTGATTTGTGGAACCAATTACCACATAACGTGGTGGAGGTGGGGACCCTTAATTGTTTCAAACGTGGGTTGTACATACATATGAGTGGGATTGGGTGGTTATAAATAGGAGCTGCCTCGTATGGGCCAATAGGCCTTCTGCAGTTACCTTTATTCTTATGTTCTTATGTCTAAATGCTGGAGGAGAAGGTGCAGGAGGCAGCACCTACACATACCCCGAGCCTGCTAAGCCTCGCTATGTCAGCGGATTTAAGGAAAGTCATGCAGGCGATGAGTCACAATAACGTGGCTAAAGTAAGTTGAGCAGACCACACACTAGAAGGTGAAGAGACGACGACGTTTCGGTCCGTCCTGGACCATTCTCAAGTCGGAAAGTCATTTCCCCCTCCTAGCTGTTAGCGTGTGTGAATGGACAGTGAAAAGGGTGAAGTCCAGCCAGTTCTGTAATGACACCATCTCTTCCAGTTCGTTGCCTAGTGGTGATGACGGTGAGCGACCAACCGATCAGGTATATTGCCTTGTACTCCTGCAACAGGCGGGGAAGCTTGAAGATTGACGAGATTAACATTTGTCTTACTGTCAGCCTACTTGATGATGTTTGAACACTTTGTTTCAGGTGTCAGACGATTAACCAATTAACGATTAACGATGTTTCAGGTGTCAGACGATTAACCAATTAACGATTAACGATGTTTCAGGTGTCAGACGATTAACCTCCCCCCCCCCCTACACACACACATGTTTAGCGTCTCAATGACCTGTGCCATTTCTCTGAAAGTATATGTCTCAGTGACTTATGGTCATTCCAGTGAATAGTTGAGTCTCAGCGACGCGCAGCTTGTTGCAAGCATTAATTTAATTCTTCTCTTAGTGACTTTTGTGTATTTCAATGGCCAGTGATAGTCTCAGTGACCTGCATTAATCCCACGATCTATTTTTGTTGTAGTGACTGTTTATTTCAGTGATAGGTATATGTTTTAGTGAGAAGCGATCTCTTCCAGTGATTATTAGTGTCTTTGTGACTTGAGTGGGTAATACACACAGAAATCACAATAGCATGATGCATCAAATGAACAAATTCACTAGGGCCGTGAATGAGAGTTCGAACCTACGTCCGGGATGATCCCAGACGCGACTTAGTCGATTGCGCCACGACATTGTGTCTCGAAGAGGCTGCAGGATCCGTGTGAGGGCAGTAGCACTGCCGGTTTCAATTCTTTTGACCATGTCGTGACGCAATCGACTAAGGCGAGTCTGGGATCATCCCGGTCGCAGGTTCGAACCCTCGTCACGACCCTTGTGGATTTGTTCACTTGAGTTGGTAATCATTGTGCAATTAATTTGTATTTCATATTGATTATTACACAAGCCCTTGTACAGTTGTAACTCCAGTCAGTGTCCCTTGTTAGTGCAGGTGTCACATGCAGTTGCTATCAGTATGTTGACAAGTGATCAGTCAGATCACATGTGTGTGCAAGCAAAAGGGCCAACTCTCATTGCCTCAGTACACTAGGGAATTGGGGACCGATTCCTGCTGTGTACCTGGTTGATGGGGTTCTGGGAGTTCTGCTACTCCCCAAGCCCGGCCCGAGGCCAGGCTTGACTTGTGAGAGTTTGGTCCACCAGGCTGTTGCTTGGAGCGGCCTGCAGGCCTGCATATCAACCACAACCCGGTTGGTCCGGCAATTCTTGAAGAAAACTATCTAGTTGTGTCTTGAAGATGTCCACGGTTGTTCGAGCAATATTTCTTATAGTCGCTGGGAGGACGTTGAACAACCGCGGACCTCTGATGTTTATACAGTGTTCTCTGATTGTGCCTATGGCACCCCTGCTGTTCACTGGTTCTATTCTGCATTTTCTTCCATATCGTTCACTCCAGTACGTTGTTATTTTACTGTGTAGATTTGGGACCTGAAATGATGTGAAGGTGTGAATACTTGTGTATCGTCTTCGCAAGTAACACTTATGTTTATCGTAACGTAAGCTCCCTGATTATTCGTAAGTTTACTGAATACTGCTACCACATTATTTTTTACTACATAAATAATAGGTCAAAGGCTCCGGGTATCGGGGCCTCATAGCCTTTAGCACTGAATACAAATTCGTTGGGAGTCCGCCCCCAAATGTCTTTAGCTCTTGTGTGCCCGGCTTGGAGCCGAGTTACGACCCCAGTAACGGGAGGTGGCCCTGGGGTCGTTGCTGCAGCCTTGGAGCCGAGCTACGACCCCAGTAACGGGAGGTGGCCCTTGTGATCGTCGGGCAGCCTTGGCGCCAAGCTACGACCCCAGTAACGGGAGGTGGCCCTTGTGATCGTCGGGCAGCCTTGGAGCCAAGCTACGACCCCAGTAACGGGAGGTAGCCCCTGGGGTCGTCGGGCAGCCTTGGCGCCAAGCTACGACCCCAGTAACGGGAGGTAGCCCCTGTGGTCGTCGGGCAGCCTTGGCGCCAAGCTACGACCCCAGTAACGGGAGGTGGCCCTTGTGATCGTCGGGCAGCCTTGGAGCCAAGCTACGACCCCAGTAACGGGAGGTGGCCCTTGTGATCGTCGGGCAGCCTTGGAGCCAAGCTACGACCCCAGTAACGGGAGGTAGCCCCTGGGGTCGTCGGGCAGCCTTGGCGCCAAGCTACGACCCCAGTAACGGGAGGTAGCCCCTGGGGTCGTCGGGCAGCCTTGTGTCGTGCGACAGACACACACACCGTCTGAGACACAGGGCGTCTCACCCGCCGGATGCGCTCGCTCTCTTAATTACTGTCAGCTGATAGCCTGTCCAGAGTGCTCGGCTGGGATTGGTGCTGGTGCATGCAATGGCACTCGTTGCAGAAATTAATAGTACCATTACACTCTTGCCTCTGCGCTTACTCTGTGCCATAATGCTCGCTCTTGCATCAATGCTCACTCTTGCATCAATGCTCACTCTTGCATCAATGCTCACTCTTGCATCAATGCTCACTCTTGCATCAATGCTCACTCTTGCATCAATGCTCACTCTTGCATCAATGCTCACTCTTGCATCAATGCTCACTCTTGCATCAATGCTCACTCTTGCATCAATGCTCACTCTTGCATCAATGCTCACTCTTGCATCAATGCTCACTCTTGCATCAATGCTCACTCTTGCATCAATGCTCACTCTTGCATCAATGCTCACTCTTGCATCAATGCTCACTCTTGCATCAATACTCACTCTTGCATCAATGCTCACTCTTGCATCAATGCTCACTCTTGCATCAATGCTCACTCTTGCATCAATACTCACTCTTGCATCAATGCTCACTCTTGCATCAATGCTCACTCTTGCATCAATGCTCACTCTTGCATCAATGCTCACTCTTGCATCAATGCTCACTCTTGCATCAATACTCACTCTTGCATCAATGCTCACTCTTGCATCAATGCTCACTCTTGCATCAATGATCACTCTTGCATCAATACTCACTCTTGCATCAATGCTCACTCTTGCATCAATGCTCACTCTTGCATCAATGCACACTCTTGCATCAATGCTCACTCTTGCATCAATGATAACTCATGCATCAATGCTCACTCTTGCATCAATGATAACTCATGCATCAATGCTCACTCTTGCATCAATGCTCACTCTTGCATCAATGCTCACTCTTGCATCAATTATGACTCATGCATCAATGCTCACTCTGGTATCAAAGCTTTGACGTGATGAACCTGACCAGGTTGGCTCATTTCTGACAAGTAACGTAATCCAATGTTGCCATTGCGCCTGAGAGACAGAGAGAGAGAGAGAGAGAGAGAGAGAGAGAGAGAGAGAGAGAGAGAGAGAGAGAGAGAGACAGAGAGAGAGAGAGAGAGAGAGAGAGACAGAGAGAGAGAGAGAGAGAGAGAGAGAGAGAGAGAGAGAGAGAGAGAGAGAGAGAGAGAGAGAGAGAGGGAGAGAGAGAGAGAGAGTTATCTAATCATGTCTCCGGTTCTTCCCCTAATCCAGTCATAACTGAATTAACTGCAGACCAACACACCATCAGCCATTCCAGGCTCCAGTCACTCCAGGCTCCAGCCACTCCAGGCACCAGCCACTCCAGGCACCAGCCACTCCAGGCTCCAGCCACTCCAGACTCCAGCCACTCCAGGCACCAGCCACTCCAGGCACCAGCCACTCCAGGCACCAGCCACTCCAGGCACCAGCCACTCCAGGCTCCAGTCACTCCAGGCTCCAGCCACTCCAGGCACCAGCCACTCCAGACTCCAGCCACTCCAGGCACCAGCCACTCCAGACTCCAGCCACTCCAGGCTCCAGTCACTCCAGGCTCCAGCCACTCCAGGCTCCAGCCACTCCAGACTCCAGCCACTCCAGGCACCAGCCACTCCAGACTCCAGCCACTCCAGGCACCAGCCACTCCAGGCACCAGCCACTCCAGGCACCAGCCACTCCAGGCACCAGCCACTCCAGGCTCCAGTCACTCCAGGCTCCAGCCACTCCAGGCACCAGCCACTCCAGACTCCAGCCACTCCAGGCACCAGCCACTCCAGGCTCCAGTCACTCCAGGCTCCAGTCACTCCAGGCTCCAGCCACTCCAGGCACCAGCCACTCCAGACTCCAGCCACTCCAGGCACCAGCCACTCCAGACTCCAGCCACTCCAGGCACCAGCCACTCCAGGCACCAGCCACTCCAGGCACCAGCCACTCCAGGCACCAGCCACTCCACGCACCAGCCACTCCAGGCACCAGCCACTCCAGGCACCAGCCACTCCAGGCTCCAGTCACTCCAGGCTCCAGCCACTCCAGACTCCAGCCACTCCAGGCACCAGCCACTCCAGGCACCAGCCACTCCAGGCACCAGCCACTCCAGGCACCAGCCACTCCAGGCTCCAGTCACTCCAGGCTCCAGCCACTCCAGACTCCAGCCACTCCAGACTCCAGCCACTCCAGGCACCAGCCACTCCAGGCACCAGCCACTCCAGGCACCAGCCACTCCAGGCACCAGCCACTCCAGGCACCTGCCACTCCAGGCCTTGATAAGAGCTAGTATAATAATAATTACTTGAATAAATTTGGATTGAGGAAAAGTTAATTAATAGTTAATAGTTAAAAGTAAAAAATAATAATTTGTGTAAAGGAGAAATATAATTCATATTTTGATTAAAATACATAAATCAAATACATCAATTTTTGAAATTAAGTAATGCTGAAGGTATTATTGGCTTGTTATATGGTGGATGGTAGTTAAGTGGTTGGTGTTATTTAAGTGTGCTTGCTAGTCAATCAAACGTGTATTCACTTAGCTGTGCTTGCGGGGGTTGAGCTCTGGCTCTTTGGTCCCGCCTCTCAACTGTCAATTAACTGGTGTACAGATTCCTGAGCCTACTGGGCTCTATCATATCTACATTTGAAACTGTGTGGCCTCTGCATCACTGCCTCCTCCACATCACTGCCTTATGCATTCCATTTACTAACTACTCTGACACTGAAAAAAGTTCTTTCTAATATCTCTGTGGCTCATTTGGGTTTACAACTTCCACCTGTGTTCCCTTGTGCGTGTATCACCCGTTTTAAATAATCCATCCTTGTTTGCCCATGAGAATTTTGTATGTGGTGATCATGTCTTCCCGGGCTCTTGTGTCTTTCAGCGAGGTGAGGTGCAGTTCAATCAGCCTTTTCTCATAACTCATGCCTCTTAGTTCTGGGACTACCCTAGTGGCATACCTCTGAACTTTTTCCAGCTTCGTCTTGAAAAAAGTTTTTTTTTTTTCAAGACGAAGCATTTTTTTAAGTTTTTCTTTTCTTACAGCTTCGTCTTGTGTGTGTGTGTGTGTGTGTGTGTGTGTGTGTGTGTGTGTGTGTGTGTGTGTGTGTATGTGTGTGTGTGTGTGTGTGTGTGTATGTGTGTGTGTGTGTGTGTGTGTGTGTGTGTGTGTGTGTGTGTATGTGTGTGTGTGTGTGTGTGTGTGTGTGTGTGTGTGTGTGTGTGTGTATGTGTGTGTGTGTGTGTGTGTGTGTGTGTGTGTGTGTGTGTGTGTGTGTGTGTGTATGTGTGTGTGTGTGTGTGTGTGTGTGTGTGTGTGTGTGTGTGTGTGTGTATGTGTATGTGTATGTGTGTGTGTATGTGTGTGTGTATGTGTGTGTGTGTGTATGTGTGTGTGTGTGTGTGTGTGTGTATGTATGTGTGTGTGTGTGTGTGTGTGTGTGTATATGTGTGTGTGTGTGTGTGTGTGTGTGTGTGCATGTGTATGTGTGTGTGTATGTGTGTGTGTGTGTGTGTGTGTGTGTGTGTATGTGTGTGTGTGTGTATGTGTATGTGTGTGTGTGTGTGTGTATGTGTATGTGTGTGTGTGTGTATGTGTATGTGTGTGTGTGTGTGTTTTAATCACAACATGACCCAGACGCTGCCAAGCGCCCTCATGAGTTCGCTGGTATAAAGAACTAACCGTATCACAAACCACCCTAACCAAACCTTACCTAAGACTAACTATGCATACAAGAAGAAAAAATATATATACATAATAACACAAACATTTGAGAATAAAATGTTTAAAATTCAGCATAAAAGACAATCTCATCGTCATGTTGTCTGCTGTAGGTGTCAAATGTTGACTTATTGACATGTATTAAAGTCGGTATTAGACACAACTTAAGCTGCAGGTTGTGTCACTTATCTGTAGCCTTATAATGTCTAGTTAATACAGAAGGTTATCTTGAGGTTATCTTGAGATGATTTCGGGGCTTTAGTGTCCCCGCGGCCCGGTCCTCGACCAGGCCTGCACCCCCATGAAGCAGCCCGTGACAGCTGACTAACACCCAGGTACCTATTTTACTACTAGGTAACAGGGGCATAGGGTGAGAGAATCTCTGCCCATTGTTTCTCGCCGGCGCCCGGGATCGAACCCGGGACCACAGGATCACAAGTCCAGCGTGCTGTCCGCTCGGCCGACCGGCTTCCCAGTTTCATTTTAGATGGTTTCATTCTAACCCAATTATTGGTAGCTTCACCTAAGTGCTGTCAGCTACACTATTGTGGTGTCAGCTTCACCTAGGCTGCATCTTCTAGGAGATTATATTTTTGCAGATCCCATTCAGTTTTCTTCATTTTGTCTATCAGCTTACAGCCCAACTACCAGTCCACCAACCTACCTTAATCTCCAGTCCACCATACGACCATGTTCACCCAGCTACCAGCCTACCAAACTCCCCCCCCCTTCCCTCCATAACCCACCAGCCCACCACTCACCGGAAATGTGTAGTTTAGCGGATGTAGGCATGACAACTGGCAATTACTGAAGATTAAGAATACCTTTCCCGGAGCAGGGCGCCGCCTGACGCTCCACAAGACTGGTCGACCAGCTTGAGTGCTGGCTGAAGCACAGAGGCCGCTTGAGTGCTGGGTGAAGCAAGCACAGAGGCCGCTTGAGTGCTGGATGAAGCAAGCACAGAGGCCGCTTGAGTGCTGGCTGAAGCAAGCACAGAGGCCGCTTGAGTGCTGGCTGAAGCAAGCACAGAGGCCGCTTGAGTGCTGGATGAAGCAAGCACAGAGGCCGCTTGAGTGCTGGCTGAAGAAAGCACAGAAGCCGCTTGAGTGCCGGGTGCACTGACTGGGCTAAATTGAATCACCTGAAGCAGGGTATGATTAAGGCACCTTTTCTAGTCCCTGCCTCCATGGAGGTGAGCAGAGTGTGACCTGAAGAGTTGCGTGAATCGCCAGCTTCACTCTTTCTCTCTCTCTCGTCCCGGCCTATCCTGGTCCAGCGGCAGGCAGGAGATAGGTTAGGATAGGAGTGGATGGTCAGCCGTGTCCCAAGTGTCTCACCGCGAACTGTAGGCGCGCTCCGCGACGCTTTGCAGGTCCGCCATCCTGTCCGTTGGACCATTCTGGTGGTTTCTTCGGCACAGTCCTTCGGCTCCAGTCTTCGTGTGCGTGGGTAGACTGGCCTCACTCACTGAGGGGCCTCACTCACTGAGGGGCCTCACTCACTGAGGGACCTCACTCACTGAGGGACCTCACTCACTGAGGGGCCTCACTCACTGAGGGGCCTCACTCACTGAGGGGCCTCACTCACTGAGGGACCTCACTCACTGAGGGACCTCACTCACTGAGGGGCCTCACTCACTGAGGGACCTCACTCACTGAGGGACCTCACTCACTGAGGGACCTCACTCACTGAGGGGCCTCACTCACTGAGGGACCTCACTCACTGAGGGGCCTCACTCACTGAGGGACCTCACTCACTGAGGGACCTCACTCACTGAGGGACCTCACTCACTGAGGGGCCTCACTCACTGAGGGACCTCACTCACTGAGGGACCTCACTCACTGAGGGACCTCACTCACTGAGGGGCCTCACTCACTGAGGGACCTCACTCACTGAGGGACCTCACTCACTGAGGGGCCTCACTCACTGAGGGACCTCACTCACTGAGGGACCTCACTCACTGAGGGACCTCACTCACTGAGGGACCTCACTCACTGAGGGACCTCACTCACTGAGGGACCTCACTCACTGAGGGACCTCACTCACTGAGGGACCTCACTCACTGAGGGACCTCACTCACTGAGGGGCCTCACTCACTGAGGGACCTCACTCACTGAGGGACCTCACTCACTGAGGGGCCTCACTCACTGAGGGGCCTCACTCACTGAGAGGCCTCACTCACTGAGGGGCCTCACTCACTGAGGGACCTCACTCACTGAGGGACCTCACTCACTGAGGGACCTCACTCACTGAGGGACCTCACTCACTGAGGGACCTCACTCACTGAGGGACCTCACTCACTGAGGGGCCTCACTCACTGAGGGGCCTCACTCACTGAGGGACCTCACTCACTGAGGGACCTCACTCACTGAGGGACCTCACTCACTGTGATACTCACCTAGTCTAGTATGTGTACTCACCAAGTTGAACTCACGTAGTTGTACTTGCAGGGGTTGAGCTCTGGCTCTTTGGTCCCGCCTCTCAACTGTCAATCAACTGGTGTACAGATTCCTGAGCCTATTGGGCTCTGTCATATCTACATTTGAAACTGTGTATGGAGTCAACCTCCACCACATCACTTCCTAGTACATTCCATTTACTAACTACTCTGACACTGAAAAAGTTCCTTTTAATGTCTCTGTGGCTCATTTGGGTACTCAGCTTCCACCTGTGTCCCCTTGTGCGTGTACCACCCGTGTTAAATAATCCATCCTCGTCTACTCTGTCAATTCCCCCTGAGAATTTTGTATCAGGTGATCATGTCTCCCCGAGCTCTTCTGTCTTCCAGCGACGTGAGGTGCAGTTCACGCAGCCTTTCCTCATAACTCATGCCTCTTAGTTCCAAGACTAGCCTAGTGGCATACCTCTGAACTTTTTCCAACTTCGTCTTGTGCTTGACAAAGTACGGGCTCCATGCTGGGGCCGCATACTCCAGGATTGGTCTTACATATGTGGTATACAAGGTTCTGAAGGATTCCTTACACAGGTTTCTGAAGGCAGTTCTGATGTTAGCCAGCCTCGCATACGCCGCTGATGTTATTCTTTTGATGTGAGCTTCAGGAGACAGGTTTGGTGTGATATCAACTCCTAGATCTTTCTCTCTGTCCGTTTCGTGAAGGACTTCATCTCCCATTCGGTATTTAGTGTCCGACCTCCTATTTCCTCCTCCTAGTTTCATTACCTTACATTTACATGGGTTGAAGTTTAGTAGCCATTTGTTGGACCATTCCTTCAGTTTGTCTAGGTCATCTTGTAGCCTCATACTATCCTCCTCTGTCCTGATCCTCCTCATAATTTTTGCATCATCAGCAAACATTGAGAGGAACACAGGACAGGTGGAGAGCCTCCACCTGTCGTGGAGAACATCCCTCCACCTGTTATAGAGAACAACAACCCTCCACCTGTCATGGAAGGTCATGAAGAACAACAACCCTCCACCTGTCATGGCAGGTCATGGAGAACAACAACCCTCCACCTGTCATGGCAGGTCATGGAGAACAACAACCCTCCACCTGTCATAGCAGGTCATGGAGAACAACAACCCTCCACCTGTCATGGCAGGTCATGAAGAACAACAACCCTCCACCTGTCATGGCAGGTCATGAAGAACAACAACCCTCCACCTGTCATGGCAGGTCATGGAGAACAACAACCCTCCACCTGTCATAGCAGGTCATGAAGAACAACAACCCTCCACCTGTCATGGCAGGTCATGGAGAACAACAACCCTCCACCTGTCATGGCAGGTCATGGAGAACAACAACCCTCCACCTGTCATGGCAGGTCATGGAGAACAACAACCCTCCACCTGTCATAGCAGGTCATGGAGTACAACAACCCTCCACCTGTCATGGCAGGTCATGGAGAACAACAACCCTCCACCTGTCATGGCAGGTCATGGAGAACAACAACCCTCCACCTGTCATGGCAGGTCATGGAGAACAACAACCCTCCACCTGTCATGGCAGGTCATGGAGAACAACAACCCTCCACCTGTCATGGCAGGTCATGGAGAACAACAACCCTCCACCTGTCATGGCAGGTCATGGAGAACAACAACCCTCCACCTGTCATGGCAGGTCATGGAGAACAACAACCCTCCACCTGTCATGGCAGGTCATGGAGAACAACAACCCTCCACCTTTCATGGCAGGTCATGGAGAACAACAACCCTCCACCTGTCATGGCAGGTCATGAAGAACAACAACCCTCCACCTGTCATGGCAGGTCATGAAGAACAACAACCCTCCACCTGTCATGGCAGGTCATGAAGAACAACAACCCTCCACCTGTCATGGCAGGTCATGGAGAACAACAACCCTCCACCTGTCATGGCAGGTCATGGAGAACAACAACCCTCCACCTGTCATGGCAGGTCATGGAGAACAACAACCCTCCACCTGTCATGGCAGGTCATGGAGAACAACAACCCTCCACCTGTCATGGAAGGTCATGAAGAACAACCCTCCACCTGTCATGGAAGGTCATGGAGAACAACAACCCTCCACCTGTCATGGAAGGTCATGAAGAACAACAACCCTCCACCTGTCATGGCAGGTCATGAAGAACAACCCTCCACCTTCAACCACCATTTAACTCGAAGCTTCACCTGTCACTGTTATACGAAACAGAGTTTTTAAATATGTATAAATGTATACATCCCATGTATAAGGATGAATAATGGCTTCCAATTCAATTAACTCCCAGACTCCCGTCTGTCCAGGTCTCTCCCGGGCCTGTACCTGCTAATTACGTCGTTACTTATCCCTCGTTAACGAGACGTCTGTAAGACGCATCTGGTCCTGATCCGTCTGAAATTGCCCCCCCTCTAATTGCCCTGTCTAATTGCTCTGTCTAATTGCCCAGTCTAATTGCTTTGTCTAATTGCTTTGTCTAATTGCCCTGTCTAATTGCCTCCTCTAATTGCCCTCTGCGCTTTTGTCTTCGCATGAATTAAAAAAAAAAACATAATTCAGATATGTTGATCTGTCAGTCACCGGTGGTGTTGATCTGTCAGTCACCGGTGGTGTTGATCTGTCAGTCACCGGTGGTGTTGATCTGTCAATCACCGGTGGTGTTGATCTGTCAGTCACCGGTGGTGTTGATCTGTCAGTCACCGGTGGTGTTGATCTGTCAATCACCGGTGGTGTTGATCTGTCAGTCACCGGTGGTGTTGATCTGTCAGTCACCGGTGGTGTTGATCTGTCAGTCACCGGTGGTGATGATCTGTCAGTCACCGGTGGTGTTGATCTGTCAATCACCGGTGGTGTTGATCTGTCAGTCACCGGTTGTTGATCTGTCAATAATTTTTGTTCCTTACCACAGACGTGGCCACACATTTACAATGCTAACCAGCATATTTACAATTTTTACTGTCCTCCATAGACAGTTCGTTTATCTAAGCAAGTGACAATCTTTCGAAGCTGTTAAAACAACGTTTTATTGAACAATCAACCACAGAAGGTGATTGTAGTTCCTTTAAAATGCCAAAGTAACTTACATACATAAATACACATATTTACGTCCAAGGCTGACCGTACACATTCCCCTCCACATAAGACAGAACTTATTTCTTATAGCAACTGATAACTCTAGTATAGTTATAAGTAACTATTTGTTACTTATAGTTACTTAAAGTAACTATTTGGACCAAAGTACCAGTATGTAGTGAGGTACTGATAGTAAACCACTTCTTCTTACTATCAATTTTATAGAATCTGGACAAAAAAAGAGCTTAAAACTATACATGAATATTCCTATAGGCCTAGGATGTCGTATATTAGGCCTAGGATGTCGTATATTAGGCCTAGGATGTCGTATATTAGGCCTAGGCCTTATATTTATGTTGCGTAGGAAACAACAAACTTTTTCTGGTTTATGCAAATTCAATAATACCAAAGTCGACTTACCGGTGGTTCACGTGTTGGTACCTCTGGAGCAAATGGTTACTGTGAGTTCTCTCCTGTCGGGAGTACTAAGGCTTGGTTTGACAGGTGAGGGATTAAGGTAAAAAGCGTGAGGGATAATGATCACCGCTCCTGTGCCAGTCCACTACGGGCTCACCATAGCCCGTGCTACTTGCCCCGCTCCTGTGGTAGGTAAGTTACGGGCTCACCATAGCATAAGGGCTCAGGGTCAGACGGAAGGTAAGGGGCTCAGGGCCAGACGGAAGGTAAGGGGCTCAGGGCCAGACGGAAGGTAAAGGGCTCAGGGCCAGACAGAAGGAAAGGGGCTCATGCAGGGCCAGACGGAAGGTAAGGGGCTCAGGGCCAGACAGAAGGTAAGGGCTCAGGGCCAGACGGAAGGTAAGGGCTCAGGGCCAGACGGAAGGAAAGGGGCTCATGCAGGGCCAGACGGAAGGTAAGGGGCTCAGGGCCAGATGGAAGGTAAAGGGCTCAGGGCCAGACGGAAGGTAAGGGGCTCAGGGCCAGACGGAAGGTAAAGGGCTCAGGGCCAGACAGAAGGTAAGGGCTCAGGGCCAGACGGAAGGTAAGGGCTCAGGGCCAGACGGAAGGAAAGGGGCTCAGGGCCAGACGGAAGGTAAGGGGCTCAGGGCCAGATGGAAGGTAAAGGGCTCAGGGCCAGACGGAAGGTAAGGGGCTCAGGGTCAGACGGAAGGTAAGGGCTCAGGGCCAGACGGAAGGTAAGGGGCTCAGGGCCAGACGGAAGGTAAGGGGCTCAGGGCCAGACGGAAGGTAAAGGGCTCAGGGCCAGACGGAAGGTAAGTGGCTCAGGGCCAGACGGAAGGTAAGGGCTCAGGGCCAGACGGAAGGTAAGGGGCTCAGGGCCAGACGGAAGGTAAGGGCTCAGGGCCAGACGGAAGGTAAGGGGCTCAGGGCCAGACGGAAGGTAAGGCCTCAGGGCCAGACGGAAGGTAAGGGGCTCAGGGCCAGACGGAAGGTAAGGGCTCAGGGCCAGACGGAAGGTAAGGGCTCAGGGCCAGACGGAAGGTAAGGGCTCAGGGCCAGACGGAAGGTAAGGGGCTCAGGGCCAGACGGAAGGTAAGGGGCTCAGGGGCAGACGGAAGGTAAGGGCTCAGGGCCAGACGGAAGGTAAGGGGCTCAGGGCCAGACGGAAGGTAAGGGGCTCAGGGCCAGACGGAAGGTAAGGGGCTCAGGGCCAGACGGAAGGTAAGGGCTCAGAGCTAAACGATAAAATGTGTTCATCCCACATGCAATTTCGTGATTTTTGTGGTAAGTGAACAAGGGAGACAACGAACAAAATGGGACACGAACATCAATACCTCACAATTATATGTGATGGTAAAATTCTCTCATCTCTGAAGGGATGAGAGAGAGAGAGAGAGAGAGAGAGAAAGAGAGAGAGAGAGAGAGAGAGAGAGAGAGAGAGAGAGAGAGAGAGAGAGAGAGAGAGAGAGAGAGAGATTTTAACTGCTATTGGGCCTGTATGACTGTTCAGGAAATAACGCAGCCACCGCCCTGAGTTACCGGACAAGAGGACCGAAGAGAGAGAACCGTAGGACTTGTAGATGTGTAATGTCCTCCCGGGACGGGTGTAAGGAACAAATGGATGATAAAAGGACCCTGGCCTGTCACTCCAATGATCCTAAGACCACTTGGGGTGTACTGTAGAAGACACGAGAGCAAGACTGGACACTCTAGTACTGACGCACCTCAACAAGTGACTGACAGGGGAAGGAGTACTGGATAATTAAGGGCACTAGGTCACTAGGGGTCAAAGGGTAAGCCCAGGATCACTACCACAGGCACCATTAATACACACGGGAATGACACTTTGAAAATATGACTTTATTTAACTCATTAAAAAAGGCAATTCTTTAACTATGTTCCCTACCAGAGGCAGCGAACAAGGTGCTGACAAGGTGCTGGGTACAACAGAGCCGGACTTACTCCACCGGTTGTTCCACACGACCTTAAGACAATGTTCTTCCCGGGGCCACCACCACATGTCCACCAACCATCTCACGTCCAACGTCCACCAACACTCTCTCTTCTCCCATTGGACGTGAAGTCTCCTTACCAGGTGAACGAGGCGTTTGAGGTCTTCGGCTCACTATTGACAGATTAGCATGACGGCATCGTAGCTGACAACCTTGTGACCACATCACCGTTGACCTCGAGTTGACCTGTCCCCTTCTTAAGCTTGTCTGAGGTGTGGATTTTCCATTGCGTTACTGTACTGTCTGGCGTCACGCGACTGTGGCTGTTCTCCTGTTCTACTATGTTCTGCTCTCTTGTTACAATGGGATTTTGGTTTTAATTCATACATATCTTCACTAAGTACAACTAATAATTAATATATATATATATATACATATGTGTGTATATCACGAAAATATACACGTGATTAAGAATGTGACAATGTCAGACCACGGAGGAAAATGAAACAGGAATTTCCTTAAGTACTTTCGTATATTAAATACATCTTCAGAAGGAATGAGTATATATATATATATATATATATATATATATATATATATATATATATATATATATATATATATATATAGTATATATATATATATAGTATATATATAGTATATATACAGTATATATACAGGAAGTATATATATACATATATATATATATATATATATATATATATATATATATATATATATATATATATATGTCGTACCTAGTAGCCAGAACGCACTTCTCAGCCTACTATGCAAGGCCCGATTTGCCTAATAAGCCAAGTTTTCATGAATTAATTGTTTTTCGACTACCTAACCTACCTAACCTAACCTAACCTAACTTTTTCGGCTACCTACCCTAACCTAATCTATAAAGATAGGTTAGGTTAGGTTAGGTAGGGTTGGTTAGGTTCGGTCATATATCTACGTTAATTTTAACTCCCATAAAAAAAATTTGACCTCATACATAATGAAATGGGTAGCTTTATCATTTCAGAAGCAAAAAATTAGGGAAAATATATTAATTCAGGAAAACTTGGCTTATTAGGCAAATCGGGCCTTGCATAGTAGGCCGAGAAGTGCGTTCTGGCTACTAGGTACGACATATATATATATATATATATATATATATATATATATATATATATATATATATATATATATATACATATATATATATATATATATATATATATATATATATATATATATATATATATATATATATATATATATATATATATATATATATATATATAAGTACATATTGAGTAAATGGCATCAAAATTCAGCGCAGAAAAATTGAAGTGATATGTTTTTATCAGTTTACGTAAAAAATTATTAGCGCTAAATTCAATGCTGATAAAACCGAGTTTTTTCCCTTTTAATGATTCGGATTAAATAGATTAGTTTTGGTGACGAGAATATTATTAGTTTAGTATAATGAATTAGTAGAATGTAGGTATATATATATATATATATATATATATATATATATATATATATATATATATATATATATATATATATATATATATATATATATATATATATATGTATTGCACAACCAGGTAGCGTTGCCACCCACAGGGAAGCAGCCAAATCCCGTAAGTACAGATAACTGGATCACCACTACAATTTTGTCCCCACTGCCTCTGAGACACTCGGCGCCTGGGGTAAAAGTGCTACCAGTTTTTTGAAGGAACTGGGTTCTAAGCTCATTGAAACAACAAGGGACCCTAGAGCTGCCAGCTTTCTTTTCCAGCGCCTCAGCGTGGCGATACAGAGGGAAAATGCACACTGCATCCAGGGTTCCTGCCCGCCATCTGAGGAGCTGGAGGAACTCGACAACCTATGATAACCATCTTTGTACCCTATATGTAACTCCTTTTTTGTAACAAAGTTCAAATAAAACAAATATATATGTGTACATACAAAAGAATGGGGGTGGTAGGAGAAGATAATATTAGTGTTCAGTGAGAAACCCCACCACAGCACCAATCCACCCCACCACAGCACCAATCCACCCCACCACAGCACCAATGCACCCAACCACAGCACCAATCCACCCTACTACATCACCAACCCACCCCACCACAGCACCAATCCACCCCACCACAGCACCAATCCACCCAACCACAGCACCAATCCACCCCACCACAGCACCAATCCACCCAACCACAGCACCAATCCACCCCACCACAGCACCAATCCACCCCACCACAGCACCAATCCACCCAACCACAGCACCAATCCACCCCACCACAACACCAATCCACCCCACCACAGCACCAATCCACCCAACCACAGCACCAATCCACCCCACCACAGCACCAATCCACCCAACCACAGCACCAATCCACCCCACCACAGCACCAATCCACCCCACCACAGCACCAATCCACCCAACCACAGCACCAATCCACCCCACCACAACACCAATCCACCCCACCACAGCACCAATCCACCACAGCACCAATCCGCCACAGTACCAATCCACCTCTTATCATCTTGCGCCACCCTCCGTCCTCTAATCGGAAGCTCTCTTAATTCTCTCATTCAGTTCCTTCAGCCCGAACAAACAGGAAATTTATTTCGCGAGTAGAATAGAAGACATATTGGGGCAGGGGAGGTATTTTGGTCTTAGGGAGACGGGGAGGGAGGCATATTGTCCAAAGTGAGGCATATTGTCCAAAATGAGGCATATTGTCCAGAGGTGGAAAATGAGGCATATTGTCCAAAGAGAGGTGGAATATGAGGCATATTGTCCAAAGTGAGGTGGAAAATGAGGCATATTGTCCAAAGTGAGGTGGAAAATGAGGCATATTGTCCAAAGTGAGATGGAAAATGAGGCATATTGTCCAAAGTGAGGTGGAAAATGAGGCATATTGTCCAAAGTGAGATGGAAAATGAGGCATATTGTCCAAAGTGAGGTGGAAAATGAGGCATATTGTCCAAAGTGAGGTGGAATATGAGGCATATTGTCCAAAGTGAGGGAGAGAATGGGAGGAAGTGAGGGAGAGAATGGGTGGAAGTGAGGGAGAGAATGGGAGGAAGTGAGGGAGAGAATGGGAGGAAGTGAGGGAGAGAATGGGAGGAAGTGAGGGAGAGAATGGGAGGAAGTGAGGGAGAGAATGGGAGGAAGTGAGGGAGAGAATGGGAGGAAGTGAGGGAGAGAATGGGAGGAAGTGAGGGAGAGAATGGGAGGAAGTGAGGGAGAGAATGGGAGGAAGTGAGGGAGAGAATGGGAGGAAGTGAGGGAGAGAATGAGAGGAAGTGAGGGAGAGAATGGGAGGAAGTGAGGGAGAAAATGGGAGGAAGTGAGGGAGAGAATGGGAGGAAGTGAGGGAGAGAATGAGAGGAAGTGAGGGAGAGAATGGGAGGAAGTGAGGGAGAGAATGGGAGGAAGTGAGAGAGAGAATGAGAGGAAGTGAGGGAGAGAATGGGAGGAAGTGAGGGAGAGAATGAGAGGAAGTGAGGGAGAGAATGGGAGGAAGTGAGGGAAAGAATGAGAGGAAGTGAGGGAGAGAATGAGAGGAAGTGAGGGAGAGAATGAGAGGAAGTGAGGGAGGGAAGACTTGCGTAGACTGGAAGAACATGTAGGAGGGGACACAGGTCGATACGAGACTTACATCTTGGTGAACTAAAATTAGAGCAGAGGATAAAGCTTCAGATTCTGTCTCTAGAGAGAAACAGGTTATTCCCGCCACAACACTTACCACAACACTTACCAGCCACAACACTCACCACAACACTCACCACAACACTTACCACAACACTTACCAGCCACAACACTCACCACAACACTCACCACAACACTTACCAGCCACAACACTCACCACAACACTTACCAGCCACAACACTCACCACAACACTTACCAGCCACAACACTCACCACAACACTCACCACAACACTCACCACAACACTTACCAGCCACAACACTCACCACAACACTCACCACAACACTCACAACACCACTCACCACAACACTTACCACAACACTCACCACAACACTCACCACAACACTCACCACAACACTCACCACAACACTCACCACAACACTTACCACAACACTTACCAGCCACAACACTCACCACAACACTCACAACACCACTCACCACAACACTCACCACAACACTTACCAGCCACAACACTCACCACAACACTCACCACAACACTCACCACAACACTTACCAGCCACAACACTCACCACAACACTCACCACAACACTCACCACAACGCTTACCACAACACTTACCAGCCACAACACTCACCACAACACTCACCACAACACTCACCACAACACTTACCAGCCACAACACTCACCACAACACTCACCACAACACTCACCACAACGCTTACCACAACACTTACCAGCCACAACACTCACCACAACACTCACCACAACACTTACCAGCCACAACACTCACCACAACACTCACCACAACACTTACCAGCCACAACACTCACCACAACACTCACCACAACACTCACCACAACACTTACCACAACACTCACCACAACACTTACCACAACACTCACCACAACACTTACCAGCCACAACACTCACCACAACACTCACCACAACACTCACCACAACACTTACCACAACACTTACCAGCCACAACACTCACCACAACACTTACCAGCCACAACACTCACCACAACACTCACCACAACACTTACCAGCCACAACACTCACCACAACACTCACCACAACACTCACCACAACACTTACCACAACACTCACCACAACACTCACCACAACACTTACCACAACACTTACCAGCCACAACACTCACCACAACACTCACCACAACACTTACCAGCCACAACACTCACCACAACACTCACCACAACACTTACCAGCCACAACACTCACCACAACACTCACCACAACACTTACCACAACACTTACCAGCCACAACACTCACCACAACACTTACCAGCCACAACACTCACCACAACACTCACCACAACACTTACCACAACACTTACCAGCCACAACACTCACCACAACACTCACAACACCACTCACCACAACACTCACCACAACACTCACCACAACACTTACCAGCCACAACACTCACCACAACACTCACCACAACACTTACCACAACACTTACCAGCCACAACGCTCACCACAACACTTACCAGCCACAACACTCACCACAACACTCACCACAACACTTACCACAACACTTACCAGCCACAACACTCACCACAACACTCACAACACCACTCACCACAACACTCACCACAACACTTACCAGCCACAACACTCACCACAACACTCACCACAACACTTACCACAACACTTACCAGCCACAACACTCACCACAACACTCACAACACCACTCACCACAACACTCACCACAACACTCACCACAACACTTACCAGCCACAACACTCACCAGCCACAACACTCACCAGCTACAGCACTGCTTGAAGTGTTTACTGTGAATCACCAGAGGAGACTCCCCTCACCTGTCATGGTGTGTGTCCTCACCTGTCAAGGTGTGTGACCTCACCTGTCAAGGTGTGTGTCCTCACCTGTCAAGGTGTGTGACCTCACCTGTCAAGGTGTGTGTCCTCACCTGTCAAGGTGTGTGTCCTCACCTGTCAAGGTGTGTGTCCTCACCTGTCAAGGTGTGTGTCCTCACCTGTCAAGGAGTGTGACCTCACCTGTTTGTGCCTCAAGGCTCCAGCTCTCACCTCCTGGGCCCCGCCTTTCTGTTCATTGATTGTTGAATGTATTGAGACTCGACCTATTTTATCTATTATTGCTACAATTACTCTCTCTCTCTCTCTCTCTCTCTCTCTCTCTCTCTCTCTCTCTCTCTCTCTCTCTCTCTCTCTCTCTCTTTCTTTTTCTGTCTCTCACAGAGGCCTGATAGCTGAGTGGTCAACGCTTTGTACTCGTAATCCAAGGGGTCCGGGTTCGTTTCCCGTTGATGGGACAAACAAAATGGACAAAATTTCTTTAACCCTGATGCCCCTGTTACCTTGCAGTAAATAGGTACCTGGGAGTTAGACAGCTGTTACAAGCTGCTTCCTGTGTGCGTGTGTGTGTGTGGAGAGAAAAAAAATAAAAAATGAGTTAGTAGTGGATTGACAGCTGATTGACAGTTGAGAGGCGGGCCGAAAGAGCGAAGCTCAACCCCCGCAAGCACAACTAGGTGAATACATCCAGGACATGTAGGTGAATAGGTGCATCAGACGAAAGGAAACGCAATTCAGTTGTTTTTGTCCCGGCTGGGAACTGAACACATTATTGTTATTATTATTAATATCTTTAGTGACAAAATTTAATTACAATTTTGCCTAATCTAAGGAATTCAATTAGGTCTTATTAGAGTGAGAATAATTGACCACCGGGTCTCTAGATTGTGAGTCGAGGACGTTAACAACTTGACCACGGAACCCAGTGGTCTAGTACCCATCAAGTTGTAATCACCTAGTTGTGCTTGTTGGTTTGATGGGTCTTTGGTCCCGTCTCTCAACTGTCAATCAACTGGTGGACAGGTTCTTGAGCCTACTGGATTACAATGGAAACTGTGTATGGAGTCGGCATCTACCACATCACTTTTTTAGTACATTCTATGTGTTAACAACTCTGACAAAAGAAATAATGATTTATAATGTCATTGTATTTCATCTGGGTACTCAGATTCCACCTGCGTCTCTTTGTTCGTGTACCACGCCTGCTAAAGTGTCTTTATCTAACCTATTAATTCCCTTTTAAAGAATTTTTAGTTTTCTAGTTAAATTTTTAGTTTTTAGTTAAATTCTAGTTTTTAGAATTTTTAAAGAATTAATCAGTTACATGGTAACTTGAGTTACATTACTGGTAGTCGATACCATTGCCTCTCCTTGTAGGGTATCTAGAATAACATGTCATTAATTTATATCAATAAATTATATTTATTAAAATAAATAAGTTATTGATAATAATATACTTTTAAAGTTATTTGGAATAAAAAATAGAAAAACCAGCAATAAGAAATGTATGTTCGAAACTGTTCCATTACTACTCTCAGGTGAGCTAACCCCCCCCCCCCACCCCTCCCCACCCCTCCCCACCCTTTGAATAATTAACATAACTGCTTCCCTAATTAGGATGTCGTCGGTAATATAAAATGCCATTTAGCATCCGTGAGATCGAGAATCATACCGTTAGAATCGCTAACGACACAACAATCACCAGCTTGTTACCTAACAGCGGGGACAGCCCAATCACCTCAACACGAAAGCGTAGAAAACAGAAAAGAAACAAATAGATCTCCTCTCCAACAAATCGTGAATCAGTAGAAGATAAATGAATCAGTGGGAGAAATTCGGTGGAGATTTCATACAGATTACAAATTAAGTAATTTTATTGAATATCAGGTTATTATTATTTTAAAAATAGCTTATAACTTAATATACTCAAAAAACTGAATTAAGGCAATTATTAAACTAGGAAATGGATGACAGGACGAAGTTAAACGTCCCAAGCAACGTTGACAGGAGAGACGTCACAGGCAACGTTAACAGGAGAGACGTCACAGGCAACGTTAACAGGAGAGACGTCACAGGCAACGTTAACAGGAGAGACATCCCAGGCAACGTCAACAGGAGAGACGTCACAGGCAACGTTAACAGGAGAGACATCCCAGGCAACGTCAACAGAAGAGACGTCACAGGCAACGTCAACAGGAGAGACATCACAGGCATCGTCAACAGGAGAGACATCCCAGGCAACGTCAACAGGAGAGACATCACAGGCAACGTCAACAGGAGAGACATCACAGGCAACGTTAACAGGAGAGACGTCACAGGCAACGTTAACAGGAGAGACATCACAGGCAACGTTAACAGGAGAGACGTCACAGGCAACGTTAACAGGAGAGACGTCACAGGCAACGTTAACAGGAAAGACGTCACAGGAAACCTCAACAGGAGAGACGTCACAAACAACGTCAACGGGAGAGACGTCACAGGAAGCCTCAACAGGAGAGACGTCACAGGAAACCTCAACAGGAGAGACGTCACAGGAAACCTCAACAGGAGAGACGTCACAGGAAACCTCAACAGGAGAGACGTCACAAACAACGTCAACGGGAGAGACGTCACAGGCAGCCTCAACAGGCGAGACATCACATCAACTAACAACGACCAATCTCCTAATCCTATCCTAATCCCCACAACAATACTAACCTGCTCACCCTACCGAATCTCTCAGCAGACTGCCAAATTAGACTCAAAAAAAAAAAAACTCCTTTTGGGAATCCACCATTCAAAGACGTTCCAACACTGACCGCTTCCAATCATTAAAAGCTGAATTGACAGTGATATGTTCAGAGCCCTAGCCTCGTCCTGAGCATACCACCGTCACCAGAAATATGCTCAGGGGCGAGCATATATCACAGGACGAGCGTCTGATAAACACGCAGGTCCTGATATCTTGGGGGACGGAGTCTGATATCTTTGTATTGTGCCAGATCACAGCCTCTCTGTCTTCTGGTTCCCAGAAACAAATGTGAATAGGATTTACCGCATGAATGTTCTAAAGATTATTCCGCAATTCGGAGGAAAGAATCAACAGACAGACGGACTGATATATCTAGTCCGACAAATGTTGCCTCAGAGAGCAAGCATCAGCAATATCATCGGCAGCACCAGTAGCAGCACCAGTAGCAGCACCAGTAGCAGCAGTAGCATCAGCAACACCAGTAGCAGCACCAGTAGCAGCACCAGTAGCACCAGCAGCATCAGTAGCACCAGTAGCAGCAGTACCAGTAACACCAGTAGCACCAGTAGCAGCAGTGCCAGTAACACTAGTAGCAACAGTAGCAGCAGTACCAGTAACACCAGTAACACCAGTAGCAGCAGTAGCAGCAGTAGCATCAGCAGCACCACCAGCAGCACCAGCAGCAGCAGTAGCAGCAGTTGCACCACCAGCACCAGTAGCAGTAGCAGCACCAGCAACAACATAGCCAGCACTACCCGCATCAACAGCACATCAACGTACAGTGTGCAGCTTGAGTACACCAGCACTGTACAGTCAAGGCAGGAATTGGAGATTGTGTGGCATATGGGGTGGGCTGTGGGGGATGGGCTGTGGGGGATGGGCTGTGGGGGATGGGGTGTGGGGGATGGGGTGTGGGGGATGGGCTGTGGGGGATGGGCTGTGGGGGATGGGCCACCGGAGCCACCTGTGGATGTGGCCAGCAATATTGATTGTCGGCTGGTCAGGATGGGGGGGGGGGGCGGGGGGCGGGGGGCGGGAGGTACACTGGCGTACTGAGGAAGTTGGTAGAACACTCTGGGTAGATGGTAGACGTATTAGGGAGGGGTGTGGTGATTGGGTAGATGGTAGACATGGTAGAGGAGGGTTGTGGTGAAGGGATATGAGTGTGTATTAGTATAGGTAGACAAGGTTTGTGTTGTGGTTGACAGATTAATTGCTAAAATCATATATATATATACACGTGATCCCTTACCAACACCAGTATCTCTTATCGGTATCTTAAATATTGGCTTAACAGCTCAACAGGAACCATCAAACCGGAGCGGACAGGTTACTGACGCTCAAAAAGGACTCTACAGAGACCTCTAGAGGATGAAATACTCTTAGTCTGTCGCCTATCCCTCTATGTATGAAGGGGGCTCCACATCCAGGCTCGCCACCACACACATGTAAACTAAACACACACACACACACACACACACACACACACACACACACACACACACACACACACACACACACACACACACACACACACACACACACACACACACGAGCCCAAGGTATGTCATGAAGAATATTACGAATTAGTGCATCACGATAATATAATAAATTAAAAGCTGGGACTAACTTAAACCCATAACTCGTCCCAATATACCGCCAGTCTAACGAATGTTGAAAAAAGCTGGCCCATGAGCTGAAGCCCAACTGCGGCCATGGCAGCTGGTGGGATGAACAGCTACAGCCGCCTGCGTCTCCCACACCTTCATCCCTGGCAAACAAGAGTGCAATAAGAGGTATATATAGCAATATGGTTCAATTTGTGTACCACACGAAGCCCGTTTTCTTTACCTCCGTCAGGGCTGCCTCGGGCCGTCAGGGCTGCCTCGGGCCGTCAGGGCTGCCTCGGGCCGTCAGGGCTGCCTCGGGCCGTCAGGGCTGCCTCGGGCCGTCAGGGCTGCCTCGGGCCGTCAGGGCTGCCTCGGGCCGTCAGGGCTGCCTCGGGCCGTCAGGGCTGCCTCGGGCCGTTAGGGCTGCCTCGGGTCGCCATGGGAGCAGCCCATACTTCCTCCACACCTGTTCAAATCTCTAAATGGTTTCTATACGAATGGGCTTGTTACAGGTGAACACCGTGACCAGACCTACCCAGGGACGCCTGAGTTGACTAGTCTTATAGTGAATGTCCTCTTACAAGACGCAATGTCCCCTGATAAGACGCAATGTCACCTGATAAGACGCAAGGCGGCAAGATTAAAAATAAAATGGCTTTGCACACTCCTATAGTAGCCAGAAACCTCGAGTCACTCCGCTGGAGCCTGGCTGGTCAGGCGTGACGGTGAAGAGCGTCACGGGACCAGGAGGGTGTATACATCATGAGTATACATCATAAGTATACATCATGAGTATACATCATGAGTATACATCATAGAGTATACATCATGAGTCGAGTATTTGTCATGTTATGTGTGACTATCAGTGATTTGGGCCATTAACCTAAGAAATCCAGTTGATCAAGAGAGAGAGAGAGAGAGAGAGAGAGAGAGAGAGAGAGAGAGAGAGAGAGAGAGAGAGAGAGAGAGAGAGAGAGAGAGAGAGAGAGAGAGAGAGAGAGAGAAACATTTCAAGCACCGGGTACTGATTAAGTCAAAATAGGACACTGAATGGTGATCGAGACCAATTTGCAAATTCCAATACCCAATATGCAAGTAACCAAAGCCGCCATTGGTATAATTAACCCGCCTCGACGCTGCTTATATGACCCCCTGCCGTATAGCGGCCATGTAAGAACATAAGATTAAAGGTAACTGCAGAAGGCCTATTGGAGTTGCAACCCATTCTCCCACTTATAGTCAATATTTGACTTATTAATAAATGCATATGTGACATACTAATTTATTGTGAATATTTGAGTTTATCTTGAAAACCTGAATGGCCCATACGAGGCAGCGCCTGACATATAATATATCCTGGCATATAATTTGTGTACGACTGCTATTGAGCTGATATGTGATATGTCAAATATGCTGATATTTAATATGTGTTAGTGGTCATCGAATTGTGTTACAATTACAAAAAAAAAGAAATATCTGTCATATTTTTACAATTCATCACCTGCCAATGCAGCAACACATCTGTATACTGCTCTACCACACCTGACTATTGACCAACACACCTCTACTACCCATTGTTGTTGTCATAGATTCAGCTACTCGGAACAAGTTCCAAGTAGCACGAACTATGGCGACCCCGTAGCTTACCTCTACTTTCCATCGGCACACTTTTACAATCGTCCACCACACCTTCAGCAACCAACACCACCACACCCTCACCAACCAACACCACCACCCCACCAACCAGCACCACCACACCTTCACCAACCAACACCACCACCCCACCAACACCACCACCCCACCAACCAGCAGCACCACACCTTCAGCAACACCACCACACCTTCACCAACACCACCACACCTTCATCAACACCACCACACCTTCACCAACCACCTGACAGCTCCCCAACAAACATGCCACACACACACACACACTCCAGACATCTGGTCACTTCTCACCACCATGATCTTGCTCCCAGACAGCGGTGCGGCCCGCTCTCCCTTGTGGGCCGGGCCAGCACTGCCCCTCCCCACTGTCTGCACACATTCCCCCCCAAGAACTAGTTCATAAAACCAAGAAGTTGGTCTTTATTGGTCTGTGTCCCGTGATAATGGTCACTGTCGCTCCGTTCTAATCATTTAATAATAATTATTATACTCACTGTTGCTCACAGTAATTATGCCACGTCGATTGTCTTATCCCCCAAAGTGAAGGTATAAAAAATTTCGACACTTTCTGTTTTAGTTTGAAATGTCATAAGACTTCGACCACAACATCCCTGGTGTTAGCAGCCCTGGGGCGGGAACACCACCATATACTCACACGGGGAAAAACCCCATGACAAACCGTAAGAATGATATAACAAGTGGCTACTAGAGTCCAATCCATCAAGTGTAAAGTTATAAATGTGTTGGTAATAGGAAATCGGAGGTGGCCACCTTATCGCGTCCTTCACAGCCTCCAGCATAGTCATGAGGCGCTGCATGATCAATCTCAGCAAGAGTCTGAGCGACAACAGCATCACCAGCGTCCTCAGCACCCTATATACTCAGCTGTCGAATCCGGAGAAAAAAAAAACTACGGGCTCACCATAACCAGTGCTACTTGGAACTTTTTGTTCCAGGTAGCGAATCTTAAACAACAAACAACAGCTGGCGATATATATAATAACAGTAACCACTAGTGCGAGACTTACGGGCTATTCATGCCCGTGCCGCCTCTTGGGTGGCTTAATCTTCATCAATCACCACTCTACTGCGAGAGTTGGCCTCAGAACGATGCCTACCCAAGCACTTCTGAAATGCTTGACAGAATAAAGTGTTTTGTGATTTCTGTATTGTATGACAGAGCCTTGTATGACAGAGATAGCCATCATAGACACCTGCCTCTGTGCCTTGTATGACAGAGATAGCCATCATAGACACCTGCCTCTGTGCCTTGTATGACAGAGATAACCATCATAGACACCTGCCTCTGTGCCTTGTATGACAGAGATAACCATCATAGACACCTACCTATGTGCCTTGTATGACAGAGATAGCCATCACAGACACCTGCCTCTGTGCCTTGTATGACAGAGATAACCATCATAGACACCTGCCTCTCTGCCTTGTATGACTGAGATAGCCATCATAGATACCTGCCTCTGTGCCTTGTATGACAGAGATAGCCATCATAGACACCTGCCTCTGTGCCTTGTATGACAGAGATAGCCATCATAGACACCTGCCTCTGTGCCTTGTATGACTGAGATAGCCATCATAGACACCTGCTTCTCTGCCTTGTATGACTGAGATAGCCATCATAGACACCTGCCTCTGTGCCTTGTATGACTGAGATAGCCATCATAGACACCTGCTTCTCTGCCTTGTATGACTGAGATAGCCATCATAGACACCTGCCTCTGAGCCTTGTATGACAGAGATAGCTATCATAAACACCTGCCTCTGTGCCTTGTATGACAGAGATAACCATCATAGACACCTGCCTCTGAGCCTTGTATGACAGAGATAGCTATCATAAACACCTGCCTCTCTGCCTTGTATGACAGAGATAGCCATCATAGACACCTGCCTCTGTGCCTTGTATGACAGAGATAACCATCATAGACACCTGCCTCTCTGCCTTGTATGACAGAGATAGCCATCACAGACACCTGCCTCTGTGCCTTGTATGACAGAGATAGCCATCATAGACACCTGCCTCTCTGCCTTGTATGACAGAGATAGCCATCATAGACACCTGCCATCATAGACACCAAGAACACATGAGGCAATACGTGTTTACAACATGTCTCAGTCGGAATGATCGATCTCATACACAGTTTTGTGAACTCTTTGATGTCCTGATGTGGTTATTTTTGCTGGAAATTTGTATTTTTCAAACGAGAAGACTCCTGAGAACTCTGTTAAGACGGCTGGCTGCACATCACAGATGGCGTCGTGACAGGCCTTGTCCCCCCCCCCCACAAACCACTTGGGCTGGACGGTAGAGCGACGGTCTGGTTTCATGCAGGTTGGCGTTCAATTCCCGACCGTCCACAAGTGGTTGGGTACCATTCCTTCCCCCCCGTCCCATCCCAAATCATTATCCTGACCCCTTCCAAGTGCTATATAGTCATAATGGCTTCCCGCTTTCCCCTGATAATTCCTTCCTTCCTTGACCCCCCCCCCCCTGGAAATTATGTTCTTCAAAATGAAATTATGTTATTTTAAAGAAGAACAAAAATTATGTTCTTCTTTTAGGGCCGTGAAGAGACCTAAATGACAGGATGCTTACCCAGGCAACTCTCTAAGGGGGCAATAATGACCCCAGAGTAATATAATGACCCCAGAGTAATATAATGACCCCAGAGTAATAAAACATAACGGTCATTATATTATAAAGGTCAGGGGGAGGGGGGGGGGGGTGACATCAACCAGTGTCTCAATCAGAGAGACTTTTATTGATCTATCAATTTTCAACCCTGAAAATATGGTGTGTGACCATTCCAACCTATATTAGATTAGATTAGATTTATATTATTCGGGTAAAGATACATACATAATGTTAGATTTAAAGATAGAGGTAGTACATACAATACCTAAAGCCACTAGTACGCATAGCGTTTCGGGCAAATATGTTGACTATATATATATATATATATATATATATATATATATATATATATATATATATATATATATATATATATATATATATATATATTCGGGTATATATTAGAGTTCTCCCCCATGCAGGCGATGAGTCACAATAACGTGGCTGAAGTATGTTGACCAGACCACACACTAGAAAGTGAAGGGACGACGACGTTTCGGTCCGTCCTGGACCATTCTCAAGTCGATTCTCACAATCGACTTGGGAATGGTCCAGGACGGACCGAAACGTCGTCGTCCCTTCACCTTCTAGTGTGTGGTCTGGTCAACATACTTCAGCCACGTTATTGTGACTCCTCGCGTGCACAGGGGCCGCTGATGACCTCAAGGGGACCTGCCATATGAAGGCTCTGGCACACATCTACAGGTTAAATATTGTGAAGAGAACCCACTTGAATAGGGATTGTAACACTAAATTAATGTTAATATTATTATAAGATCTCTTAGATTGCTTAAGTTTCCTTAAGAATGTCATTGCCATTCATAATGTACACTTGTCTTCGTTAAACAAGGGAGAGAGAGAGAGAGAGAGAGAGAGAGAGAGAGTGAGTAAATCAGAGCAAATTAGTCAACAATCGTTAAACTCACGACAAGAATCGCTGTGGTCCAGAGGTAACAGACTTCTCTCAGCGTCTCACCAGCAATTTCATCTAGGTTCGAACCCTGCCCAGGAAGTACTGCCAATCCCTATATCCACTCTTGTACTCAAAATTCCAGCAAGACACTCTGGCATCTAACTGTTGACATCTACACTAACCGCTATCATCCGCAAATAGCTTTTCAAGACAGCTCTATGTAAACACAGCAACCTCTGGAAGTTATGAGGCAGAAGACTTTGTATTCCTCCAAGAGTTCAAAACTGAATCTCACGTGTTGTTGACTTCCCGAAGCCTCCAGCGCCATCAGCCAGTCTTTTCCAGTCTTCGAGAGGAAGCTTGAGACACGTCGTCCTCGAAACCTTTTTTTATTTTTATTATTACATAATAGATTAGAAAACACGAGAGAGCATGAAGGAGCATCTTGAAGAGGGACCATCTTCCAGGAACACAGCTGTCGTCAAGCACAAAGTCGTTATAATATGTCACAGCGACAGGTGTGTTTACGTGGTCACAGCGACAGGTGTGTACGTGGTCACAGCGGCAGGTGTGTTTACGTGGTCACAGCAACAGGTGTGTACGAGGTCACAGCGACAGGTGTGTACGTGGTCACAGCAACAGGTGTGTATACCACCAGCCACCACCTGAGGGGTCGTCGAGCCCTCAGGCATCCCACAGGTAGGATGCCGCGACCCAACAGCTGGAGCTCACCCCATCAATCCATTCACGACCCATCAATCCATCCACCACCCCATCAATCCATCCGCTACCAAATCAATCCATCCACCACCCCATCAATCCATCCACCACCCCATCAATCCATCCACCACCCCATCAATCCATCCACCACCCCATCAATCCATCCACCACCCCATCAATCCATCCACCACCCCATCAATCCATCCACCACCCCATCAATCCATCCACCACCCCATCAATCCATCCACCACCCCATCAATCCATCCGCCACCCCATCAATCCATCCACCACCCCATCAATCCATCCACCACCCCATCAATCCATCCACCACCCCATCAATCCATCCACCACCCCATCAATCCATCCGCCACCCCATCAATCCATCCACCACCCCATCAATCCATCCACCACCCTCTTCACCCATTTCTCAACCCATCCCCTAGTTCCACCCATCCACTCAATCACAAATCTAGTAAATCCATCATCAGTCGAACCATCCAACAGACCATCCATTCCCTATTCTATCCACCCAGACGACATTCCATGAAACCATCCATTCCCTATTCTATCCGACAGTCTCTGAATTATCTCATCCACATTCCCAGCCGTCCCACCAGCCAGCAGGCCATCCGATCATCCATCCAGTCAGAAGACCATCCAGTCAGCCATCCGCCTAGCCGGGAGGCCATCCAACCATCCACCCAGGAATCCATTTATCCATGATTGAGGTGCACAATAGAGAAGGCAGGGGGATGGAGGGATAGGGGGATGGAAGCACAACGTTCGGTATTATCGGACCCCACCACTGGTTCCAGGGATAGGGGCGGATGGGAGGGTGGAGGAGGGTATAGGATGGAAAGGGAGAAGGATGGAATATGCGAAAGAGAGAATGGAAAAGGAAGAATATAAGATGAATGGGAGCACAGGGGCGGAGGAGGAGGAGAGGGACAGAATCAGAGAGGCAACAGAAGTTGTCTACAGAAAGATTGAGGAACAGGTGAATGGAACAGAAGAAAAAAAAAGAGACTTAATGGGAGGCACTCCCTCCCACTATGTAAGGAGAGGCAGAGGGAGGCACTCCCTCCCACTATGTAAGGAGAGGCAGAGGGAGAGAGTGCCTGGACTATGTAAGGAGAGGCAGTGGGAGAGAGTGCCTGGACTATGTAAGGAGAGGCAGTGGGAGAGAGTGCCTGGACTATGTAAGGAGAGTCAGTGGGAGAGAGTGCCGGGATTATATAAGGAGAGTCAGTGGGAGAGAGTGCCGGGATTATATAAGGAGAGGCAGTGGGAGGGAGTGCCTGGACTATGTAAGGAGAAGCAGCTACACACCAAAGGATATAGAGAGACAATAGACCTTTGATGGGTCCCACCAGGTAACCAATCATCGGAACCTCCTTCAAGGATGGACCATGACTGCTCCTCCACGATTGATGGTCTCTGCAACACCACGTCAACTGCAGACGTTGTCCTGAGCGGTGAATGGGCCGGCAGTGCCAGGTCACCCACACAAAGGTACTGCTTACTAACACCACTGTCCACACAGGTGGTTCTGTGGTGTACTGGTGAGTGTGGGTGGTCTTGAAGGGGGGTGGAGCGGGCTCCGTTCCAGTCCCGGGTCAGAGGTCACAGGTCATGTTGACCGAGGTCACATTGCAGCTGAGCATCCCGGAAAATGAGGGGAGTCGATCGAGGAATCGGAATGAAAAGGATAAAAAGAGAGGAAGAGACAGGAAAGAATGTGGGAAGGAAGGAATAAGAAGAGATTGGAAATCAATTCCGTGAAGATTGGGATGATTAAAATACACTAAGACCCAATCAATACAAGACATTCAACAGATTGAGTTACTGAAACAAACTCATATCCAACACATTCACGTAATACTCAGCATCCGGCGCTCAATCCTAACTTACTCACCAACAACAGGAAATTACATAAAAACTAATTGGAATACCCGGCGGTACCCGGGTCCACCTCGAAACATAGCACCATTTATAAGTTCTGGGAGCCCCTAGAATGCTGAACTGGCTTCATAATATGCCCTTGACATGAATGAACAGAAAGTAAAACTCTGCGGACTCAGCTGCCACATTTCACGCCCATTGACTTTGTGTAGGTAGCCATGACAGCCGACCACACTTAAATGGAGTTAATGGGGCCTATACCCCGACTAGCCTGTGACAGTCCCCTGCAAGCCACCAGTCACTCTGCAAAAGCTGAGCGAAACTAGCCCAAAGCATCTGGACTCGAACCTTGGCCCGACGAACAGACAACGTAAGAAATAAGAAATTCTTAACAGATGAATCACTGATCTCTGTTAATTCAACATTAAACAACACAGGAGCAACAGTAACCAACAGACAAGAGCAACAATGAACAACAGACAGGAACAACAGTGAACAACAGACAGGAACAACAGTGAACAACACACAGGAACAACAGTGAACAACAGTGAACAACACACAGGAACAACAGTGAACAACAGTGAACAACAGACAGGAACAACAGTGAACAACAGACAGGAACAACAGTGAACAACAGACATGAACAATAGTGAACAACAGACAGGAGCAACAGTGAACAACAGACAGGAACAACAGTGAACAACAGACAGGAACAACGGTGAACAACTCACAGGAACAACAGTGAACAACAGACAGGAACAACAGTGAACAACAGACAGGAACAACAGTGAAAAACAGACAGGAACAACAGTGAACAACAGACAGGAACAACAGTGAACAACAGACATGAACAACAGTGAACAACAGACAGGAGCAACAGTGAACAACAGACAGGAACAACAGTGAACAACAGACAGGAACAACGGTGAACAACTCACAGGAACAACAGTGAACAACAGACAGGAACAACAGTGAACAACACACAGGAACAACAGTGAACAACAGACAGGAACAACAGTGAACAACACACAGGAACAACAGTGAACAACAGACAGGAACAACAGTGAACAACACACATGAACAACAGTGAACAACACACATGAACAACAGTGAACAACAGACAGGAACAACAGTGAACAACAGACCGGAACAACAGTGAACAACAGACAGGAACAACAGTGAACAACAGACAGGAACAACAGTGAACAACAGACAGGAACAACAGTGAACAACAGACAGGAACAACAGTGAACAACAGACAGGAACAACAGTGAACAACAGCGTACAGCTGCAGAAAGATGATGACTGTTAGGTCCACGCAACAAGACAATTAAGACCCGCCTACTGGCTATCAGACGCTAGTTAAGATGCTGTCAGGGTCGGCCATATATGTGTTAATAGTTGTCTTAGTGGCTGTCAGGAGCTGTCTCGCGGCTGTTAATGGTCGTCTGGAATTGGAGTCTGGAGGGAGGGGCAGGGGGGGGGCTGTTAACCCCTGTCAGGAACAACAGAGAGGACTGTTGACAGGACTGTTGTTCACTGTTGTTCAGTGGCTGTCAACGATTGTCTGAAGTAGTTCTGGGGAGGTGGTTGATGATTGATTGTCTTGGGATTACCCATATGTCCATTCCCTCCATCTTATCACCCCCCTCTCCCCTTCCTCAACATAACGCCTTCCACATATGTATTTAAGATAAATGTGCACCTTGTGTATTCAATTCTTACCTATTTACCTTACTTGTTATTACATATAAGGTAAGGTATTTACCAAAGGAAGAATTGAAATAGGAATTTCCTTAAGTACTTTCGTATTTAATCTTCAGAAGGGTGAAGCTGTATTTTATATATATATGCGAACAAGCCTGAATGGTCCCCAGGACTATATGCAACTGAAAACTCACACTCCAAAAGTGACTCGAACCCATACTGCCAGGAGCAACGCAACTGGTATGTACAGGATGCCTTAATCCGCTTGACCATCACGACCAAACAATAAGGAAGTGATAGCCGAAGCTATTTGAACCACTTCCTCGCCGGCACTCGGATGGTAATCTTGGGCATAGCATTTTATCAAATCACCTCATTTTTTGGAAGCACACGTGAGGAACACGTGGTGGTGTCGTTTACCAACGTCCCGGTTGACACCACCGGGTGAGTGGTGTCAACCGGTTATTTAGGTTATTGAGGTAAGTGGTTACTTAGGTCTCCACTTTTGTGGAGACTTAAATAACCTAAACGCGGTTGATGAACCATTCCCGCCACTGCTAGACCAAGAGACTGACGTGAGTGTGCTGGTACCAAGATGAAGGGCAGGTTCTCCCGTCCTGTGCAAGTGTTGGGAGTTAAAAGGACTGTACACACACACACACACACACACACACACACACACACACACACACACACACACACACACACACACACACACACACACACACACACACACACACACACACACACACACCAAGCCAGGCACGGATTACTCTGAGCCTTTCTCAACAAGGTTGCATTTAAGTGCCAAGAACTGGCTTAACTTACGGTTGGTGTGTGTGTGTGTGTGTGAGTGTGAGTGTGTGTGTGTGTGTGTGTGTGTGTGTGTGTGTGTGTGTGTGTGTGTGTGTGTGTGTGTGTGCACGCGCGCGCGTGGAGAGGAAATTCATTCTTCAGAACGTAATGGTAAAAAGCAGATCTGTCAGCCGGAGTGCTTCATGCCAGGTGAAATAGACTGGCAAAAGTTTGCAGTATACAAGTAACTTGACCAGTTCACTCGGGGGTCTATAGGCAGTTATGATGCCTTTAACACTGAATCGATATTAAAACTATAACATGATTTCTATTTCCATGAAAACTCCATGAATGAAACTCCATGAAAACTATTTCATGGAGAAAAATCTGAGAGTATCCCCATCCATTTCGGTTAGAAAATGGAATTTATAGAAATATTATTCGATGGACTACAAAAGTAATCTGTTATGCGGAATCGTAAGAAAAAACGGTGACGAGCTATCTCTAATCTAAAGCGCGAAAGTGTTAAACAAGATATGATGGTGAAGAGTTCGTGCGGGTCTTCCGGTAATCTGTTCTCAGTGAAGAAGTCTTATGTCCATGAAATTCCTAATGAGTAATTTGGAATGTGTATACACACCGCAGAGGAGATTACGAGTGAATGATGGGCGCTGACACGCAAGTGGGATTACCTGGGAAACTTCCCAACACCGATGTATTCTTGTTGGGGGAGTTTGACCCAGTCATCAATCTTCAGGGGGACTAGCGACTACGTGGTCCTCATCAGCAGTCATCAACCAACAACCACGAGGTCCTTAGCAGTCATCAACCAAGAACCACGAGGTCCTCATCAGCAGTCATCAACCAAGAACCACGAGGTTCTTAGCAGTCATCAACCAAGAACCACGAGGTCCTCATCAGCAGTCATCAACCAAGAACCACGAGGTCCTTAGTAGTTATCAACCAAGAACCACGTGGTCCTCATCAGCAGTCATCAACCAAGAACCACGAGGTCCTCATCAGCAGTCATCAACCAAGAACCACGAGGTCCTTAGCAGTCATCAACCAAGAACCACGAGGTCCTCATCAGCAGTCATCAACCAAGAACCACGAGGTCCTTAGCAGTCATCAACCAAGAACCACGAGGTCCTCATCAGCAGTCATCAACCAAGAACCACGAGGTCCTCACCAGTCATCAACCAAGAACCACGAGGTCCTCAGCAGTCATCAACCAAGAACCACGAGGTCCTCAGCAGTCATCAACCAACAACCACGAGGTCCTTAGCAGTCATCAACCAACATCCACGAGGTCCTTAGCAGTCATCAACCAAGAACCACGAGGTCCTCAGCAGTCATCAACCAACAACCACGAGGTCCTTAGCAGTCATCAACCAACATCCACGAGGTCCTTAGCAGTCATCAACCAAGAACCACGAGGTCCTCAGCAGTCATCAACCAAGAACCACGAGGTCCTTAGCAGTCATCAACCAAGAACCACGAGGTCCTCAGCAGTCATCAACCAAGAACCACGATGTCCTCAGCAGTCATCAACCAACAACCACGAGGTCCTCACCAGTCATCAACCAACAACCACGAGGTTCTCAGCTGTCATCAACCAAGAACCACGAGGTCCTCACCAGTCATCAACCAACAACCACGAGGTCTTCACCAGTCATCAACCAACAAGGAGACCAACAACCAGGTGGTCCTCAGTCGAGTCTCGTACGTTGATTGGGTGATTGGGTGTCAGGCTTTTTCTGTCGAGATACAGAAGGATTGGCTCGAATTCTCAGTGAAAGGTATTGACCTGTATTGCCTCGCTTTTTGTGGTTGGTGGAGAGTTTATACTCGGCTCCCACACCCTCACGGTGGTGGCGAATGGGAACTTATCTCAATATATGAGGTTGTCACCTCACGGATGGTAGATGAGTGAGTGGCAGCGACCTCACGGATGGTAGATGAGTGAGTGGCAGCGACCTCACGGATGGTAGATGAGTGAGCGCAAGCCTGTATTAATATTACTCATTAATGCTTGATAAATATGTGTTATGGATTAGAGAGTATTGCTTTGTGCCAGTGTTCCTCATAAATGAGCATTATTAACGTTATATGATGTGTGTTGTAGTGAGGGTTTAATGACAGGTGTGAGGCTGTGTGAGACTGTGTGAGGCTGTGTGAGACTGTGTGAGGCTGTGTGAGGCTGTGTGAGGTGTGTGAGGCTGTGTGAGGCTGTGTGAGACTGTGTGAGGCTGTGTGAGGCTGTGTGAGGTGTGTGAGGCTGTGTGAGGCTGTGTGAGGCTGTGTGAGGCTGTGTGAGGTGTGTGAGGCTGTGTGAGGTGTGTGAGGCTGTGTGAGGCTGTGTGAGGTGTGTGAGGCTGTGTGAGGCTGTGTGAGGCTGTGTGAGGCTGTGTGAGGCTGTGTGAGGCTGTGTGAGGCTGTGTGAGGCTGTGTAAGGCTGTGTGAGGTGTGTGAGGTGTGTGAGGCTGTGTGAGGCTGTGTGAGACTGTGTGAGGCTGTGTGAGGTGTGTGAGGCTGTGTGAGGCTGTGTGAGGTGTGTGAGGCTGTGTGAGGCTGTGTGAGGTGTGTGAGGCTGTGTGAGGCTGTGTGAGGTGTGTGAGGCTGTGTGAGGCTGTGTGAGGCTGTGTGAGGCTGTGTGAGGCGTCTGTGAACCGAGCACAAGGATGCGACTCATTTTCAGACATCTCCCTCATAGAGGTACGAATAATACCAATGAGTAGAGGATACTCCTCATGGGAGCGATCACCTCACATACTCTATATGAAAGAAAGCTTGAATGGCTCCCCTAAACTATAAATCACTTAAAAAACCGCTTTGACACGCAAACCAGAGTTCGAGCCTGCAATGCCCGGGGCCCCACCCACCACTCCCTGGCGTACACAGTACCATAACCACCTCACCAGCGATTGTTTACAATGAACGCACAGTCAATCACGGAGCTCATTAACTAAACTCCGTGACTGACCATTCCCAGGCTAAACTCGTGGTACAGCATTTTTTTTCTAATAACTCCTGGTGCATGCTCGAAGCAGTCGCTGGAGAAGTGGTACTTCCCCAACCTCATTCACCCCCACCCCGAACCCCACACCCCACACCCTCAACGCACACACAAACACCTTCCCAGACGCCCCCAAAACTTTCTCTCTCACCGGCGTTCTGAGCAATTCAATCAGCCAGCCTTCCCTCAGGCGGGTCCCGGAGCTTGAGCTTCCTCCACAATTGTCGAGGCTCGTTGTTGTTGTTGTCGTTGTTTTAGATTTAGCTACTCAGATAGAAGTGTCCATGTAGCACGGGCTATGGTGAGCCCGTTGTAGAGGCGAGGCTGGACTCCTCTTAACAAGGCTCTCTCCCTCCCCTCACTTGCCTCCCTAGAGAGAGAGAGAGAGAGAGAGTGAGAGAGAGTGAGAGAGAGAGAGAGAGAGAGTGAGAGAGAGTGAGAGAGAGAGAGAGAGAGAGTGAGAGAGAGTGAGAGAGAGAGAGAGAGAGAGAGAGAGAGAGAGAGAGAGAGAGAGAGAGAGAGAGAGAGAGAGAGAGAGAGAGAGAGAGAGAGAGAGAGAGAGAGAGAGTGAGAGAAAGAGAGAGAGAGAGAGAGAGAGAGAGAGAGAGAGAGAGAGAGAGAGAGAGAGAGAGAGAGAGAGAGAGAGAGAGAGAGAGGAGGGGGGGGAGAAGGAGAGGCAGAGACAAAAAAAAGAGAATACAGTAAAGGTGATAAATACAGGAGGAAGGGAGAGCGGAGGAGGAAATGGAGCAGAAGAGAGGAAGGGGAAACAAGAGATGTTAGGAGAGGAACTGAAAGTGGAAGAAGCTGAGAGAAGGCAAAAAACAGATAAACATAACACAGGGAAGGAGGATTAAGCTAAGAAAATGGAGAGGAGGAACATGCGATAATGTACAAGACCAAGGAAGACAACTCACATTCTTGGAAGACGAGGAGGAGGAGGAGGAGGAGGGGAGGGGGTGGGGGAGGAGGGAAGGAAGAAAGGGAGGAGTAGGAAGAAGAAGATGAGAAGACAGATGAGAGGAAGGAAGGAAGGAAGGAAGAAAGGAAGGGGACGGAGGAGGAGGACGAAGAGTAAGTAGAAAAATGGGAAGGGAAAGCATGAGGGAGCATGAAGAAAGAGAGAGATAGAGGAGGAAGAGGGAGGGGCCGAAGGAAGAGGATGAAAGAGGGGGAGGGGAAGCAAGATGAGGAGAGAGTAGAGGGAGGAAGAGAGTAGGGAGGGAGTAGGAGAGGGAGGAAAGAGGAGGCAAGGGAGAAAGTAATCCTCTTTACATGCCAAATAACCTGAACTTCCAACATCATACATAAATAAAGAGAATCTGTACTTAACAATGACAAAATTTAGTGGACCCGAACCTGAGTACACCCACAAGCACTTTCCAGAGTCCTCTACACTCCTCATACACAGGCAGCAGAGTCCTCTACACTCCTCATACACAGGCAGCAGAGTCCTCTACCCTCCTCACATAGAGGCAGCAGAGTCCTCTACACTCCTCACACAGTAGACAGCAGAGTCCTCTACACTCCTCACACAGCAGGCAGCAGAGTCCTCTTCACTCCTCACACACAGGCAGCAGAGTCCTCTACACTCCTCACACAGTAGACAGCAGAGTCCTCTACACTCCTCACACACAGGCAGCAGAGTCCTCTACACTCTTCACACACAGGCAGCAGAGTCCTCTACACTCCTCACACAGTAGACAGCAGAGTCCTCTACACTCCTCACACAGCAGGCAGCAGAGTCCTCTACACTCCTCACACACAGGCAGCAGAGTCCTCTACACTTCTCACACACAGGCAGCAGAGTCCTCTACACTTCTCACACACAGGCAGCAGAGTCCTCTACACTCTTCACACACAGGCAGCAGAGTCCTCTACACTCTTCACGCACAGGCAGCAGAGTCCTCTACACTCCTTGTCCCACGTCCGGTGGTCAACACGTGGGAGGCACAGAAAGAAATTAAGTAATCCGCCACGCCCTTCTACAACTTTTAAAGTCAAATTCGACAAATAATTTGAACACAGAGCAAGGCAATTAGGCGAAGCATGAAGAGCTGAACCTCACTCCCCCCCCCCTGTACTCACTGCTAGGTAAACCCCAATTAGGTAAGCACTCGTGTGACCAGCTCTACGAAGCTCTACAGCTCCCCACTCTAGTGTCAGCTCTCTGGAGCTCTACTCCCCACTCTGTAGATCTCTACAAATCTATACCCACTATCAGCTTTTATTTCCAGGGACAGAACAGCCTTTTATTTTAATAAAAAGAGTTAGGTTAAAAATCCAGACACAGTCAATCCTTTCCAAAGGCAGACATTGCCAGCACAACACAAAAGGCAGACATTGCCAGCACTCCACAAAGGCAGACATTGCCAGCACTCCACAAAAGGCAGACATTGCCAGCACTCCACAAAAGGCAGACATTGCCAGCACAACACAAAAGGCAGACATTGCCAGCACTCCACAAAGGCAGACATTGCCAGCACTCCACAAAAGGCAGACATTGCCAGCACTCCACAAAAGGCAGACATTGCCAGCACTCCACAAAGGCAGACATTGCCAGCACAACACAAAAGGCAGACATTGCCAGAACTCCGCAAAAGGCAGACATTGCCAGCACAACACAAAAGGCAGACATTGCCAGCACTTCACAAAAGGCAGACATTGCCAGCACTTCACAAAAGGCAGACACCCTGTTTTTTACATCCCCATAAAGCAGACATCCGCAAAATCGAAATTAAAAATAGATGGTTTGATCCTGCTAAATGAGAATGAAGAGCATTTCCTACATTGAGATAATAGTGAACGACGTCGTTCAAGTCGGGGGAAAAAAATGACGACTCTCACTTAGTCGAAAATCGCGATAAATGGCCAAAAAATGGTTTTACTTTCGTGAATGTCTGAGTTATTTTTTAATTCCCCATGATGGCTTTTTTGGCCACGTGTCTTGATGAAATTCTGACCTGAAGACTTCTACCTTCCTGAGGGAGAAGGCAGAAGCAATCTTATATGCTAAGATCAAGTGTTCCTTCGGGTCCATTAGGAGATTTGGCGCCTTTGTAAAACCAAGTATAGGGGACCTTTGACGAGCCGCCCACTTTCTGTCCCCGTCGAGGCTACGGTGGATGGTGTCTTCGTTGTTAGGGTGAGCAAGGAGCACCACGGGGGGCTACACCACCGGCGGCACCACTCCTCTACACCACCACCACCACCGGCGGCACCACTCCACTACACCACCACCACCACGGACAGCAACACTCCACCACGGAAGCGCTGCAGCTCAGCTTCGCATCTGTAATTTATATAAAAAAATAAAAAATATAAAACCCAAAACTGTGGAGAGTGGACTTGACCCGAGTGTGGGAGGTGAGAAATGTGTCAGCTTCCATGGACGACTCCAGCTGACCTTTCCAGCTTCTGGAATCCAGAAGCCACCAACCCACCCCCCTGGCGTTCCATATGAATGGAATCGTTCTCTTCAAGTTTATGCACTATGATTTGTGGTTTCCACAACAAGGCTCGAGGTTTTGAACGTAAAACCCAGGTTGGGACTCAGGTTCGAGGCCTCCAGGACCTCCCAGAGAAGAGGAGAGACGTTTGCAGAGAAGAGACGTTCTTCGCCCATCAGCCTGTACGATCTTCCAGGTTATCAAGGAGTTTGGACGGCGGGCTTCCCGCCAAAATTACCACCTGTGGTAATAGTTTTGGCGGGCTGGCCACCGGGTCGTGGTGAGCGGCGAACACCTTGTGTTTGGTCGTGTTTATTCAGCATTTTTAAATAAACAGGTTGATGTTATATTTTCATTTTAAGACTACTTATTTCTTGAATAGATATTCCCCCCCCCCCCCCCCCCACACACAGGATATCTACCGGAAAGATGGAAGACAGCTAACGTGGTCCCAATATACAAGAAGGGTGACAGCCAAGAGGCACTGAACTACAGGCCAGTTTCCCTAACTTGTATACCATGCAAAGTGATAGAGAAGATCGTGAGGAAAAGGCTCGTAGAGCATCTGGAGGGAAATAGCTTTGTAACACACCATCAACATGGGTTCAGAGATGGTAAATCGTGCCTCACAGGGTTAATAGAACTCTATGACCAAGTAACAAAAATTAGGCAAGAAAGAGAAGGGTGGGCATACTGCATTTTCTTGGACTGTCAGAAAGCTTTTGACACAGTATCCCATAAAAGGCTGTTACGAAAGTTGGAGCAACAGGCAGGAGTAAAAGGTAATAACTCCAGTGGATAAGGGAGTATCTAAGCAACAGGAAACAACGAGTAATTGTGAGGGGAAAGACATCAGAGTGGCGAGATCTCACCAGTGGAGTCCCACAGGGCTCTGTACTTGGATCCATCCTGTTTCTAGTATATGTAAACGATCTTTCAGAGGGTATAGACTCATTCCTCTCAATGTTTGCTGTTGATGCAAAAATTATGAGAAGAATCAAGACGGATGATGATAGATAGAGACTACAGGACGACCTGGACAGGCTGGTGTAATGGTCTAGAAAATGACTACTAAAGTTCAACTCAGGAAAGGGCAAAGTAATGAAATTAGGCGAAGGAAGCAGAACGCTGAACACAAAGTACCATCTGGGAGGTGAAATTCTACAACATTCAAATAAAGAGAAAGATCTGGGGGTTGATATAACACCGAATCTGTCCCCAGAGGCCTACATCAAAAGGATATTCTCAGCGGCATATGCTAGGTTGGCCAACATAAGAACTGTCTTTAGAAACTTATGTAAGGAATCGTTCAAGACCCTGTATACCACTTACGTCAGACCAATCCTGGAATATGCAGCTCCAGCTTGGAGTCCATACGTAGTCAAACACAAAACAAAGTTCAAGAAGATTCAACGGTATGCCACCAGACTCGTCCCGGAACTGAGAGGTATGAGTTACGAGGAAAGGCTAAAGGAGCTGAACCTCACGTCCCTGGAAGATAGAAGAGTACGGGGAGACACGATAACCACCTACAAAATTCTCAGGGGAATTGACAGGGTGAACAAAGGCAAACTCTTTAGCACGTGTGGAACACGACAAGGGGACACAGGTGGAAACTGAGTACCCAAATGAACCAGAGAGACATTAGAAAGAACTTTTTCAGTGTCAGAGTAGTTAACAAATGGCAGTGATGTGGTGGAGGCTGACTCCATACACATTTTCAAATGTAGATATGATAGAGCCCAATAGGCTCAGGAATCTGTACATCAGTTGATTGACAGTTGAGAGGCGGGACCACCCTGCTCTCTCTACCCCTACCTCCTATCCCCGCATTCACCATCAATACACCCTAGTGAGTGGGAGAGAGAGAGAGAGAGAGAGAGAGAGAGAGAGAGAGAGAGAGAGAGAGAGAGAGAGAGAGAGAGAGAGAGAGAGAGAGAGAGAGAGAGAGAATGTTCTGTTTGTTTCTGCTTTTTGTTTTGTTACTGCTGTTTTGCTGCCGCTGTATCTGTTTTTGTTTCATTTGTTTCTGCCTCGGCCAGGAATCGAACCCGGGCCACTTAAGGGACTGCGACCTCCGAGGGCAGCTGAAGAGGAACGGAGCCAGCAGACCCCACTTCATGTGCACCTGAAGATATACAGAACACACACACACACGCAAGGCCCCGTGTGTGTGTGTGTGTGTGTGTACTCACCTATTTGTACTCACCTATTTGTGCTTGCGGGGGTTGAGCTTTGGCTCTTTGGTCCCGCCTCTCAACTGTCAATCAACTGGTGTGCAGATTCCTGAGCCTACTGGGCTCTATCATATCTACATTTAAAACTGTGTATGGAGTCAGCCTCCACCACATCACTGCCTAATGCATTCCATCCGTTAACTACTCTGACACTGAAAAAGTTCCTTCTAACGTCTCTGTGGCTCATGTGGGTACTCAGTTTCCACCTGTGTCCCCTTGTTCGCGTCCCACCAGTGTTGAATAGTTTATCCTTGTTTACCCGGTCGATTCCTCTGAGGATTTTGTAGGTTGTGATCATGTCTCCCCTTACTCTTCTGTCTTCCAGTGTCGTAAGGTGCATTTCCCGCAGCCTTTCCTCGTAACTCATGCCTCTTAGTTCTGGGACTAGTCTAGTGGCATACCTTTGGACTTTTTCCAGCTTCGTCTTGTGCTTGACAAGGTACGGGCTCCATGCTGGGGCCGCATACTCCAGGATTGGTCTTACATATGTGGTGTGTGTGTGTGTGTGTGTGTGTGTGTGTGTGTGTGTGTGTGTGTGTGTGTGTGTACTCACCTATTTGTACTCACCTATTTGTGCTTGCGGGGGTTGAGCTTTGGCTCTTTGGTCCCGCCTCTTAAAGGTCCCTCTCTCTCATATCATGTGTGTGTGTGTGTGTGTGTGTGTGTATGTGTGTGTGTATGTGTGTGTGTGTGTGTGTGTGTGTGTGTGTGTGTGTGTGTGTGTGTGTGTGTGTGTGTGTGTGTGTGTGTGTGTGTGTACTCATCTAGATGTACTCACCTAGATGTGCCTGCAGGGTTCAGCTAGGCTCCAAGCTCCACTTCCGAACGTTCTATGATTTAATGACTCATTTCTCACGCTTTCATCGTGTTTACATTAACAATTTGGGATCGAATTAGCTTCATCGACTTTACGTCTAATCCGTTCCACTTACTGACAGCTCTACCACTGAAAAATTCTTTCTTACGTTCCTGTGGCTCATTTGCGTCACTTGATTCCACGAGTCCCTCGTTCTGCTGTTCCTAGCTTTGAACAATGGTGATTTGTCTACCTTATTATTTTCTCTTAGAATCTTATATGTTGTTATCATGCCTCCACCTCCGTATCTCTCCTTTCCTCCAGTGTGGTAAGGTCCAGTTCTTTTAGTCATTCCTCATAGCTCAATCACCTCAGCTCCGAAACGAGTTTTCTTGCATATATTTGGACCTTTACTGGTTTCTCCTCGTCCTTTTCCAAGTAAGGGTTCCATGCTGGGGATTGTGTGTACTCACCTAGTTGTGCTTACGGGGGTTGAGTTTGAGCTCTTTGGTCCCGCCTCTCAACCGTCAATCAACTGATGTACTGATTCCTGAGCCTACTGGGCACTATCATATCTACATTTGAAACTGTGTATGGAGTCAACCTCCACCACATCACTGCCTAATGCATTCCATTTGTTATCTACTCTGACACTGAACAAATTCTTTCTAACGTCTCTGTGGCTCATTTGGGTACTCAGTTTCCACCTGTGTCCCCTTGTTCGTGTCCCACCCGTGCTAAAGAGTTTGTCTTTGTCCACCCTGTTTATTCCCCTGAGAATTTCGTAGGTGGTTATCATGTCTCCCCTCACCCTTCTGTCTTCCAGGGATGTGAGGTTTAGCTCCCTTAGCCTTTCCTCGTAGCTCATAACTCTCAATTTCGGGACTAGTCTGGTGGCATACCTCTGAATTGTTTCTAACTTTGTCTTGTGTTTAACTAGGTATGGACTCCAGGCTGGAGCTACATACTCCAGGATTGGTCTGACAATCCTGTGTATGTGTGTGTATATCCTGACAATCCTGTGTGTATATATATATATATATATATATATATATATATATATATATATATATATATATATGTGTGTGTGTGGTGTGTGTGGTGTGTGTGGTGTGTGTGATGTGTGTGGTGTGTGTGTGTGTGTGTGTGTGTGTGTGTGTGTGTGTGTGTGTATTCACCTAGTTGTGCTTGCGTGGGTTGAGCTCTGCTCTTTCGGCCCGTCTCTCAACTGTCAATTAATTAACTGTTACTAACTACTATTAACTAATTTCTTCTCTCTTTTTTTTTGTTTCACACACACACACACACACACACTCAGGGTGAGAAGAGAAGCAGAGAAAAATTTTGAAAATGATATAGCAAACAAAGCCAAGACCGAACCAAAGGTACTCCACAGTCACATCAGAAGGAAAACAACAGTGAAATAACAGGTATTGAAACTTCGAACAGGCAAGGACAGGTATACAGAGAATGACAGAGAGGTGTGTGAGGAACTCAACAAGAGGTTCCAGGAGGTCTTCACAATAGAACAGGGTGAGGTCACTGTGCTAGGAGAAAGGGAGGTAAACCAGGCGGCCTTGGAGGAGTTCGAAATTACGAGAGAGGAGGTCAAGAGACACCTGCTGGATCTGGATGTTAGAAAGGCTGTTGGTCCAGATGGGATCTCACCATGGGTACTGAAAGAGTGTGCAGAGGCACTTTGCTTGCCACTCTCCATAGTGTATAGTAAGTCACTAGAGACGGGAGACCTACCAGAAATATGGAAGACGGCGAATGTGGTCCCAATATACAAAAAGGGCGACAGACAAGAGGCACTGAACTACAGGCCAGTTTCCTTGACTTGTATACCATGCAAGGTGATGGAGAAGATCGTGAGAAAAAACCTGGTAACACATCTGGAGAGAAGGGACTTCGTGACAAATCGCCAACATGGGTTCAGGGAGGGTAAATCTTGCCTTACAGGCTTGATAGAATTCTACGATCAGGTGACACAGATTAAGCAAGAAAGAGAGGGCTGGGTGGACTGCATTTTCTTGGATTGTCGGAAAGCCTTTGACACAGTACCGCATAAGAGGCTGGTACATAAGCTGGAGAGACAGGCAGGTGTAGCTGGTAAGGTGCTCCAGTGGATAAGGGAGTATCTAAGCAATAGGAAGCAGAGAGTTACGGTGAGGAGTGAGACCTCCGATTGGCGTGAAGTCACCAGTGGAATCCCACAGGGCTCTGTACTCGGTCCTATCTTGTTTCTGATATATGTAAATGATCTCCCGGAGGGTATCGATTCATTTCTCTCAATGTTTGCGGACGATGCTAAAATTATGAGAAGGATTAAAACAGAAGAGGACTGTTTGAGGCTTCAAGAAGACCTAGACAAGCTGAAGGAATGGTCGAACAAATGGTTGTTAGAGTTTAACCCAACCAAATGTAATGTAATGAAGATAGGTGTAGGGAGCAGGAGGCCAGATACAAGGTATCATCTGGGAGAGGAAATTCTTCAGGAGTCAGAGAAGGAAAAAGACTTGGGGGTTGATATCACGCCAGACCTGTCTCCTGCAGCACATATCAAGCGGATAACATCAGCGGCATATGCCAGGCTGGCCAGCATACGAACGGCATTCAGAAACTTGTGTAAAGAATCATTCAGAACTTTGTATACCACATATGTCAGGCCAATCCTGGAGTATGCAGCCCCAACATGGAGTCCATATCTAGTCAAGGATAAGACTAAACTGGAAAAGATTCAAAGGTTTGCCACCAGACTAGTACCCGAGCTGAGAGGTATGAGGAGAGACTACGGGAATTAAACCTCACTTCGCTGGAAGACAGACGAGTTAGGGGGGACATGATCACCACATTCAAGATTCTGAAGGGAATTGATAGGGTAGATAAAGACAGTCTATTTAACAGAAGGGGAACACGCACAAGGGGACACAGGTGGAAACTGAGTGCCCAAATGAGCCACAGAGATATTAGAAAGAACTTTTTTAGTGTCAGAGTGGTTGACAAATGGAATGCATTAGGGGGTGATGTGGTGGAGGCTGACTCCATACACAGTTTCAAATGTAGATATGACAGAGCCCGATAGGCTCAGGAATCTGTACACCTGTTGATTGACGGTTGAGAGGCGGGACCAAAGAGCCAGAGCTCAACCCCCGCAAACACAACTAGGTGAGTACACACACACACACACACACACACACACACACACACACACACACACACACACACACACACACACACACACACAACACACACACACACACACACACACACACACACACACACACACACACACAGGACTACGTATCCAGCGTGCTGTCCACTCAACCTCCAGTGGTGTGTGTGTGTATGCACGCGGGCCCACAAAACAGACGATAACGTTATGTACCGTAAACCGTGGAAGGGCCAGGGGCCAGATTCACGAAAGCAGTTACGCAAGCACTTACGAACGTGTACATCTTTCCTCAATCTTTGACGGCTTTGGTTACATTCATTAAACAGTTAATAAGCATGAAAACTTCCCATTCAACTGTTGTTATTGTTATAAACAGCCTCCTGGTGCTTCGGAGCTCATTAACTGTTTAATAATTATAAACAAAGCCGCCAAAGATTGAGAAAAGATGTACAGGTTCGTAAGTGCTTGCGTAAGTGCTTTCGTGAATCTGGCCCCTGGCCACTACGCAATGACCAGACGCCGGTAGCGTTAACGAGCCATACTCTCCCTTCTGTACAACACTGTTAAACTTATTTAAATTTCAATTTCAATTTCTGTACAACAGGAACGGAACACGTCGCCAGGAGCAGACTTATTAAGAGCGCGCGGGTGCTTCCTGAGGGGAAAACATTTAGCAATACGTATAGTCCCAACGCCGGAGTCCCTAATTCCGCGTAAGAGGATTACGCCAAGTTGGCGGAAGTAAGAAATGTGACAGGATGAAGACGACTTGAAACTTTTTTGGCAGCATTTAGTATCTTATTGTCTGTGAAGCTTGATCCAGTGACTGTGGAGTGTCAGTATGTGTGTTTGACGGAGTCTGTACGACGTCCACCAGCCTGCTCCACCACCAGCCTGCTCCTCCTCCAGCCTGTTCCTCCACCAGCCTGCTCCTCCACCAGCCTGCTCCTCCACCAGCCTGTTCCTCCACCAGCCTGCTCCTCCACCAGCCTGCTTCTCCACCAGCCTGTTCCTCCACCAGCCTGTTCCACCACCAGCCTGCTCCTCCACCAGCCTGCTCCACCACCAGCCTGCTCCTCCACCAGCCTGCTCCTCCACCAGCCTGCTCCTCCACCAGCCTGCTCCACCACCAGCCTGCTCCACCACCAGCCTGCTCCACCACCAGCCTGCTCCTCCACCAGCCTGCTCCTCCACCAGCCTGCTCCTCCACCAGCCTGCTCCTCCACCAGCCTGTTCCACCACCAGCCTGCTCCTCCACCAGCCTGCTCCACCACCAGCCTGCTCCTCCACCAGCCTGCTCCTCCACCAGCCTGCTCCTCCACCAGCCTGCTCCTCCACCAGCCTGCTCCACCACCAGCCTGCTCCACCACCAGCCTGCTCCTCCACCAGCCTGCTCCTCCACCAGCCTGTTCCACCACCAGCCTGCTCCTCCACCAGCCTGCTCCACCACCAGCCTGCTCCTCCACCAGCCTGCTCCTCCACCAGCCTGCTCCACCACCAGCCTGCTCCTCCACCAGCCTGCTCCTCCACCAGCCTGCTCCACCACCAGCCTGCTCCTCCACCAGCGTGCTCCACCACCAGCCTGCTCCACCACCAGCCTGCTCCACCACCAGCCTGCTCCACCTCCACCAGCCTGCTCCTCCACCAGCCTGCTCCTCCACCAGCCTGCTTCTCCACCAGCCTGCTCGTCCACCAGCCTGCTCCTCCACCAGCCTGCTTCTCCACCAGCCTGCTCCTCCACCAGCCTGCGCCACCACCAGCCTGCTCCACCACCAGCCTGCTCCTCCACCAGCCTGCTCCACCTCCACCCTGGGCTGACCGTGGTTGCAGTGAGTACTCTATAGTGACGGTTGCCGTGCAGGTCCTGGAGTGTATGGGGGGCTTGAGCCTGATCAGGCGTGATGTTATCAGGCTTGAGCCTGATAACATCAGTGAGGGGCTTTCTTTATCACCGAGGATGGGTCGAGGCTCCCCTTGGACAGAGTAGCATATATACCTGAAGAGGCACAGTGCCAGCAGACCCACTACATCTGCAGCTAAAGAGGCACAGTGCCAGCAGACCCACTACATCTGCAGCTAAAGAGGCACAGCGCCAGCAGACCCACTACATCTGCAGCTAAAGAGGCACAGTGCCAGCAGACCCACTACATCTGCAGCTAAAGAGGCACAGCGCCAGCAGACCCACTACATCTGCAGCTAAAGAGGCACAGTGCCAGCAGACCCACTACATCTGCAGCTAAAGAGGCACAGTGCCAGCAGACCCACTACATCTGCAGCTAAAGAGGCACAGTGCCAGCAGACCCACTACATCTGCAGCTAAAGAGGCACAGTGCCAGCAGACCCACTACATCTGCAGCTAAAGAGGCACAGTGCCAGCAGACCCACTACATCTGCAGCTAAAGAGGCACAGTGCCTAACAGTTCCGCCTTTCCTACCATGTTTACCCTTCAAAATCAACGACGAGAAATGTATTCAAAGATATGTAAGCAATCCCTCAAAAAAAAAATAAAAAAAGGTACAGAACACAGCACAAACACGCCGCCCTCCCCATTGAGTTCCCGCCATCTGTAGCGAGTTCCCGACGGAAGTTGACCCTCAGACGTAACCTTTGACCTTCCAACGCAAAAATATAAATATTACTTATATATATTTGCTGCTCTGCCAGTGTCTCCATGAAATCTTGAGGCTATCTTGAGATGATTTCGGGGCTTTTTAGTGTCCCCGCGGCCCGGTCCTCGACCAGGCCTCCACCTCCAGGAAGCAACCCGTGACAGCTGACTAACACCCAGGTACCTATTTTACTGCTAGGTAACAGGGGCATAGGAAAGAAACTCTGCCCATTGTTTCTCGCCGGCGCCTGGGATCGAACCCAGGACCACAGGATCACAAGTCCAGCGTGCTGTCCGCTCGGCCGTCAAATCAGTCGACCTTTTGCAGAGTGCCGCCGCGAGTATTGGGTCGGGAGAACGAGTCTGTATTTACAAAGGGTGTAAATAATAATAACAAAAATGTCTGAATTAACTGTTTATTATAAATGTGAATAAAAAAAAAATTCCTCAAGAGTAATAAAGCAAGCAGAGGGACTCAAGCAGGAACTCCTGTCATGCAGTGACAGGAGTACGGCAGGCAGAAACAGGAATGCAACATAGCGTATACGTTACAACATAGCGTAGACGTTACAACATAGCGTATACGTTACAACATAGCGTAGACGTTACAACATAGCGTAGACGTTACAACATAGCGTATACGTTACAACATAGCGTAGACGTTACAACATAGCGTATACGTTACAACATAGCGTAGACGTTACAACATAGCGTATACGTTACAACATAGCGTAGACGTTACAACATAGCGTATACGTTACAACATAGCGTAGACGTTACAACATAGCGTATACGTTACAACATAGCGTAGACGTTACAACATAGCGTAGACGTTACAACATAGCGTATACGTTACAACATAGCGTAGACGTTACAACATAGCGTATACGTTACAACATAGCGTAGACGTTACAACATAGCGTATACGTTACAACATAGCGTAGACGTTACAACATAGCGTATACGTTACAACATAGCGTAGACGTTACAACATAGCGTATACGTTACAACATAGCGTAGACGTTACAACATAGCGTATACGTTACAACATAGCGTAGACGTTACAACATAGCGTATACGTTACAACATAGCGTAGACGTTACAACATAGCGGATACGTTACAACATAGTGTACACATTACAACACAGCGTACACATTACAACATAGCGTACACATTACAACACAGCGTACACATTACAACATAGCGTACACATTACAACACAGCATACACATTACAACACAGCATACACATTACAACAAAGCATACACATTACAACACAGCATACACATTACAACAAAGCATACACATTACAACACAGCATACACATAACAACACAGCATACACATTACAACACAGCATACACATTACAACACAGCATACACATTACAACACAGCATACACATTACAACACAGCATACACGTTACAACACAGCATACACATTACAACACAGCATACACATTACAACACAGCATACACATTACAACACAGCATACACGTTACAACACAGCATACACATTACAACACAGCATACACATTACAACACAGCATACACGTTACAACACAGCATACACATTACAACACAGCATACACATTACAACACAGCATACACATTACAACACAGCATACACATTACAACACAGCATACACATTACAACACAGCATACACATTACAACACAGCATACACATTACAACACAGCATACACATTACAACACAGCATACACATTACAACACAGCATACACATTACAACACAGCATACACATTACAACACAGCATACACATTACAACACAGCATACACATTACAACACAGCATACACATTACAACACAGCATACACATTACAACACAGCATACACATTACAACACAGGTTATTACAAATACATACAAATATTATGCACCGAATTTTGCGGAGGTTTGAAGGTCGTTAACAATAGGGGTGACCCGGCTAAAACCTTCAGCTGATCCTTTCCAGTAGAAAAAACCCCCCCACTTATCTCTGAGCTGATGAATGTGTGTGTGTGTTTGGAAACGTAAACTGAAAGAGGAAGCGATAGAAGAATTCCTGAACGACAGATCATGGGGGAGGATTGTGTGAAATCCTGCTTCGGCTTCAGTGGAAGCCTCAGAAACCCTCGTGGATTCAGTAGAAGTCAACCCTGCAGTTCTGACCCTGCAGAAGTCAGTTCAGTTGAATCCCAGGTTGCAATTTTTCTTGGATTATGTTGTGGCCTGGTCGTCTAAGACGTTGGTTTAGGAGTAGACCCGGAGCAGAGGTTCGAATTCTCATTACGGCTCCTACTGATTTGCTCAATACTTGTACATAATCAGTGTCAGGTTAAACAAGTGGGCTGAACTCGACACATAAAGAGAACTAGCTGCAGTGCCTCCAGCTACCAGCTCACTGAAAACTCAGGAGGCTGAAGTTTTCATTGAGTTTTCAAACTCATTGAAAACTTTGAAGTTCAGAAAAAGCCTTATACCAGCAACACAGCAAAAATCTAATACTGTATTAGCAATATATAAAAATGAACTGTTCGGTGCTTAGAATTTATTCTGTGCAGCGAAGAGATACTTTTTTATCTGTTGATAAAATCTGTTTTATCTGGCGGGAGGTGGTGGTAATGGTGGTGGTAGTGGTTGCTAATGGTGGTGGTAATAGTGGTGGTAGTGGTTGGGAATGGTGGTGGTAGTGGTTGGTAATGGTGGTGGTGGTGGTGGTGGGTTCAGAATCTCTTTCATGTGGATACCATCTCACACGAACACAACTCTCCATGATGATACGGACAGCTGAATTAGTATGAAAAAAAAAGATGAAATAGAATTAGTATTATATTGTTAAAACTATATTGCTCCTAACTATTCACGTCTGAAAGATAAACAACAGACACTCAAAAGCTGGAAGGCAGTACTAGCATGAAAGAATTATGACCTTATACATGGACTTTATCAAATATATATATATATATATATATATATATATATATATATATATATATATATATATATATATATATATATATATATATATAAAAGAGTATAAAATTATTTTTTTATGCTTTTATATACTGGAGTGGATGCTGGAAGTTCTTCTACTCTCCAAGGGCAGCCTGGAGCCAGGTTTGATTTGTAATAAGCTGTACTGTGACGTAGATTTACAATGCTACCCAGCATATATACATATTGTACATCAGCCAATGTAGACACACACACGTGTAGTCCCACACGACCTGTCTACCTGCAGGGTGACTCCGCCTGGCTGCTGGTGTCTGTCGTGTGAAGTTCCCTTTGTGCTGGACATTTTAGCTGTAGTCAAACATCTCTTTAACGATGTTATTAACTGCTTCAGGTCTAGCAGTCTTTCCCTGTGACTTACGACAGATGAAACCATCGTTGCTGTGTAAGGCAGCCGACACACAGCCGCAAACATCGCTGTTCGGAGGAGATAGGGGCGGCAGGGCGACAAGGACAGTACTTAGGGGGCCCGATGGTTCAGCTGGGCCCCCTCAGGGACCAACAGCACAGCACGTCCGCCAGACAGTGCGAGAGAGTAATTGCCGGGACAATAGCCAGGACTATTGTTGGGCATCCGTTAGCTGCAGGCAGGTGGCTACAGGTGACAGATTCGCCCAATCCTGAGCACTCTAGGTGCAAACTCTGTGAGCAGCAACTGGGGGCATGATCTTGCACACTACATTAATGAACGTCAAGCCATTAGACCCATCAGACGTGCCGGTGTGAGGGACCTGGAGCTTTGTAATGACTTTATCCACTCTCAGGTTCTTGAGGAGAGCCTCATAATGCACCCGACATGTGCAGGCTCACCCCGGCCTCTCAACCACTACGTCATATTCTGTACCTTATGGTCCGCTAACGTACCAATTACAAAGTAATGTGAAAAGTAACGGCACACAGATATCCACATTCTCTATACATTGGTAGGTTAGGTTAGGTTAGGTGGGTTGCTGGGGTTCGTGCGCCTCTGGTTAGGTTAGCAGCTTGTATATTGTACGTTTTGGCAAGTCCAGATAACAGGCTGATTGATCACACGCCCTCTGTAGTGGCACCAGCCCTTGAGATGGTGAGTTTAAGTATCACACAGCTAGCTCCTGTAACACCCCGTAATCCTAAAATTCCCAACGTCAAGAAACTATCGTACTAAAGTGCCCTTATCCTAACCTACCAGAGGACCCAGAACAGAAAACGGGACAGTTACGCGAGCCACTACCATTTTCTAGAACGATTTTTTTTTTTGCCCTTAGTATACGTCAAAAATGCGACGTTACTTTAAGGGGACGTGTTGCCCCATGTAACACTTCATATAACATATTTATTATTATTATTTTTATTATTATTTTTATTATTATTATTATTATTATTATTATTATTATTATTATTATTATTATTATTATTATTATTATTTTCTACCACAGACGTGGCCACACATTTACAATGCTAACCAGCATATATACATTTTCTTCTGTCCTCCATGGACAGGGTGAGAGATCTGTTAAACATATAGTTCAGGAATTTATTGAACAGTCAACCACAGAAGGTGATTGTGGTTGATTGTTCAATAAATCCCTAGCATGTGATAGCTGCGTAAATGAACACATATCTAAGGGTGTTTTAATATAAGTCACCTGTTCAACGAGGCTGCCTAATGAACGAGTAATCATCCACTCGTGTAAGTGTTAACGTTCTTGGGCGAAGTGACTTAGATAATTACGATTTTGAAATGATTTCTATGTTCAGCGACTGTTCATCTATGTTCAGCGACTGTTCATCTATGTTCAGCGACTGTTCATCTATGTTCAGCGGCTGTTCATCTATGTTCAGCGACTGTTCATCTATGTTCAGCGGCTGTTCATCTACGTTCAGCGTCTGTTCATCTACGTTCAGCAACTGTTCATCTATGTTCAGCGACTGTTCATCTATGTTCAGCGACTGTTCATCTACGTTCAGCAACTGTTCATCTATGTTCAGCGACTGTTCATCCATGTTCAGCGACTGTTCATCCATGTTCAGCGACTGTTCATCCATGTTCAGCGACTGCTCATCCATGTTCAGCGACTGTTCATCCACGTTCAGCGACTGTTCAACTAGTTGTGTTGTGACAGGATAAATGTTGTACCTTCAGAGCCCGTAACACATTATTTTTTTGCTTCACGGAGAGTTAAACTCTAATGAATAACATGTCCAATTATGAGGAAATATTTGGGGCCATAGAATGGGATCGAACTGGCGTCCTTGGACTCTCCAGAATGCGGGTTCCATCTCATGTGGTTTCAATATTTTCTAACAGATACATCATGTTACTGTGACGTTACTGTATATGTTAATTTAGTTTCTTGTATTCAAGTCTATGCAATATATGTGGTAGTTTATTTGTTTGTAATAAATTAGAGTAATAAATTAGACTTGATTAACATTTTTTTCATTCTCTTCTTTTGCAATCTTGTTTTCCACTGTGGCTGTTGTATGAACCTTTAAACAGCTGTGAAGTACCATCACCTTACATGGACGCGTGATCCTGTAGGTCCCGGGTTCGATCCCGGGCGCCGGCGAGAAATAATGGGCAGAGTTTCTTTCATCCTATGCCCCTGTTACCTAGCAGTAAACTAGGTACCTGGGAGTTTGTCAGCTGCCACGGGCTGCTTCCTGGGGGTGGAGGCCTGGTCGAGGACCAGGTCCGCGGGGACACTAAGCCCCGAAATCATCTCAAGATAACCTCAAGATAACCTACATGCAGCACTGAGAGAATGTCACCTCTAACATGATGAAAGGCTGCTGCAACAGAAGGTATTGGCAGGTAAATCGATTTGAAATTGAAATTGAAATTGAAATAAGTTTGAGGTAAAATACACAAAAGAATGAGATAACTGAAGCTATTCTCACCCCTGTTCAGTACAACGTGTTCATATATACATAGACACACATCACAAACAATAAACATATTGCCGAACATTGTGAGTGATAAACATATACATTTCTTCCTTGTAAGTCGTATTAGTCCGTCGTTTATTAAAAGCAAATCAATGCTTTGGAGAGGGTGTCGGGGGGTGGGGGGGGAGGGGGGTCTCAGTTCCCTGTCGGATCTGAGACAGCCTCAGACCAAAGATTGGAATTCAAGATTTACTACAAAACCTAAAAAGGACTACTGATTTAATAATAGGAACAGCCCCCATAAACAACACAACACTCTCCAAAAAGCCAACGCGGTATACCAGTTTACACGTCCCAGTGAAGGATGTCACCTGTATTGTAAACAATACAACACTCTCCAAAAAGCCAACGTGGCATACCAATTTACACGTCCCAGTGAAGGATGTCACCTGTATTGTAAACAATACAACACTCTCCAAAAAGCCAACGTGGCATACCAATTTACACGTCCCAGTGAAGGATGTCACCTGTATTGTAAACAATACAACACTCTCCAAAAAGCCAACGTGGTATACCAATTTACACGTCCCAGTGAAGGATGTCACCTGTATTGTAAACAATACAACACTCTAAAAAGTCAACGTGGTATACCAGTTTACACGTGCCAGTGAAGGATGTCACCTTCGAGCTGCTTATATTGGTATGACCACCACAAAGCTTCCAAGAAGACTGACCTGCCACCTACAGGCTGGTGCCCCAAGATTCCATACGTAAAGTGTTCTTTTACGGCCCTCTCGGGTCGCAACTGGGTTCGTACTCTGATGTTATTAGAGGAAGGGTATCCGGCCCCAAGCCAGTAGTGGCTTTCAAGGGATGAGATCCGTGACGCAAGTAAAATAAAAGGGGAAGGGAAAGAAAGGCAAAAACTTAAGATTATAATTACCTTCACCAATAAGTAATATATAAAAGTTACACAGGGGGAGGGGTATTAACACTACACAGGGGAAGTATATACACGGTCGTCTTCTCCTGAAGACGCTGGATCCTCTCGGTGCTAAGTCCTCGGTGCTCTCGTGGTCTCTTGACGAATCCTTCGATCAAGCTGAGTCTACCCCTGACACAGGCCAGCCAAAACACAGTTCCACTGGGGGCACCACCATGGAGGCCGTCAACCACAAGTCCAGCAAGCTGCTGGCAGGTTCCGGATCAGCAACGCTGTTCAGGCCACTCCACGAGCGATACTAGGGTAGCGCCCTAGTCAGGAGCCTCGTGTGATACCACAGATCACTCTCCTGTCCACAATACCCCAGTGGTCAATCGTCTCCAGCAGTCGGTCCCGGGTACGACAATCCTTCAACTGCCACTTCACTGGCAGGGTAACACCACAGTGTTCCTCCGGGAGGCGACTCACATCTGCTGCAGCAAAGCACAAGGTATGGGGACGGCTGCCTTGGGTAGACTGACTCAACTTCCCTTACAACAGTCCCAGGTCGACTCTGTAAGCAGACACGTCATCAATAACAGGTACACACAAAAGCACCTCACTTACAGGCTCAGACACAAACGCCCGACATATCCACTCCATAGATGGCGTTGTCGTCTGAGCACCACCTCACCAGAGGTCAGCAGCGGCGGTGTTGTGGGCTGAACGGGACTGGAAACTGGCCCTCGTAGCCAGTACGCCTCGTCCTCACCAGGTGTCGTCGTCCATTTGGAGGGGGTTTCGGGAGCTGACCCACAGATGGCGTGGTCGTCACTGCTCCGTCCTCGGACGCTCGATCCGGGTCCGTAACATGTTCATACCACAACACCCAGTAGGAACATGTGGGTGTTCCTAGTGGGGGTTGTATTAGAAAAAATACAACAATCCTGGCATCCACCATTGACTAGAGAAGACTGCAAATCCTCGAAGCTAAACCGCATAAAAGAAGAAAAAAAAAACAGCCTTTGTTTGAACACAATAAAAAAACAGCCAAAACAACTTTGATACCTTGCCTGCGCTGAGACCTAGACCTCACCATACAGTACCAGACCTCACCATACAGTACCAGACCTCACCATACAGTACCAGACCTCACCATACAGCACCAGACCTCACCATACAGCACCAGACCTCACCATATACAGCACCAGACTTCACCATACAGTACCAGACCTCACCATACATCACCAGACCTCACCATACATCACCAGACCTCACCATACAGCACCAGACCTCACCATACAGCACCAGACCTCACCATGCAGCACCAGACCTCACCATACAGCACCAGACCTCACCATACAGCACTAGATAACGACAACTCTACCCAGTTCTCCTCTCCCACTGCCTTACCCAGTGTCTGAACGGCTTCCATCCTCATTATTTCCCTATTTCTTCACCTGTGTGTGATTACTTCACCTGTGTGCGATTACTTCACCTGTGTGTGATTACTTCACCTGTGTGCGATTACTTCACCTGTGTGCGATTACTTCACCTGTGTGTGACCACTTCACCTGTGTGTGACCACTTCACCTGTGTGTGATTACTTCACCTGTGTGTGACCACTTCACCTGTGTGTGATTACTTCACCTGTGTGTGACCACTTCACCTGTGTGTGACCACTTCACCTGTGTGTGATTACTTCACCTGTGTGTGATTACTTCACCTGTGTGTGACCACTTCACCTGTGTGTGATTACTTCACCTGTGTGTGACCACTTCACCTGTGTGACCACTTCACCTCCACACCCCATCCACACAACTTCATCTCTTTCACACGAATCTTTAAGATATATTTACACCTCATATATTCATTCCTTACCTAAAGATGTTCAAGAGTGGAACGTAACGTTGTATAAAATATACCCTTCAATTTAAGGGGGGATAGAAGTAGCCTAAGCTGCTCTATCCCTTTGAGATGTATTTTTTTCTTGTCTCAATAAACGTACTTGAACTTGAACTACCCTTTAATAATCATTAGGGTTTCTTTACCATTAATTTTGATAACTTGATCGCTCTTCTTAATCTCGAGAGGAGGACAATACAAGCAGAGAAAGCTTATACTATGAGATCAACAACGCGAGAAATGCTGTTATATTTGTTATATTTAATCAAATATGCTTAAATGAACGCCTGCTGCTCAAGTATATATATATATATATATATATATATATATATATATATATATATATATATATATATATATATATATATATATATATATATATATATATATATATTAACCAGAACGTGTCGTTTGGGTGTAGATGTTGAATATAACTATACAGCATACAGAATATAACTAACTATACATTTACTGATTTAAGAACTCATGATTATTATATCTGGGGGAGAGGAAGCTCCATAACAGGGAGCCGGTCGGCCGAGGGGACAGCTACACTGGACTTGTGATCCTGTGGTCCCGGGTTCCATCCCGGGCGCAGGCGAGAAACAATGGGCAGAGTTTCTTTCACCCTATGCCCCTGTTACCTAGCAGTAAAATAGGTACCTGGGTGTTAGTCAGCTGTCAAGGGCTGCTTCCTGGGGGTGGAGGCCTGGTCGAGGACCGGGCCGCGGGGACACTAAAAAGCCTCGAAATCATCTCAAGATTTCATCACCTTTACTTTGGTGATGTAAACACCACCCCCTTCCCCTTTACTGCAAGGGGGAGGGGAGGTGTTTATATATGGCTTAGCATATTTAACTCTGTCCTCCTGGGGGATAACATTGAGGTGGCGTTGGAGGCATAATTTAAGGTATCATTTGGATTTTAGTTTCTGAAATGTCATATTTTTTTTTCACATTTAATCCAGCTCCTGTCCCTTCTCGTGCTCCTTTCCCTTCTATTCCTCCTCGTGCTCCTCCTCCTTCCCCTCCCTGCTCTATATTATATTCATGGGTATACCAGTGGCATAACAAGACTGCGCCTTCATTAGCAAGGAGAGGGGGTAGAGGCAGCGTCTGTAGCAGTAGATGGGGTGAGGAGGTAAAGGGATGCGAAGACGGTTTGGGAGATGGGAAAGACGCCTTGGGGATGGGGGGGTGGGGAGGAGGGGTGAGGGGGAGGAGGGGGGGGAGGGGGGAGAAGTGTGGACTGAAGAATAGGGATGAGGAGGGGGGGGAGAGGAGAGGGGAGGACTGGATGCCAGAGAATAGAGAAGGATTACTAAGAAACAATAGATGAGTGTGTTGTTACATTAAAGGGGGGGAGGGCCTGCTGGCTGAGTGGACAGCGGGCGGGATTCGTAGTCCTAAGGTTGGGGAATATGTGAGCAAGATTGAGGAAAAGCTTACATATCATCAACGTGGCAGGTGTGTGGTGTTGTGCACCTAGCCACGTTGAAGCGCCACAGAGAACGAGTGCCACACACCACACACACCTGCAGCATCGCGGAGAGATCAGCATCATCTCCGTGCTCCAGCATCACCGTAAACCACAGCATCCTCACATTCCTGCCAGCGTCACGGAACACCGGCATGATATCACTCCAGCGTCACGGAACACCGGCATGATATCACTCCAGCGTCACGGAACACCAGCATCCCACCCTCCCTGCCTCAGCATCACCGGGAGCCTGAGATGTGGAGATTCCTCTCACACTATGCGGCTCTCATCCTCAGCATCTTCTAGCATTCAAATCCGAAGCCGTAACATCGTCTGGGGGGGGGGGGGGGAGAGAAACCCTCGGGAATAATGAGAAAACCGTTGACAAGCCGCCGGCTTCCTGTCCCCACCGAGGCCACTCGAGACGGTTCGCCCCCCCCCCTCAGGGGAAAAAATGGATAGAGCACGAGAGGGTTTGATCCCCATACCGCCTATGACTATCTCCGCACATCCATCAGTCATCCTGGAAAGTTTGGTGAGATTAGCCCCGAGCGTCTGGCCTGCAACCACGAACAGGCAAGGAGAACATGGGAACAAACCAACATTATCTCTTTTTTTAAGATAGATTATCAAGATTATATAATTTTTCCCCTCGTTCCGTCACCCTCTTATGATCAATTCATGATCAATTAACCCTTTCCTCTCCCCTCGGTCAACTCTCCACACGCTGTATAAGCACCAGTAAGTGAATATCTTCACTCCACAAAGCACCAGATATTAACTAAAATGATCCATTACCGCATGAATAACATTTTGTTGTCGCCCGAAGCTCAACTCTTTTAGTTCTACAGCGTCGTTAATGTCTTTAACACCTGCCAGGAGAGTGGTGCTCGCGCGGGAAGAGAGCCGTATGCACGCACACGTCCAGCCACCCCTGGAGGACACAGCTTCCCTCCGTGTCCGGATCAGATCATCTCCCGGAAGCGAGGATTCTTCAGGTCTCCAGCTGCCCGAAGTAAAGGCTTCGTCAGACCTGAAAGAGCCATGGAAACACACACATGCTGTTGGAGGTGCAGACACTTACACCAGACCTCACCATACAGCACCAGACCTCACCATACTGTACCAGACCTCACCATACAGTACCAGACCTCACCATACAGTACCAGACCTCACCATACAGTACCAGACCTCACCATACAGTACCAGACCTCACCATACAGTACCAGGCCTCACCATATAGTACCAGACCTCACCATACTGTACAAGACCTCACCATATAGTACCAGACCTCACCATACAGTACCAGGCCTCACCATACAGTACCAGGCCTCACCATATAGTACCAGACCTCACCATACAGCACCAGACCTCACCATACAGTACCAGACCTCACCATACAGTACCAGACCTCACCATATAGTACCAGGCCTCACCATATAGTACCAGACCTCACCATACAGTACCAGGCCTCACCATATAGTACCAGACCTCACCATACAGTACCAGACCTCACCATATAGTACCAGACCTCACCATACAGTACCAGGCCTCACCATATAGTACCAGACCTCACCATACAGTACCAGGCCTCACCATACAGTACCAGACCTCACCATACAGCACCAGACCTCACCATACAGTACCAGACCTCACCATATAGTACCAGACCTCACCATACAGCACCAGACCTCACCATACAGCACCAGACTTCACCATACAGCACCAGACCTCACCATACAGTACCAGACCTCACCATACAGTACCAGACCTCACCATACAGCACCAGACTTCACCATACAGCACCAGACCTCACCATACAGTACCAGACCTCACCATACAGTACCAGACCTCACCATATAGTACCAGACCTCACCATACAGTACCAGGCCTCACCATACAGTACCAGACCTCACCATACAGTACCAGACCTCACCATACAGCACCAGACCTCACCATACAGCACCAGACCTCACCATACAACACCAGACCTCACCATACAGCACCAGACCTCACCATACAGCACCAGACCTCACCATACAACACCTGGCCGGCTGCTTGGCAGGTGTGGAGGCAGGTATGTGGCGAGTGGTTGTAAGGCGGAGGTTGAGGAACAGGTGTTCGTGTAGGTGTGTGAGAGGAATGCTTTTCGTGTCGAGACAGAATGACTAATGATAAACCATTCCCTTGACATCGAAACAATGAGGTTAGTAGCATTAGGAATTCAAATGCTAAGCTCAAAATGAGGTTCTCATTTTCGGTTCTCATTCCCAATAGTAAGAGTCTGAAAGACTGGATCCCTAATAGAACCATCGAGCTTATTCTTAAGAGTATGAAGCAGTCTTAGTTTGTCTGCTATCTTGAGGCCAGGAAGAGGTGAAGGTGATTCCCAACCATCGCTCTGAATGCCTTCCGGCTGACCCCAAACAAGCTGTTCCGGCCAGCACCAGGGTTGTTAGCAAGAAGTAAGACGCTTAGTTCCCGGAGACATTCGTAATACTGTCTCAAGGCAAGATTTATGTCGGAGGAGCTGTGAGCTCATTGTCGACGAACAAAGGAGTTAGAACTCATGAAAAATAGAGTGGAACCATCCTGAGCCTCATGCAGCTCCTGCCTGGAGTTCATACCTAGTTAAAGACAAGACAAAGTTAGAGAAGATTCAGCGTTATTTCACCAGACTCGTCCCAGAACTGAGAGGAATGAGCTACGAGGAAAGGCTAAAGAAGCTAAACCTCACGTCCCTGGAAAACAGAAGAGTAAGGGGAGACATGATAACCACCTACAAAAGTCTCAGGTAAATTGACAGGGTGGACAAAGACAAACTCTTTAGCACGGGTGGGACACGAACAAGGGGACACAGGTGGAAACTTAGTACCCAGATGAGCCACAGAGACGTTAGACAGAATGTTTTCAGTGTCAGAGTAGTTAATAAATGGAATGCACTAAGAAGTGATGTGGTGGAGGCTGACTCCATACACAGTTTCAAATGTAGATATGATAATGCCCAGTAGGCTCAGGAATCTGTACACCAGTTGATTGACAGTTGATAGGCGGGACCAAAGAGACAAAACTCAACCCCCCACAAGTTCCACTAGGTGAGTACACCCACCCCTATCCACCAGGCCTCGTAGCCTGGCGCAGGACTCGTAATTCTGTGGCGCGGGTTCGATTCCCGCACGAGGCAGAAACAAATGGGCAAAGTTTCTTTCACCCTGAATGCCCCTGTTACCTAGCAGTAAATAGGTACCTGGGAGTTAGTCAGCTGTCACGGGCTGCTTCCTGGGGGTGGAGGCCTGGTCGAGGACCGGGCCGCGGGGACACTAAAGCCCCGAAATCATCTCAAGACAACCTCAAGATAACCCACACACGCGTACAGTAAAGCGAGAAACACACACACACACACTGGCTGTTAGTGAAACACCTTGGCCATTATTTACACATCCAATTAAGACCAGGTGCATGAAGACGGGCAGGTGACACAGCCCCCTCACAACACCGTCCACCTGAGGCCGGGATGACCACCACCCTGGAAACACAAACCGAAATTGTCTCTATTTTCCGCTTGTTACAACTTGCAATAAAGTTGTTACATCTTCGCTTAACGTGTCTATGACGTATTAGAACGTTGTTACAACTTGCTATATTGGTTGTTATAACTGGTTAGGAGGTGTTAAAACTTGTTCGAACGTTGTACCAACGTCGTAGTTTCGGTGTGTGTGTTTGGTGGGCACCGTCCAACACACGAGGTGGCCGCCACAAAGGGGACACCCTCGCCTGCTTTCACACCAGCCTCGACACCACTCTAATGAAGCAACAGGGAGAAGAGGGATGTGTATACCGTGTATACCCCTAGAGCTGTATACCCAGCGTCTCGGTGTGTGTGTGTGTGTGTGTGTATACTGAGAGTTTACGTTAGTTCATTTGGACTATGTTCGGGGGACTAAAGTATACTTCCTGGTTGGTCAGGAACCTATTGTGGTGCACTTAATAACCTTCAGAGGTTGGTAAGTCTTAATAACCCTCCAGAGGTGTATATAGGCCTTAATAACCCTTCAGAGGTGTATATAGGCCTTAATAACCCTCCAGAGGTGTATATAGGCCTTAATAACCCTCCAGAGGTGTATATAGGCCTTAATAACCCTCCAGAGGTTGATAAAGACCTTAATAACCCTCCAGAGGTTGATAAAGACCTTAATAACCCTCCAGAGGTTGATAAAGACCTTAATAACCCTCCAGAGGTTAATAAAGACCTTAATAACCCTCCAGAGGTTAATAAAGACCTTAATAACCCTCCAGAGGTTGATTAAGACCTTAATAACCCTCCAGAGGTTGATAAAGACCTTAATAACCCTCCAGAGGTTGATAAAGACCTTAATAACCCTCCAGAGGTTGATAAAGACCTTAATAACCCTCCAGAGGTTGATAAAGACCTTAATAACCCTCCATAGGTTGATAAAGACCTTAATAACCCTCCATAGGTTGATAAAGACCTTAATAACCCTCCATAGGTTGATAAAGACCTTAATAACCCTCCATAGGTTGATAAAGACCTTAATAACCCTCCAGAGGTTGATATAGGCCTTAATAACCCTCCATAGGTTGATAAAGACCTTAATAACCCTCCATAGGTTGATAAATACCTTAATAACCCTCCAGAGGTTGATAAAGACCTTAATAACCCTCCAGAGGTTGATAAAGACCTTAATAACCCTCCATAGGTTGATAAAGACCTTAATAACCCTCCAGAGGTTGATAAAGACCTTAATAACCCTCCATAGGTTGATAAAGACCTTAATAACCCTCCAGAGGTTGATATAGGCCTTAATAACCCTCCATAGGTTGATAAAGACCTTAATAACCCTCCAGAGGTTGATAAATACCTTAATAACCCTCCAGAGGTTGATAAATACCTTAATAACCCTCCAGAGGTTGATAAAGACCTTAATAACCCTCCAGAGGTTGATAAAGACCTTAATAACCCTCCAGAGGTTGATAAAGACCTTAATAACCCTCCAGAGGTTGATAAAGACCTTAATAACCCTCCAGAGGTTGATAAAGACCTTAATAACCCTCCAGAGGTTGATAAAGACCTTAATAACCCTCCAGAGGTTGATATAGGCCTTAATAACCCTCCAGAGGTTGATAAAGACCTTAATAACCCTTGGTAATAACCTATACCTGAACCAGCACCCACAGAGAGAGAGACGCTAGCCATCTCTCCGGGACTCAACCCAAAATTAATTACATCACTAGACCTCCATGTCCTAGCGGCCGACATGTCCTGCTACACAGATTACTGTTAAGTCTTAAGGGTGAGTAACAATGGGTGAGTATTTGGGAGTATATATATATAACTGCTGCATTACCTCCAGGATGAGAAGCCAGAGGGTGAGTACCCAATGAGGGATAATTAACATATATACGAAACAACTGTATGAACGCAAATATCTTTTTTACTCTCAGGAAGAATGTTAATCCCGGGTTGCACTGGAGCGAATCCCGTGAATACTTCTCCTGCCACCAGGAAACGGCGCTGGAAATAGCGGAGGACAAGTTAGTTTGCTGGAATATAAAAAAAAAAAAACAAGAAATCATTGCTGGAAACTGGAAAAAAATACGAATTATGATTCCTGGAAACTGGAAAACCTCTATACAAACTGAATACATAAGTTTCACCTGACAGATACAAACAGATACATACGTTTCTGAACCGATTAACTAGTATAATAAAAAGCACCATAGAGGAATACATTACAACCGTATATTTTATATACCTTAAATATTTATATTATATATCTATATATATATATTTTATATACCTTATAACCGTATATATTTATATATTTAGTTATAATAGCACACCGTACTACTATTTAAACACAAAAGTAACTTTTTTTGTTGCATTCATTAAGTGGAACGTCGTGCGAAGCTGCCCGTGTGACCGACTCCTGGGGGTGGTCAGGGGCCACCCCCAGGGGTCAGGAGCCACCCCCAGGGGTCAGGGGCCATCCCCAGGAGTCAGGGGCCACCACCAGAGGTCAGGGGCCACCACCAGGGGTCAGGGGGGCCACCACCAGGGGTCAAGGGCCATCCCCATGGGTCAGGGGCCACTCCCAGGGGTCAGGGGCCACCCCCAGGGGTCAAGGGCCACCCCCGGGGGTCACCCCCAGGGGTCAGGAGCCACCCCCAGGGGTCAAGGGCCACCCCCAGGGGTCAGGAGCCACTCCCAGGGGTCAGGGGCCACTCCCAGGGGTCAGGAGCCATCCCCAGGGGTCAGGAGCCACCCCAGGGGTCAGGGGCCACTCCCAGGGGTCAGGAGCCACCCCCAGGGGTCAGGAGTCACCCCCAGGGGTCAGGAGCCACCCCCAGGGGTCAGAGGCCACCCTCAGGGGTCAGGGGTCACTCCCAGGGGTCCCAAGCTGCCACGGTTCTCAACCCATATATAATTTAGACGTTTATTATGCTCCCGTGGGAGGTGGTGGCAACGCATATATATATATATATATATATATATATATATATATATATATATATATATATATATATATATGTACATATATATATATATATATATATATATATATATATATATATATATATATATATATATATATATATATATATATATATATATATATATATGTCGTACCTAGTAGCCAGAACGCACTTCTCAGCCTACTATGCAAGGCCCGATTTGCCTAATAAGCCAAGTTTTCATGAATTAATATATTTTCACTAATTTTTTTCTTATGAAATGATAAAGCAACACATTTCATAATGTATGAGGTCAATTTTTTTTTATTGGAGTTAAAATTAACGTAGATATTAGACCGAACCTAACCAACCCTACCTAACCTAACCTAACCTATCTTTATTGGTTAGGTTAGGTTAGGTTAGGTAGCAGAAAAAGTTAGGTTAGGTTAGGTTAGGTAGGTTAGGTAGTCGAAAAAACATTAATTCATGAAAACTTGGCTTATTAGGCAAATCGGGCCTTGCATAATAGGCTGAGAAGTGCGTTCTGGATACTAGGTACATATATATATATATATATATATATATATATATATATATATATATATATATATATATATATATATATATATATATATATATATATATACCTAGTAGCCAGAACTCACTTCTCAGCCTACTATTCAAGGCCCGATTTGCCTAATAAGCCAAGTTTTCCTGAATTAATATATTTACTATAATTTTTTTCTTATGAAATGATAAAGCTACCCTTTTCTCTATGTATGAGGTCAATTTTTTTTATTGGAGTTAAAATTAACGTAGATATATGACCGAACCTAACCAACCCTACCTAACCTAACCTAACCTATATTTATAGATAAGGTTAGGTTAGGTAGCCAAAAAAAGCTAGGTTAGGTTAGGTTAGGTAGGTTAGGTAGACGAAAAAACATTAATTCATGAAAACTTGGCTTATTAGGCAAATCGGGCCTTGAATAGTAGGCTGAGAAGTGCGTTCTGGCTATTAGGTACGACATATATATATATATATATATATATATATATATATATATATATATATATATATATATATATATATATATATATATATATATATATATATATATATATCACGTCATCTAAGGATCACACCATAACATCAGAAGAATGTGTTCATTAACACGAAAGTATGTATAAGGAATTTCTTGCTTCATTTGCCTTCGTGGTTAAACATTGTCCCATTATTCATCACGTGTTAAATCATTCTTAAACGCATTCTCCAAGTTTATAGTGTCCTCGTGTCCCTTATACACCGGGGCCAGGGGCCAGAGTCACGAAAGCAGTTACGCAAGCACTTACGAACGTGTACATCTTTCCTCAATCTTTGACGGCTTTGGTTACATTTATTAAACAGTTTACAAGCATGAAAACTTCCCATTCAACTGTTGTTATTGTTATAAATAGCCTCCTGGTGCTTCGGAGCTCATTAACTGTTTAATAATTGTAAACAAAGCCGCCAAAGATTGGGAAAAGATGTACAGTTTCGTAAGTGCTTGCGTAAGTGCTTTCGTGAATCTGGCCCCAGGTGAGGACATCCGCCAGAGGTTGAGGTGAGGGAGAGCCGCCCACACCTGCAATTCATATTCAATATCGCTCCCTGAGGGTAATTGACGGTTAATGCATCAAGGAACCTGAAATCAATCAGGCGCGAGAGAGACACAGAGAGACGCCCGAGCAAGACTCTCTAAAGATGTGTGTTTACATGTTATAAACTGTGTCGCCTCAGCTTGTTGGGTGGTCAGAAATATTACCTGAATGTGATATATTTGAGTCTCAAGCTTCCATCCGTGCCGCCCCTTGTTCTGTTGAAATTCATTATAAACAATTCCTCGGTTTCCACCCTGTCAATTCCTCTAAGTATTTTATACGTCTATATCAAGTCCCCTCACTCTCTCACTCCTTTCTAGCGTCGTCAGGTTTAGCTCCTGAGCTCTGAGACAAGTCTCATTGCTAACTTCTGCATTTTTCGTGTTTTCTTATGTGTTTTTTAGATGGGGGGCTCCAAGATTAGGTGTGTGTGTGTGTGTGTGTGTGTGTGTGTGTGTGTGTGTGTGTGTGTGTGTGTGTGTGTGTGTGTGTGTGTGTGTGTGAAACGAAACGAAACGAACAGCGAAATGTGTGTATTCACCTAGTTGTATTCACCTAGTTGTGTTTGCGGGGGTTGAGCTTTGCTCTTTCGGCACGCCTCTCAACTGTCAATCAACTGTTTACTAACTACACTAACTACTTTTTTTTTTTTCCACACCACACACACACCCCAGGAAGCAGCCCGTGACAGCTGACTAACTCCCAGGTACCTATTTACTGCTAGGTAACAGGGGCATTCAGGGTGAAAGAAGCTTTGCCCGTTTGTTTCTGCCTCGTGCGGGAATCGAACCCGCGCCACAGAATTACGAATCCTGCGCGGTATCCACCAGGCTACGAGGTCCCTGTCTGTGTACTCACCTAGTTGTACTCACCTAGTTGTGTCTGCAGGATCGAGCATTGACTCTTGGATCCCGCCTTTCGAGCATCGGTTGTTTACAGCAATGACTCCTGTCCTATTTCCCTATCATACCTGGTTTTAAAATTATGAATAGTATTTGCTTCCACAACCTGTTCCTGAAGTGCATTCCTTTTCCCCACTACTCTCACGCTAAAAGAAAACTTCCTAACATCTCTGTGACTCATCTGAGTTTCAAGCTTCCATCCATGTCCTCTCGTTCTGTTACTATTCCGTGTGAACATTTCGTCTATGTCCACTCTGTCAATTCCTCTGAGTATCTTATACGTTCCTATCATGTCCCCCCTCTCCCTTCTTCTTTCTAGTGTCGTAAGGCACAGTTCCCTCAGGCGCTCTTCATACCCCATCCCTCGTAGCTCTGGGACGAGTCTCGTTGCAAACCTCTGAACCTTTTCCAGTTTCATTATATGCTTCTTCAGATGGGGACTCCATGATGAGGCGGCATACTCTAAGACTGGCCTTACGTAGGCAGTATAAAGCGCCCTAAATGCCTCCTTACTTAGGTTTCTGAATGATGTTCTAACTTTTGCCAGTGTAGAGTACGCTGCTGTCGTTATCCTATTAATATGTGCCTCAGGAGATAGATTAGGTGTTACGTCCACCCCCAGGTCTCTTTCACGCGTCGTTACAGGTAGGCTGTTCCCCTTCATTGTGTACTGTCCCTTTGGTCTCCTATCTCCTAGTCCCATTTCCATAACTTTACATTTGCTCGTGTTGAATTCTAGTAGCCATTTGTGTGTATGTGTATGTGTGTGCCGCGCGCACACACACACGCACCCTTGTTTTTGTTCACCTAGCTGTGCTTTGCGAGGACATAGATTTAACTCTTGGATCACGCCTTTTAATCTTAAATCAATTGCTGTACAATTTTCCCCTTTTCCAAAGGCACTGTCATATCTACATTAAAACCTGTGAACATATCAGTGCCTCCAGCACTTCACTGCTCAGAACATTCCATTTACTCACTAATTCACACAATGAAAACTTCTGATTTTTCTAACATTTGTGCCTCATTTAATTAGGCTGCTAAGCTTCATCCAATGTCCATTTGTTCGTATTTCACCCGTGCCAAATATTCTGTCCCTTGTCTGCTCTATTCATTACAAGGATATTACGTATATTTTGACTGCTACTTTCCCGTTCCTTCCACCACATAATATGCAGCATGAGAGTAGAGGTTGTACTTGGTATAACCATCCGTCTCTGTCTTGTGTTCTCTCAATACATCCTCAATAAATCTCTGCCCATGTAAGTGGCCTATGATATTACCCTTTACACACAGAGATCATACTAACGTGATTCATCAAATGAACAAATTCATAAGGGCCGTGACGAGGATTCGAACGTTGTCGTAGTTCAGTCGATTAAGGCAGCGTCTGGGATGCTCCTGGACACAGGTTCGAATCCTGGTCACGGCCCTTGTGCATTTGTTCATGATATTAACCTGTTCTGTATCATTTTCTGAAAGTGTGATCAATCTGTTATATTCACTTATAGTACCTATAGTTAGTATAGTTGTCTAGTGTCGTTAGCGAGTGTTATAAGGTGGGTGGGGTCGGCCCTCATGCCTCTCTTTAAATAGGATTGGCTATCTCGTTTCATGCAGGTCGGCGTTCAATCCCCGACCATCCAACTAGTCGGGCACCATTCCTTTCTCCCCCCCGTCCCATCCCAAATCCTTATCCTCACCTCTTCCCAGTGCTATATAATCGTAATGGCTTGGCACTTGCCACTGATAATTCCTTCCTTCCTTCCTTCCTATTGCTTTAAGCAACGACTCGTGTGAAGTCTTTAAAAGTAGCATTGGTTGTCCCCTTGAGGTTTACAAACAGTTTTCCCAGCTGTTATGGATGATGAAAGTTAGATGAGGATAGTCTGTGGACAGTTGAAGGCCAGACGGGCTGGGCTAGCCTCACACAGCTTTGCATGGTGACTGGGGACTTTATGGCGAGGCTCACACAGTGGTCGGGATCAGCCCTGTACCACCCGTGATGGGGTAATATTATTCCTCCAATGTTTTTTAATGTAGCTACCAGTACATTAAAAAACATTGGAGGAGGAATAATATTCTGTGATTCAAAGTCTGCTCTTCAAGCAATCGAAAACTTGTCTTGGAAGATCGACAGCAAGAACCTTCATACTCCCAATTATAAATGACCTAATTGATGCACAGAGTAAAGGGTCTCGAATCTCCTTTGTATGGATACCTTCACACATAAATATAACCCATCATAATGAGACAGACATTGCAGCCAAATTAGCGTGTAACAAGTCTGAAGTTGAATTAGATCTAGGTATCCCCATCTCTGCTGTCAAAACTGTATTGGTCCAAACACTCAGGTCTGATAAGAAAGAAATTACCGACTCCCAACGACCTGAAAGTACTAGTATAAAAAGCTATGATCTGTTCAGATCTGAAACCTATATCTATGGGCAGCACAAAACGTCCACTAGACTGTGCGACACAGTGGTTGCAAGGATCAGGTTGGGTTACCGTTACCTGTGGCAGGTGGCTGCAGGTGACGGATCTCCCAATCCTGAGCACTCCAAGGTGCAAACTCTGTGAGCAGGAACTACGGCATGATCTCCCACACTACATCACTGAATGCCCAGTTATTAGACCTTTCAGACCAGTTGGCATTAGGTACCTGGAGCTTTGCAATTACTTTATTCACTCTCGTATTCATGAAGATATCCTCACAGTGTACCCAAAATTTGCCAGTGCAGGCTACTAAACACATGACCCTGTATGACTAACCATCCTGTGTGATGGGGATTTTTTAGCATCACCTAGTTAGCTTTTTTGACACACTGTACTCCTCTTCATATAGTCTATGGTAGCTGTACTAATGCAGATGTACCTCATGTATTAAAAAAAAAAAAATTGATGGGAAATCGGCCTCCACACCCTAGTCGCTAAGTCGGCGGATATGAAATATGCAACGGAAGGGCCGTAGAGTTTTCCATTAATTTTAATAAATAGTTTTCAGATATTGTCATTTTGTAACGAATGGTCAGGTGGCAGATTTATGTTCTGGGCCCAACCGTTCGATCACAGTGATAGCATGGAGTAGTGTGATGATAGTAGGCGGTGAACAGTGAACATGGTTACGGTGATAGGGAGAGATGGGGGAGGTGTGTGTGTGTGTGTGTGTGTGTGTATGTGCGGAGAGGGGAAGGTGTGGTTGTGAAGGGGCAGAGAGAGGTGGGTGGGTTTAGGGGAGACTGTGAGGGTGTGCATGTGTGGGTGGGGAATTTGGGTGGGGAGAGAGAGAGAGAGAGAGAGAGAGAGAGAGAGAGAGAGAGAGAGAGAGAGAGAGAGAGAGAGAGAGAGAGAGAGAGAGAGAGAGAGAGAGAGAGAGAGGACTGGGCACAGGCTCCACCTCAGCATTCGCCGGCTACCCTCATCTAGCAATTACAAAAAATATATATATGACAAATTCTGGCAGAAAGGAAAAAACCTCGAAGCCAAACAATCAGTTGAGTGAATTGTAGTTTATCATTAAGCAATATATTTCAACATTACTCAAGAAACAGCCCAACAACCTTTCTTTTCTAGACTGCAACACTGAGCGCTCGCAAAACTATTATCGATGAGTTGATATAATCACCAGTGCCTCAAGCACAAACTATTTCACACCCGCAAGATAACACCCGGTTGAAGATAACACGAGAAAACAAAGCATGACATTAGGAAGATATCAACAAGAAGGAAGATATCAAAAACGAGAAGCGAAGTACATTAATAAACTTACAAGGTCAGCTCAGGCAAGTCTGAGATCACACGTGAAATAGTATCTTAACTCAGGAGGGCGTGACAGACTCTCTAAAGTAACGTTGATTCACTTAAAAGAAAATTCAAAATCACTTGTAAGAAGCAGCAGTGTGTGTAACAACTACATAATAAAAATAAAAGTCAAACCTGGACGATATAACATCCGGGGCTCTGAAGATGACACACCGTTTCCCCTTTATGACTGTTATTGTGCCTCTGGCAGCCTCCACACGACGCCCCCTTTCAAAACAATGTAAAATTTCAATTACAAAACCCCATCTAAAAACAATGCCCTAAACTCAGTAAAAGAACCAATATCTCGAGTCCAACACAGAATGATGTGTAACGACCATGAAACCATTTCGTTTTCTTCAGAATGACTTTAGGAGGGAGGAAGCCAATTCTGTACGACCCAGCAGCCTTGATTTTCCACTCGGCGACTGACCCTAGAGACACTGTCATCAATTTTGCAACCCCGTCCTCCTGACATGATAGCACTTGTACCATACCTGGTTGATACCTGGTTGATGGGGTTCTGGGAGTTCTTCTACTTCCCAAGCCCGGCCCGAGGCCAGACTTGACTTGTGAGATGTTTGGTCCACCCGGCTGTTGCTTGGAGCGGCCCGCAGGCCCACATACCCACCACAGCCCGGTTGGTTCGGCACTCCTTGAAGGAAACAATCTAGTTTCCTCTTGAAGATGTCCACGGTTGTTCCTGCAATATTTCTGATGCTCGCTGGGAGGACGTTGAACAACCGTGGACCTCTGATGTTCATACAGTGTTCTCTCATTGTGCCTATGGCACCTCTGCTCTTCACTGGTTCTATTCTGCATTTTCTTCCATGTAGCATATAGCAACTATTTAGCCATTTCGGGCCATTGGGCTGAAACTTTAGCACACTGTAGATTCAAAATCGGCAATTTCTCAACTCTAAATAAATTCGATAATATGTTATATTTGAGTGTATAGTTAGTCAGAGAATATTTAAGATGTTTTAAGGATGTGAGGAATATTTTGGTATGTTTTGAATTTTGAATTTGAATTTGTTTTGGACAGGTTGGTAATTAATTGATTTAGAGCAGGTGGGTGAGGCATTTACCCACCTGTCCTTACCCAACCCGTCCTCACACTAGGGTGGTTAAAGCAGCGGCCGTCCTCCCCAGACGCATTCATCCATTTTAACATACTGTATATTAAAAATTGGTTTGTTTTCATATATAAATTAATATTATTATATATTTATAAGTGAAAATACAGGAATACAGACCAAATACAAGCCAAAAGTAATTACATGCAGCCGCTAAACTCCCTGTTTATGAAAGAAAAACTGTTTATACACGACTTACAACTGATGACGTTCGAACGTTTCTCGAACAGTGCTTCGCTGATGATGACCTCTGTTCGAATCGCTTCACTGTAAATGCTTCACCCACGTACTACACCCACCAATAATCGCCAACAGAACCTAAACACCGAACCTAACCTAACCTAACCTAACCTAACCTACGCCTAACCTAACCTAACCTAACCTAACCTACGCCTAACCTAACCTAACCTAACCTAACCTACGCCTAAATATGCACAATAAGCTAATATATAATAATTCCGTTCACCTGGGTTCTAGGAGACTCGAACCACGGACCCAACGCATGAGAGGTAGAGACATGTAGCTACTCAGCTGTGAAGTGACCGTAATAAGGAAAGATTCCATAGCAGCAATATAGTTGCGTCTGGAATCTTTCCTTATTAAAACAATTCACAGCTGAGCGAGTTTTTCTCTAAGTTTCATTAGAGAAAAAAATCATATTTCCAAAGTACAGTGTGTAAAAAAAAAAAAACCGAAGAATGAGTCTTTGGGGTCGGCCGCTGGGTGGAATGAACGATTTTAATGGGAAATACCCCATAATGAACTTATAAATCATATAGGAAAAGCATGACGATACAACTCACATTATCCAGTCCCTCCTCCACCCCCCCCGCACCCATCCCATTTCCTTTCCGTTGCTGGAAAAGGAGTCATAATAGCTCCCGTCACTCAACATTTTACAGCGAAATGGAAAAGGTGATGTTCTTATATATATACTCTGGGAGATGAAGGAGGAGGAGAGGAACATGCAAATTCTAGTTGAATTCCGTTCAAAGGATTCTGAATGCATTGCGTACGAAAACACACACACACACACACACACACACACACACACACACACACACACACACACACACACACACACACACACACACACACACACACACACACACACACACACACACACACACACACACACACACACACACACACACACACACACACACACACACACACACACACACACACACACACACACACACACACACACACATACACACACATACACACACACACACACACACACACACACACACACACACACACATACACACACACACACATACACGCACACTTTTGGATTTATTTAGATATGCAGAGACGGTGTTGAGGGAGGAATGTTGGATAAGGTGTGTATATGAAGGAGTGTTGGGTATAAGGTACGTGAAGGGCACCCCATTGCCCTAGTCGTGGGTATACTAATACCTCACGGCTGGGCATGAGTGAACACCTCTGCAGCCTGCTGGGTGCTGGGAATCACAGCGCCTATTCATCATAGCGGTCTGGGACAATTTCGAACAACTCTCAGTCTCGATACAGGATTTATGCATTCATAAGAATTAATTGGTTGGTACAGTGCACTGAAGGGGTAGGTGTGCGTGTGTACTTACCTAGTTGTACTTACCTAGTTGTGGTTGCGGGGGATGAGCTCTGGTTCATTGGTCCCGCCTCTCAACTGTCAATCAATTGGTGTACAGATTCCTGAGCCTAATGGGCTCTATCATATCTACATTTGAAACTGTGTATGGAGTCTGCCTCCACCACATCACTTCCTAATGAATTCCATTAATTCCGTGTGTGTGTGTGTGTGTACTCACCAAGTTGAACTCATCTAGTTGTGCTTGAGGGGGTTGGTCCCGCCTCTCAACCGTCAATCAACAGGTGTATAGGTTCCTGAACCTATTGGGCTCTATCATATCTACACTTTAAACTGGGTGTGGAGTCAGCCTCCACCACATCACTTCCTAGTGCATTCCATTTGTCAACTACTCTGACACTAAACAAAATTTTAATGTCTTTATGGCTCACTTAGACACTCAATTTCCACCTGTGTCCCCTTAGTAGGTGTGCTCCTATTGTTAAGTAAACTGTTATTGTTTACCCTATTAATTCCTTTGAGAATCTTGTATGTGGCGATCATGTCCCCCCCCCTAACTCTCCTGTCTACCAGATACGTAAGGTTTAATTCTCGTAGTCTTTCCTCATAGCTCATGCCCCCCCCTCCCAGTTCGGGCATTAGTCTGGTGGCCAACTTCTGAGCCTTCTTCAATTCTTATGCTTGACGAGATATGGACTCCATGCTGGAGCTGCATACTCCAGGATTGGTCTGACATACGTGGTATACAAGGTTCTGAATGATTCCTTACACAAGTTTCTAAAGGCCGTTCATATGTTGGCCAACCTGACATATGCCGCTGAGGTTATTCTCTTGATGTGGGCTTCAGGGGACAGGTCTGGCGTGATATTAACCCCCAGGTCTTTCTCTCTCTCTCTCTGATTCTTGACGAATTTCATCTCCCAAATGATACCTTGTATCTGGCCTCTTGCTCCCTACACATATCATCATTACATTACATTTGCTCAGGTTAAGCTCTAACAATCATTTGTTGGACCATTTTTTCAGTTTGTCCAGGTCTTCTTCAAGCCTCATGCTGTCCTCAGTATTAATCCTTCTCATAATTTTGGCATTATCAGCAAAAATTGAGAGGAATGAGTCTATACCCTCTGGGAGATCATGTACGTATATCAGAAACAGGATAGGTTCGAGTACAGTACCCTGTGGGACTCCACTTGTGATTTCACGCCATTCTGAGGTCTCACCCCCTCATAGTAACTCTCTGCTTCCTATTGCTTAGGTACTCCCTTATCCACTGGAGCACCTTACCAGTTACTCCTGCCTGTTTCTCTAGCTTATGCATCAGCCTCTTATGGGGGGGACTGTGTCAAAGAATGCCAGAGAAAAGGCTTCATCACAACAGAGTTGTCATCTATGAGTCTATGTAAAATTCCCTCCAGTATGATTCTTCGTTTCTCCTCTGCCAATCCCAGTCAGGAAAAACAAAGTAACAATTACGTGACTTTTCAATGTCTCCCTTAAAAAGTTCCTTGGGAGGGACAATTTTTTTTTTTTTAAGTTTTCCGGGTAAAAGATTTCAGAGTAAAAATTTTATGGGTAAATCTTTTCTGGGTAAATCTTTTCTGGGTTAAAGTTTTCTGGTCATCCAAACAGGGTCATTCAGTTATTGTTATTCATCCCACGTAAACCTCAGGTGACATTCCGGATACACAGCTTGCCATAGTCACGGCTTGGAATATATATATATATATATATATATATATATATATATATATATATATATATATATATATATATATATATATGATTCAAAAATTGTTTTTCGACTACCTAACCTACCTAACCTAACCTAACCTAACTTTTTCGGCTACCTAACCTAACCTAACCTATAAAGATAGGTTAGGTAGGGTTGGTTAGGTTCGGTCATATATCTACGTTAATTTTAACTCCAATAAAAGAAAAATGACCTCATACATAATGAAATGGGTAGCTTTATCATTTCATAAGAAAAAAAATAGAGAAAATATATTAATTCAGGAAAACTTGGCTTATTAGGCAAATCGGGCCTTGCATAGTAGGCCGAGAAGTGCGTTCTGGCTACTAGGTACGACATATATATATATATATATATATATATATATATATATATATATATATATATATATATATATATATATGTGTGTGTGTGTGTGTGTGTGTGTGTGTGTGTGTGTGCGTGTGTGTGTGTGTGTGTGTGTGTGTGTGTGTGTGTGTGTGTGCGTGCGTATGTGTGATACCTATTACTCCAGAGCCGCACTACTTGGCCTAGTATGCAAAGCACGATTTGCCTAACAGAGTGATTTCGTTATTTTCAAATATTTCTTTCCAAATTGGTTTATTCCAATTAACAATATATTATACTGCATTAAGAACATAAATTACTAATTTATTTAGGCTAAGATAAGTTAGGGTAGATCTAATCAAATTTCTACGTTAGTTCTAACTGAAATAAAGATAAATCAAATCATTTATAATATAAAAGAAACTTCCTCCATTCCACAAGAACAAAAAATTGGAAAAATATAATAATTTCAGGAAAATTCGACTTGTTAAGCCACTTTAATTAATATGTACGACAAACATGTAATTAGATCACACGCCACAAACACGACATAACTTCGCAGGAAGTTATGTCAATGGAAATGGAAAATGGAAAGTTATGCCAATAGAAAATAATCCACTAACAAGGCAAGAAACCCACAATATACGTCCCCCAGAACACTGCACTCCAAGAAAGGAGAAAACCTCCCCCACTTACCAGATAATTCCAGCTACCAAACACCTGAGAGATGAAGGAGATTATGATGAAGCAATTAGCAGGTGTTATTACCCCGGAACAATTACCATGAGCAATTAGCTCACACAGAGGGAGGAAACTGTTGAAGGTGGGAATAAAGCCCCTAACATCTGCACTCTGCAGATCACCCTAACATCTGCACATCACCCTAACATCTGCACTCTGCAGATGTTGATGACTTGCTTGACCATCACTCGTTCAACACGGGCGAGACCTGCTAGGAGAAAGTATTATGATCAGAGCACAGAAACTCCCAGTGGAGCACAGAGCCCCAAACAGAGCACAGTGGCCCCCCAGCAGAGCATAGAGACCCCCCAACAGAGCACAGAGGCCTTCCAACAGAGCACAGAAGCCTCCCAACAGAGAACAGAGGCCCCCAACAGAGCACAGATACCCCCAACAGAGCACAGAGGCCCCCAACAGAGCTCACAGATCCCCCAACAGAGAACAGTGGCACCCAACAGAGCTCACAGATCCCAACAGAGCTCACAGATCCCCAACAGAGCACAGATACCTCCAACAGAGCCCCAAACAGAGCACAGTGGCTCCCCAACAGAGCACAGAGGCCCCCCAACAGAGAACAGTCCCCCAACAGAGCTCACAGATCCCCAACAGAGCACAGAGGGCCCCCAACAGAGAACAGTTACCCCCAACAGAGCACAGAGAGCCCCAACAGAGAACAGAGGCCCCCAACAGAGAACACATAGGCCCCCAACAGAGCACATAGGCTCCCCAACAGAGCACAGAGGCCTCCCAACAGAGCACAGATACCACCCTCCAACAGAGCACAGAGCCCCAAACAGAGAACAGAGGCCCCCAACAGAGCTCACAGATCCCCAACAGAGCACAGAGGCCCCCAACAGAGCTCACAGATCCCCAACAGAGCACAGACACCCCCCAACAGAGCTCACAGATCCCCAACAGAGAACAGAGGCCCCCAGTAAAAGAAGACTGTTCAGGTGCAGTGATCCATCACCTTTACTGGAGGCAGCTACGAGACGCACAGACTGCCGAGGCTAGTTCCTCCTTCCCTCTGCCTCTAGAGACAGCTGGTTAAGCCCACCCTGTGATTGGTTGGCTGGCTACCTTAGACGCAACCGTTTTGGCTACCTAGCTGGTTAAGCCCACCCTGTGATTGGTTGGCTGGCTACCTTAGACGCAACCGTTTTGGCTACCTAGCTGGTTAAGCCCACCCTGTGATTGGTTGGCTGGCTTGGTTAGACGCAACCGTTTTGGCTACCTAGCTGGTTAAGCCCACCCTATGATTGGTTGGCTGGCTTGGTTAGACGCAACCGTTTTGGCTACCTAGTTGGTTAAAACACCCTGTGATTGGCTGGCTGGCCGATCAAGACACTGTGTTGACAAGGCTGATATGAAGATATTCTCAACCATAACAAATATGAAGATATACATTCTACACTGACACAGATGACTGACGGCATTAAGACATTCCACAGCGATAGACATAAGACAAATGTCTGTCGATGGACATTTTCCTTTCCTAAATTTTCACCTTGGGAATTTTTCCTGTAGTCGTGTTTTCGATGTCAAATTCCAGCCAGATGCCGTGGATTCGTTTTTGTATCGTTTTAATGACCGCAAAACGACATTGATCCTGCAGACCATTACCGGCTGAGGAGCTCAATATCCCCAAAAGGTTTCGTTCCAGTTTTGCAAGAAAACCTGTTATATATATGTTCACTAAGCTGGTTAGTCCCCCTATAGCTTGAAGACCAGAAATGACTGCATCTGAACGAAAGGGGGGATAACTTGTTCACTGTTTGCTGTCATCCTGATTACTGCCAGCTGTTGTCATCCTACCTCCCTCACTAGTCACCACACTGGCTCCAGGGGGGTAATTCTTTCATCCTACTTCCCACATCATTCACCACACTGGCTCCAGGGGGGTAATTCTTTCATCCTACTTCCCACATCACTCACCACACTGGCTCCAGGGGGGTAATTCTTTCATCCTACTTCCCACATCATTCACCACACTGGCTCCAGGGGGGTAATTCTTTCATCCTACTTCCCACATCACTCACCACACTGGCTCCAGGGGGGTAATCCTCTCCTCCCACCTCCCTCCCTCACCACTCACCACACTGGGACAATATCTATCACTTGGCTTACGTATCACCAGAACAAAAGGTATTACCAATAGGGAAGACTGGCTCTCTCGTGCGTCCATAAAAATAAATCAGTTTTTTTTTGTCTTTCGTTAATTGGCTCACTTGTTATGCTAGTCAAGCTCCAAACTCAGTTATCGAAACACGCGCACGCACACACGCACATACACACACACACGCACACACACACACACACACACACACACACACACACACACACACACACACACACACACACACACACACACAGAGGCCCCTATTTTACTTAGGGGCCTCGTAGCCTGCTGGATAGCGCGCAGGACTCGTAATTCTGTGGCGCGGGTTCGATTCCCGCACGAGGCAGAAACAAATGGGCAAAGTTTCTTTCACCCTAAGTGCCCCTGTTACCTAGCAGTAAATAGGTACCTGGGAGTTAGTCAGCTGTAACGGGCTGCTTCCTGGGGTGTGTGGTGTGAAAAAAAAAAAAAAAAAGTAGTTAGTAAACAGTTGATTGACATTTGAGAGGCGGGCCGAAAGAGCAAAGCTCAACCCCCGCAAAACACAACTAGTAAACACAGCTCGACACACAAGACAAGAGTAAGATGACCGCCCAAGATGCTCACGAAGAACTCTCTATAGACACCCAAAGAAGCGTCTTGAAAGAGACGAAAATTGTGTATACCTTTGCATCCTCACCTGTGGACTCTCAACTGTAACCTGCTAACTATATTGGCACGGTGACATATCTTAATTTTTTTTATTTATATATATATACAAGAGTTGTTCATTCTTGTACAGCCACTAGTACGCGTAGCGTTTCGGGCAAGTCCTTAATCCTATGGTCCCTGGAATACGATCCCCTGCCGCGAAGAATCGTTTTAACATCCATGTACCCATTTTACTGTTGAGTTAAACAGAGGCTACAGTTAAGGATTTGCGCCCAGTCAATCCTCCCTGGCCAGGATGCGAACCCATGACAAAGCGCTCGCGGAACGCCAGGCGAGCGTCTTACCACTACTCCACGGAGACCGTGGAGAGTGCGTCTAACGATGCGCTAGAAACAAGTCTTTAAAACAAGGATTACATATCCATCATTTCGACACGCAACCAGATCATCGCCAGAGATATATATACTATCCAGCAACACACTCACAAAAAAGAAATCGACAGATGCATAGTAGATTAGATATAGCTGAAGCACTAAATGTCAAACACTCTCATCCAAGTGTCAACCGCCAGCATATACACTTAGGCACTTCCTGTCATCTGCAAAAACATGCAAAACCAAGAAAGAATTGCAACGTCCAACCACACCTTGGGCCAGATTCACGAAGCAGTTACGCAAGCACTTACGAACCTGTACATCTTTTCTCAATCTTTGTTGGCTTTGTTTACAAAAATTAAACAGTTAATGAGCTCCGAAGCACCAGGAGGCTGTTTATAACAATAACAACAGTTGATTCTGAAATTTTTATTTTTGTAAACTGTTTAATAAATGTAACCAAAGTCGTCAAAAATTGAGGAAAGATGTACACATTCGTAAGTACTTGCGTTACTGCTTCGTGAATCTGGCCCCAGACCGCCGCCATGATTGATGGAAGTTACATGTGTAGCGTAAATGAGCAAGAAAATGCTTCTTAAATCCTCGAGTCTTGTGTTCGAGCGCCTTGTAAGGTAGGGGAGACCGGCGGGAAGGGGGGGGGGGAGGGGAGGGGGCAGGGGCTGGTATGTGTGTGTGTGAGTCCTTGTTTTGCGTAATATGTGGTGTTGCGTATCTGTAACATACGCAAACAAGTGAATATTTCAGAGCTGAAATCGATGTGTTCCATGTACGCAAGCTGAGAAGACATTCAAGACAATATTCTCTCTAAAACTGGTGCTCAGAGGGTAGGGAAGGGGAAGGGAATTATCAGGGGGGGGGAAAGCGCCAAGCCATTACGACTATATAGCACTTGGAAGGGGTCAGGATAAGGATTTGGGATGGGACGGGGGGAAGGAAATGGTGCCCTACCACTTGGATGGTCGGGGGTTTGAACGCCGACCTACTTGAAACGATACCGTCGCTCTACCGTCCACCCCAAGTGGTTGGGGGGACTCAGAGAGTAGACCAAGACGCTTATAGAGGCATCTTGGTCAGAACAACGCCAGTGCTGCCATCTTCAGGGCAGAAATAAAGTATACAAAAATACTCACGATAAATGGTCACTGGATTTCGGGAAATGAGAAAGACAGCGGCAAAGATTTTAAGAATACTGGAAACTTTGAAGCTGACTGAAGCAAGTTTTTGGGGCCCCAGTTTTCTTTGGAAAAGATACCTCCAGGGACGAACTATCGTTCAAACTAAAAGGTCACGAGAGGTAACAGGACAGTACAGAAAAGTAAATATTTTTTGGATGAAACAATGAAGAGATAAATAATTGCCAGAGCATCATTGCTCTCACAACAAACCGCTGCCCAACTGAGATTTTTATTAAGGCTGTCTCGTTGGACAGTGGAGGAGCTACTGCCTCACACTCGTAGGGTCGATGATTCGAGTCTCCTATAGTGCCCAAGTGAATGATATATATATATATATATATATATATATATATATATATATATATATATATATATATATATATATATATATATATATATATATATATATATATATATATATATATATGTAATTCTCTAGCGAGGGAGACTTGTCAAAGCAACTCGCCCAGTCAGCTGGACAGAGAAAGGAATTTGTCTTTATCACTGAGAGTGCAACAGAGTGCTGTGCATCCCCTAGTGTGTTGCAGGGTCCTGACCACAGCTCTCTGATGTAGGGCTCTTGGACGCTGATGTGGGGCTCTTGGACGCTGATGTGGGGCTCTTGGACACTGATGTGGGGCTCTTGGACGCTGATGTGGGGCTCTTGGACGCTGATGTAGGGCTCTTGGACACTGATGTGGGGTTCTTGGACACTGATGTGGGGCTCTTGGACACTGATGTGGGGCTCTTGGACACTGATGTAGAGCTCTTAGACACTGATGTGGGGCTCTTGGACACTGATGTGGGGCTCTTGGACGCTGATGTGGGGCTCTTGGAGACTGATGTGGGGCTCTTGGACACTGATGTAGGGCTCTTGGACACTGATGTCGGGCTCTTGGACACTGATGTAGGCTCTTGGACATTGACGTGGGGCTCTTGGACACTGATGTGGGGCTCTTGGACACTGATGTAGGGCTCTTGGACACTGATGTGGGGCTCTTGGACACTGATGTAGACTCTGGGACACTGATGTGGGGCTCTTGGATACTGATGTGGGGTCTTGGACACTGTTGTGGGCTCTTGGACACTGATGTAGGCTCTTGGACACTGATGTAGACTCTGGGACACTGATGTGGGGCTCTTGGATACTGATGTGGGGCTCTTCGACACTGATGTGGGGCTCTTGGACACTGATGTGGGGCTCTTGGACACTGATGTGGGGCTCTTGGACACTGATGTAGGGCTCTTGGACACTGATGTGGGGCTCTTGGATACTGATGTGGGGCTCTTGGACACTGATGTGGGGCTCTTGGACACTGATGTGGGGCTCTTGGACACTGATGTAGGGCTCTTGGACACTGATGTGGGGCTCTTGGATACTGATGTGGGGCTCTTGGACACTGATGTGGGGCTCTTGGACACTGATGTGGGGCTCTTGGACACTGATGTAGGGCTCTTGGACACTGATGTGGGGCTCTTGGACACTGATGTGGGGCTCTTGGACACTGATGTGGGGCTCTTGGATACTGATGTAGGGCTCTTGGACACTGATGTAGGGCTCTTGGACACTGATGTGGGGCTCTTGGACACTGATGTGGGGTCTTGGACGCTGATGTGGGGCTCTTGGACACTGATGTGGGGTCTTGGACGCTGATGTGGGGCTCTTGTACACTGATGTGGGGCTCTTGGACGCTGATGTGAGGCTCTTGGACGCTGATGTAGGGCTCTTGGACACTGATGTGGGGCTCTTGGACACTGATGTGGTCTTTTTGAAACACTGACGCAGACTCCGGAAACACTGACGCAGGCTTCTGAAACACTGACGCAGACTCCGGAAACACTGACGCAGATTCCGGAAACACTGACGCAGACTCTAGAAACACTGACGCAGACTCCTGAAACACTGACGCAGACTCCTGAAACACTGACGCAGGCTCCAGAAACGTTAGTTGGAACATAAAAGACTGATCTTGACACATAAGACTTGATACCACATAAGAAGATCAAGAGGCGACATAAGAGGGTCATAATAGCGATCCAAGACGTTGTCAAGATATCGTCCCGATCCTGAGAAGCAGTGTAAATAAAAATAAATTCAGCAATACATTCAACATTTGGACTTGACCTAACCTTCCCTGATTGGACTTGACCTAACCTTCCCAGACTGGACTTGACCTAACCTTCCCAGACTGGACTTGACCTAACCTTACCTGACTGGTAAGAGTAGTAGAAATTAATATAGAGTTTTCATTTGCAGTGAAGAGAGAATACATAAATGAATGTAAAAAAGACTTGGGGCCAGATTCACGAAGCAGTTACGCAAGCACTTACGAACCTGTTCATCTTTTCTCCATCTTTGGCGGCTTTGTTTACAATTATTAAGCAGTTAATGAACTTCTAAGCACCAGGAGGCTGTTTATAACAACAACAACAGTTGATTGGGAAGTTTTCATGCTTGTAAACTGTTTTATAAATGTAACCAAAGCCGTCAAAGATTGAGGAAAGATGTACACGTTCGCAAGTACTTGCGTAACTGCTTCGTGAATCTGGCCTCCTGAAAGCTGCAGCATTAAACATTATAAATACCCTGAGGAAACATTTATACATGAAACTAATAGAACAAGAACTCGACAATGTGATGTTATAGTGGCCAGAATACGCCTGGGATATAGACGTATCTGGCAGCATTCTCAAAACCCAAATATGGGATATACACAATGTGTCAACTTTGTGAAAGAGAAAACATGCACTCACTTGAATATTAAAATGTAGAATGTCCCATATTAACAGGCTCTGTTATGAGATATGCTGAATTTTGTAAACATTGTCTTAATACTGGAACACTAGATGATATATTGGACTTGTACCCAAGATTGACTATGTAACTATAGCATGAGCTTGTAAAAGCATCTTAATCCTCTTCGTTGGTTAAGTGTTTAGTACCACACTAGTTTCTATAGTAGTTATCTTACCCTGTCAAAGTAAGAGAGACATTAGAGTGATGTAACACACAGAAGTATCACAGTGAACACAACACAGTGAACACAACACAGTGAACACAACACAGTGAACACAACACAGTGAACACAACACAGTGAACACAACACAGTGAACACAACACAGTGAACACGGCATACAACGACCTATAAACAGTAACGAGAGGCGCACCGGGAAGCAATTTGCAATATATTGGACAACAAAGACCAGAGGTTAGCCCATCGGCGGCTATACTGCTGTCTATCACAACTTCCGCTATGGCTGTCTATTGTGCCCTGTCTACTGTGGCCTGTCTCCTGTGACCCGTCTACTGTGATCCATCTACTGTGACCCCGGGTGCTGTGTTTCACCAGAGAGAAGGCTCTCCACTGTCTTATCAATAAATCCCTCCACTGTCCACAGGCAACATCGTTTTGCCTCCAACAAGCACACACACACACACACACACACACACACACACACACACACACACACACACACACACACACACACACACACACATACACACACACACACACACACACACACACACACACACACACGAGAAAGAGAAAGATTCGAGAAAGAGACCTGGGAGTGGACGTAACATCTAATCTAACTCTTGAGGCACATATAAATAGGACAACGACAGCAGCGTACTCTACACTGGCGAAAATTAGAACTTCATTCAGAAACCTAAATGAGGAGGCTTTTAGGGCGCTTTACACTGCCTACGTGAGACCCGTCTTAGAGTATGCCGCGCTATCATGGAGCCCCCACCTGAAGAAACACATAAAGAAACTGGAGAAGGTTCAGAGGTTTGCAACGAGGTTTGTCCCAGAGTTACGAGGGATGGGGTATGAAGAGCGTCTGAAGGAACTGAACCTTACGACACTAGAGAAAAGAAGGGAGAGAGGAGATATGACAGAGACATATAAAATACTCAGGAGAATTGACAAAGTGGAAATAGACGAAATGTTCACACGTAATAATAACAGAACGAGGGGACATGGGTGGAAACTGGAAACCCAGATGAGTCACAGAGATGTTAGGAAGTTTTCTTTTAGCGTGAGAGTAGTGGAAAAATGGAATGCACTTAAGGAACAGGTTGTGGAAGCAAACTCTATTCATAATTTTAAAATTAGGTATGATAGGGAAATGGGACAGGAGTCATTGCTGTAAACAACCGATAGCTGGAAAGGCGGGATCCAAGAGCCAATGCTCGATCCTGCAAGCACAAATAGGTGAGTACACACACAGGCGCTCGAGAGTGATGCTGTCCAGATTCTTTGGCTTATTCTATAGAGCACGAGGCTCTATAGACGATGATTCCATGTTGAGCACAGAGCAAGGGAGGGAGGGAGGTGGGGGGAAGTTAGGGGGAAGGGCAGGGCAAACGTCTCAACTCTAAGATGACAGGTTGCATCAAAGTTGTTACCTCTTGTTAAAACGTTTTTGTGACGTATTAGAACGTAGTTACAACTTGTTAGGTGGTGTTAAACCTTGTTCGAATGTTGTAGCAATGTCGTCGTTTCGTCGTGTATTTGGCGGGTATACCGATCAATGGCCAACTGTCACAGGTCACCTCTCATTGGCTACGACAGGTCACGTGACCTAGGTCAGTATGAGTGTGTGTGTGTGTGTGTGTGTGTGTGTGTGTGTGTGTGTGTGTGTGTGTGTGTGTGTGTGTGGAGGTGGCAAGGGAAATGAGGTCAAAGTTCCGTCTCCCACCATTCTGTGAGTCCAAACAAACACTTTTCCAACCTAACATCACCTCGTTACAGTAATGTATTCATGCTAATACTAAAATATGTGTTAAGCTGACGCTGCTACTTGTGGGGTGTGACTGACTCTCAAACAAGGTCGAAAAGTGTTACGTTATGACGTCAAGCTTCGTAGCACGTGTCAGATTCCCAGATTCCAGAGGTTGTGGATCCTAAATTAATGTCAGGTTACAGGAGGTCATGGAACCTATTAATGCCTGGTTCAATGGCCCTTGGATCCTACTAATATATCAGGTTCCAAAGGGCAGAATGTCGAATCCAACTGATCAAGTAGCTCATGCTATAATAATGTCAACATGAGATACTCGTGTATACAAGTTACAGTGTCAGGATTAAGGACTATGCATCCCGTTAGAGTACTAGTAGTACCGAAGGTCTTGTATCCCAGTACAGTGCCGGTGACAAACAGCCATGTATCCTGTTACAGGACTTGCTTCACAGGATCTTGCATCTTCTCAGAGCCTGTTCTAAAATCTGGGGAATCTTGTCAGAATGTCCTCTCTGTCAGCCAGGCGCCTCTAAGGAGTGACAATGCAGGTAAACTTGACTATTCTAAAGTTCATAACCTCGGAAAAAAAGGGAAAACTAACGAGTTAGATTTCAAGATTAAGCTCCTACGAAGGTACTTTACAGCTTGGAGAACAAAGCTCTCAGAGAAGATATAGGTCGTTCACTCTATGTGATAGAGCAGCCCATTCTCCTGTGTTGGTAGTCCTTATAGTAACGTTGAGGACCATAGTCTGTATACCGACATACAACGAAATTAGAGAGTAGAAGACGCTGGAGTGTGGGTACTGGAAGATACTGGAGTGCGGGTACTGGAAGACACTGGAGTGTGGATATTAGATGATGGGTAACAATTCAGAGGAACAGCTCTCTCTCTTTGAGTTGCAACAGGAATCTTGGTATATAAATAACTTACCTAAACGAGAGAGCAGTAGTCAAGGTAAGTGCAGAGAAAACTTTTTTTTGAACTCAAATAGCTGGGGAAATTTAATGCTTGAGCTGAAAGAAGATCCCCAACTTTATGGAAGCCCTCTTGGCACTCTCTGATATTGATGTGAGGCTTCCAGGACAAGTCCAATGGGACTGTGATGACCAGCGTATTGATGTGAGGCTTCCAGGACAAGTCCAATGGGACTGTGATGACCAGGGTATTGATGTGAGGCTTCCAGGACAAGTCCAATGGGACTGTGATGACCAGGGTATTGATGTGAGGCTTCCAGGACAAGTCCAATGGGACTGTGATGACCAGGGTATTGATGTGAGGTTTCCAGGACAAGTCCAATGGGACTGTGATGACCAGGGTATTGATGTGAGGCTTCCAAGGCAAGTCCGATGTGACTATGATGACCATTAAGTTATGTCAGGTAGGTTAGGTTATGTAAAGTTACGTTACATAAGTTTGGTAAGTTATATAAGATACGTCTGGATAGGTAATTTATGTCAAGTAGGCTAGGATATGTAACTGATATCATGTAGGGAGGGGGGGGGAATCGCTAGATAAGTTACCTCAGGTAGGGTAGATTAGGTAAGTTAAGTTAGTAAGGTAGATTATAGAAGTTTCATCAGGTAGAGGGGGTAAGTAGGTAAGTTGGGCTAGGTAAGTTACATTAGGTTAAGTTAGCTCAAGTAAGTCAGGTTAGATAGGATGATGCATTGTTGATCACAGAACAGTTCAAGATTAAATGCTTAAGAAAATATATTTTAACATAACAATTAATAACAGAAATGAAAGTTTGTTACGAAATATTGAACTAGATACTTCAAGAATTCACAAGTTATTATGAACAGAGATGTGAAACATAGTAATAAAAATGCCGCTAACATACTGGTTTTGGCCCTTTTGTATTACGTTGATGAAAAGACTTTACTCATTTTTACTTAACACATTGGTTTATTAGTACTTAAAGTTACACGTGCTTAGTTTTATATGGTACTTAAAGTTGATTGTGCCTATATAATGACGTGTCTTAGTAAGTTTAGCTTAGTAAGTTTAGCACAAACTTTAGTTTACACATTTCTTGAAAAGTTATCCTTGACTACTTATTAATTGAATGAAGAACAATGTTTGTTACAGAGAGCATTATTTGATGCACAAAGAAGTTCTAAAGAGTAAATTTTTTTATATTAAGACGGATTAAAGTGGACGAATGTTAATTAAGTTATATCGGAATGTATTATTGTTTTCTTGGAGAGATTCTTTAAATGCACGAAGATGACATGAGAGAATCATTTGATGCATAAAGATGTCTTAGAAAGTACGAATGTTAATTATAAATATCTTGGAACGTATTTTTGCTGAGTAAAGATGTCTTTGAGATATTCTTTAATGAATGAAGATGATTAGAGAGTATCATTCTTACATAAATAAAACATAGAGAGTCTTTTAATGCTTGAAGAGTATTCTTAATGATTCCGAGATTACCTTTGATGACTCTGGGAATAACTTTTGATGGTAAGAATAGTATTTTGATGTCTTGAAGTGTATCTTGGTCTAATTTTCTTACTCCACAAAGTATAATGTAAGTTACAAAAGTGTTGAAAGAAGTTACATTTTACTATTTTCAGTTAAGTGAAGTGTTATTTAGTTAAGAACGATGTTGGAAAGAACGAACAGGGAGTCATTTTATTTAAGAAATGATTTAAAGAAGTTTCACTTGGCAATTTTCAGTTGATTAATGAATGATTTTAGTTAAGAAACGTTAAGAAAAAATGTCTTAGTAAATTTGTTACTGAATAAAGTGCATTTTTTTAAGAACAGTTGCGGTAAGAAATATTAAGTTGATAAAGAAATACATTGACATAATTGATTGAAAATATATCTTAGCAAATGACTAAATAAATATTATGTAATAAATAAATTGTAAATATCTAAATAAATTGTAACTAAATTTGCTAACCAATCAATCAAATCAAATTTAAATAAATTTATCCGATCGACCGATTAATATTTGCAATTAAATAAATTTATCCGATGCGATCAAATGCTGTAATGCTGTTAATAATATATAACAATGAACTAGTTACTGAACTGAAGAAACAACTTTACATTTAATTTTAAAGAACATGTTAGAGAATGTGAAGAACACAGTGAACATGCAGGGGAATGGAGGGAGAGAGGGAGGTATGAAGGAGTAAGGTATGGAGGGGGGGGGGGAATATTCGGGGGGAGGGGCGGGAGGAGGGGAAAGGGAGGACTATCAGGAGAAAGTGCAAAGCCATTACGACTATATAGCACTCGGAAGGGGCCAGGATAAGAATTTGGGGATGGGATGGGGCCGGGGGGGGGGGGGGGAGGGGGGAGGAATGGTGCCCAATGACTTGGACGGTCAGGACCGTGTGATCATTACCCGGTGAGTGGGTATTTCCACAGTTAAGTAAACAAGAGTATTGAAGGAGAGGTGATAGGTGGGTGCCAGTCTGATGTACTGGAATAACTACGCAGGTGATGAGTCACAATAACGTGGCTGAAGTATGTTGACCAGACCACACACTAGAAGTTGAAGGGACGACGACGTTTCGGTCCGTCCTGGACCATTCTCAAGTCGAACAACTTAAGGAATAACTACGTTTGATGAACCTTGATGGCTGGAGGACAGGAGTTGGAGCTCGGTCATACTGTTTTCTTCTCTTACTAAGTTTGAATTATGCATGTTTTTAAATTTTGTTGTGATTGAACTGATAATAACAACTTACGAGAACTGAGGCGGGGACAGGAGCTGGAACTCGGTAATTAAATTGCTGTAATTTACTACGTCTGAAATACAGCTGTTTTAAATTTCAAGGGTATTGATCTGTTATTAGCGGAGTTGTACGAATGAACTAGGGCGGAGGACAGGAGCTGAATGTCAGTAATTGCTTTGATTTATTTTATTACGTCCGAAATGTAGCGGTTTTAAATTTCAGGAGAATTGGATACTTATGAAGTTAAATGAGTAAAGTAAGGCAGGGGACAAGAGCTGGAGCTTGGTTACTGTCTTAGTCTGATTCACTGCATTTGAAATAACTATGTTTTAAATCTCGAGGAAATTGATCAGATAATAGCGGAGTTGTATGAATGAAGTAAGGCAGGGGACAAGAGCCAGAGCTCGGTAACTATTTTATTTTCTTACTACGTCAAAAATATGACGTAGTAAGAAAATGTCTTAAATTGGGCTCAAGTAAGTAATAATCAAAAAAAGGCACCAAGCCGGGAAGGCTATGTGCTCCAATTGCGCTACTAGTAGTGAAACTTCACTTATTAACATATAGAACCAGGTCCAAGAACTAACTTATGATGCTGTGAATTACTTTTAAAAGAGAAGCTTAAGTCTGTAGAGTTTATTTTCATCCATAAGAACTCTTTAATGCCGCAGGTGTAAATAAAACTCTGAAAACATATAAAGGCGGGTCCAAGAACTAACTTCTGATGAACTTTTTAAAAATATATGCTTAAGTCCGAAGAGTTTATTTTCTCCATAAGAATTCTTTAATGCCGCAGCGAGGATTAAACTCTGACAAAATTGAGTCTTAAGCGAGAACAGAGTGTATATTATTAACATAAGAATTCTTTAACAAACTCCTAATGAACATATTCTCTGAATATATGAACTATGAAATATTTCCCTAAAACTAGACTCTGAAAAAAATTCCGCCCCCGAAACTATGCGAGAGAGAGATGACTTTCGGGGAGTTCACTAAATACCCCGTGACGCAGCGATGACATTCTAAATAAAAAATGTCTCCGCTAAGGCTTCAATCCCACTACTAGGGTGGGTGAGAGGACATGAGTCATGGAGCTCAGATGAGTCAAACAAGAGCTCAGCTCTTGTTTTGTTCTTGCACATTTTAGTAAACACACACACACACACACACACACACACTGCAAAACACACACACTTTTTATTATATATTTTTGTTATACTATTTTCCAACTACTTGGGCTGGAGGGTATAAGCGACGGTCTCGCTTCACGCAGGTCGACTTTCAACCCTCGACCGTCCAAGTGGTTGGGCACCATTTCTTTCCCAAGTCCCATCCCAAATCCTTATCCTGACCCCTTCCTAATGCTATATAGTCGTAATGGCTTGGCGTTTTCTCCTAATAGTTCCGTACTCTTTTTTTTTTTTACACAACAAAGGTGGATAGCGATATGTATGCCAGTGTCCATGTGGCTCACTCAACAATAGGGGGCTTTCAATAACTTGAGATAGCATCCAGGGTAGAGTCCAACAGCTCTTCTGTTGTTGGCCTCATTTCCGTTTTGCGGCTTATTCCCCGTTTTGCAAGTGTCTCAAGTTCGCGAGGCTTGCGCACCATGACTTGAATGATCTCAAGGATCATTAGAGACAAGCCGAAGATATCCGTGCTACAGGTGAGGGGCTCCCCTATGATCGTCTCATATGAGTACCACGGAGTCTGTTTCAGCTCTTTATCTGCTCCGTTTTCGTACGTGGTTTCAAAGGGGGAGACTCGTCCAACGAAAGTAGAGACTCCGTAGTCTATAATAGAAACCTTGGGCGCCATTGGGTCGCTGTGATCTATAACAACATTATCGGACTTTAGGTCCACGTGCACCACTTTCTTTTCGTGTATTTCCATCAGTTTAACGATCATTTCCTTAATTATCAGCAGGGAAAACTGATCATCCATGTGGACGACCCCTCTTCTATGTTTCTGGAGCAAGCTGTCCAGATTATCGGCGCCGGCGTAGGTCATGAAGAAACACGCCTCCTCAGGATAGGTGCACAGCACATAGGGTGCTCCCCCAGCACCGTCCAGCAGCTCCAGGAATGCCACCTCTTTCAGCATGTCTGCGGTCCCGGTTACTGGGTTAAGCATAATCTTAAGGACAACCGGGGTGTCGAGACCGGGAAGGTCCCAAAGTTCAGTCTTCCCAAAGGCTCCACTTCCAAGCTCCCGAACCTTAAGGACTTTCTTATGCTTCTTTATCCATTGCTTATCGCCATGTAATTTAAGCTAACGTTTGGCAAGAGAAGACTTCTCCTGTTTACAGGAACAACACCCCATGATGTCGCTCTTGCTGACCTTCTCTATACGATAAACTCGCCTCACTAACCTTTCACTAGTGTGTTGACGTGGTGTGAGCGGACGCAGCTCGGGTAATATCCTACATGCAGTAATATAGTGAGGAGTGTTATAGTGAGGGGTTACCGGTTGAGGCTTATGTAATTAGGACTATTGTTAGGAAGGCGTATGTAAAAGTGTACTCACCTAGTTGTATTCACCTAGTTGTGCTTGCGAGGGTTGAGGTTTGGCTCTTTGGTCGCACCTCTCAACCTTCAGTCTACTAGTGTACAGACTCCTGAGCTTCTCGAGCTCCATCATATCTGCATTTGAAACTGTGTATGGAGTCAGCCTCCACCACATCACTTCTTAATGCATTCCATTTACTAACTACTCTGATACGGAAAAGTTATTTCTAATGTCTCTGTGGCTCATTTGGGTACTCAGCTTCCACCTGTGTCCCCTTGTGCGTGTACCACCCATGTTAAATAATCTATCCTTGTTTACCCCTATCAATTCCCCAGAGAATTTTGTATGTGGTGATCATTTCTCCTCGAGCTCTTCAGTCTTCCAGCGACGTGAGGTGCACTTCACGCAGCCTTTCCTGATAACTCATGCCTCTTAGTTCTGGGTATTAACATACAATATACAACACTCAGACAATTATGTATACGCTATTATCCAGAACGCTATACTGAAAACTGGCGCCAGAGATGCCCTGGCGCCAGTTACAACTATAATACGAACATGTAATGATAGAAAATAATGCTATAACATTATTTATATATATAGAAACGTGTGAAAGCTCTATTAACTACTTAATTAAGGAAAAGTTAAGTAAATAGTGGAGAAACAGCCGTGATTATTAGAACCAAACAAAGGTGAGGGAGACAAAGGTTGCGAGACATGAGGAAGATGCCGTAGAGGAACTGGGGTACAGGAACGATGGGAGATCATCCTATGATACTAACCAGGAACCCACGCTGGCGTCGAGTATCAATGCGAATATCACTGGAGCAATCCGGGGAAGGGGGGTCGAACCAGCGTTCTGGATAATCCGCTGGGGTTAATCAGAACGTTTGCTTCATAATCCCCCCCCCCCCCCACAGGATTTCACCAATGATTTCGGCCTTATCGTCTGCTGGTATGGTGGTGATGACGTGTTGACACTGCACTACAGTATGGGTGACACTGTGGTGTGGGGAGCGGCCCCGTACCACCGTGTATCACATTATCTGCCACACAACAGGTAACATTCCCAGCTGGAGATCTGGTAATATTCTGTACCACGTCTGCTGCAGTAGTTACAAAATGGTAGTGAATATCTGCTTGTAACTATTTTCTTGATTCATGTAAGTTAATGAAGTCATTTATAGGATTTGAGTGGAGTGGATAAGAGTGGATAAGAGTGGATAAGAGTGGATAAGAGTGGATGAACAATGCCAAAGTGTTATTTTGTGAAAGTGTTGATCATACGTCATAGTTTTCTCTCTGTATGGAAGTAAATGTTTTTTGTGTATTTCTCTGGAATAACTATTTATTATTTTATTGTAAATTTTATCTTAGGAGTGGATAATTTTTTTTTTGTAAATTTATGTAATCTCCGGTATAGATACACTTGTTACCCGGCGTTGCTCGGGAGCGGCAGACCACATCTTCACCACACACTGTGTTCGTCACTTTAACCATCTTCACTACACACTGTCTTCATCACTGTAACCATCTTCACCACACACTGTGTTCGTCACTGTAACCATCTTCACTACACACTGTCTTCATCACTGTAACCATCTTCACTACACACTGTCATCATCCCTGTAACCATCATCAGTACACACTACTTTCATCACTAACAACGTTCACTATAGCCTGTCATCATCACTGTAACCATCTTCACCACACACTGTCTTCACTGTAGGCATCATCACTACACACTGTCCTTCTCCCTGTAACCATCTTCAGTACACACTATCTTCATCACTGTAAACAACGTTCACTATACACTATCTTCATCACTGTAACCATCTTCACTACTCAACCATTATTAATGTGTCCATATTCACAATACCCGACCATCTTCACTATATAACCATCTTCACTGCACACTGTCTTCATCATTAAAATCCAAACAAACACACACACATCTTCACTATCCGGGAACGGTTAGGTATCCCATCTGCATCCATCATCACCACCTTTTTTTCATCACATTATCTGCCCTTTACCTTCCCTACCCTTCACCACCTTCCCTACCCTTCACCACCTTCCCTACCTTTCCAGGCGCCGGCGAGAAACAATGGGCAGAGTTTCTTTCACCCTATGCCCCTGTTACCTAGCAGTAAAATAGGTACCTGGGTGTTAGTCAGCTGTCACGGGCTGCTTCCTGGGGGTGGAGGCCTGGTCGAGGACCGGGCCGCGGGGACACTAAAGCCCCGAAATCATCTCAAGATAACCTCAAGATAACCCTTCACCACCTTCCCTACCCTTCACCACCTTCCCTACCCTTCACCACCTTCCCTCTCACTACCACAGTTTTGGCGTGGTTATGATTAGGTTTGAAACATGACAAAAACAACCACCTCACGACATCAGTATACATGGATGAGAACGGTCAGTATACATGGATGAGAACACTCAGGTCAGTATACATGGATGAGAACGGTCAGTATACATGTATGAGAACGGTCAGTATACATGAATGAGAACACTGAGGTCAGTATACATGGATGAGAACACTGAGGTCAGTATACATGGATGAGCACGGTCAGTATACATGTATGAGAACGGTCAGTATACATGAATGAGAACGGTCAGTATACATAGATGAGAACACTCAGGTCAGTATACATGGATGAGAACACTGAGGTCAGTATACATGAATGAGAACACTGAGGTCAATATACATGGATGAGAACACTGAGGTCAGTATTCATGGATGAGAACACTGAGGTCAGTATTCATGGATGAGAACACTGAGGTCAGTATACATAGATGAGAACACTGAGGTCAGTATACATGGATGTGATCACGTATGAGGACGGACTAAGAAGGATAACTTAACACTTGGATTAATGAGGAAGGATGTCAAGAGGATAAATGTATGTTGTAGATGTGTGTGAAATATATTTGCTTACAGAGAAGTAACAGAAGAATTACAATGATCAAAAGAAGGCACCAAATTGGATGAGTTATTTTTTGTCACATATTTGCTTTAGTGCCCTGAGGCAGAAGGGTGAGAACGTGAGTCTTGGATGAGTAAGTCAGCCATAAGGCAGAAGGAAGGGTGAGAACGTGAGTCTTGGATGAGTAAGTCAGCCATGAGTCAAAGGGCTTGGTGAGAGGATCTTAGTCTTGGATGAGTAAGTCAGCCATAAGGCAGAGGGCTTGACGAGAGGATCTTAGTCTTAGATGAGTAAGAGTTCTGTTATAAAGTTTTGTAAACACACTCTCACACGCACACCTTTTTTTCCCTATTTTCTTTTTTCTTATTATTTTCTTGGGAGGGTAAGTATGTGTGGTGTATACAAGAGGGAGCGAGCAGCTCTCACTACAGCACCGGGCCGGTCAAGACCAGTGTTGCTGCACCAGTGTTGGGTCATATCCCGAGCAACGTGCAACACAATGGTAGCATGGTTGGCCTGAGTCTACATCGTCGCGGCTCATCCCTCGTGCTGCTAGTCTCTGGAAGCTGGTGGGGCTTGCACACCGTGACACCAACAACCTGTTGGATCACATGGGACACCCCCCCCCCCCATACGAGATCGGTGCCAGAGGGGATAAGCAGGCAACCCTCCATTACAGTTTCGTACGCGAACTAAAGATCGAGATCCTAAAGTCTATATTAGATGCTAAAGATACCAAAGATACCAAAACACATTCACACATACCAAACACACACACACACACACACACACACACACACACACACACACACACACACACACACACACACACACACACAAACACATGCATGTATAAACAAACTCAATCACTCACATATCGACATATCCTGCCCAACTTCTGGATGAATCCAGTGAAGAGGAAACCACACACATTAAGTATTTGTTTCTTTTTTAAATTAGAAATGTATTAATACGATATTTGTACGTTTGCTAAAAATGTATACGATTTAATTGACTGGAATCAACGTATTTTATAGGTTAAAAAGACGACTTTATATTAATAATTACAGTGTCACCTTTCTGCTACCAAATAAAAACGACAGAAAACTTGTATTTACTGGGAGGGAATTGATGTGAGGCTGCCAGGACTGGTCTGATGTGACTATGATGTCCAGGGTATTGATGTGAGGCTGCCAGGACATGTCTGATGTGACTATGATGTCTAGGGTATTGATGTGAGGCTGTCAGGACTGGTCTGATGTGACTATGATGTCTAGGGTATTGATGTGAGGGCTGCCAGGACAGGTCTGATGTGACTATGATGTCTAGGGTATTGATGAAGGGCTTAAAGGCTCAATATACCAGTTTTGACAAAAGGCTTGTAGGTAAATGCTGTTTATTTTTAATGTAACTAACATGTACAGCGTTTTACTGGATTTTACTGTGACTTCCCGCCAAACACACCGAAACTACGACGTTGGTACAACGTTCGGACAAGTTTTAACACCTCCTAACCAGTTATAACAACCAATATAGCAAGTTATAACAACGTTCTAATTCGTCATCAACACGTTAAGCCAAGATGTAACAACTTTATTACAAGTAGTAACAAGCTGAAAATAGAGACAGTTTCGGTTTGCATTTCCAGGGTTAATTCCCAATGCCGTAAAGAGAGATGGCGTTAAGTTCCGTCTTGGGAGAGTTAGGCTGGGAAGAGCGAGGTTAAGTGAGGCCCAGCAGATGTATAGACTAAGAATTGAAATACTTAGAAGTGTGAAGATCATTGAGGAATGGCAGACAAGAGCAGGCTACGTAACACAACCTTGTGTAATACATCAGCAAGCACAGGAAGACGCAGAGCTGAGCCATCGATCACAACAGCAGTAAACCTATTATAGAGGAAGTTAATAAAAAATAGGTAAACAAAGGGAAGACGGAAATTCAGAGGATGGATGCTCGTAAAGATTTGTACCAAATTCAGTCAACAGTGTTCCAAACACCCTCGGTAATGGCTCAAGAGTCATTGTAATCACCGAGGGAAGCGGAAACTATCCCGGTGATCAGAGGGAAGACTGATGGGGCTCTTGCTCTTCAGGAATCATTTCATTAAGGAAGGATTCAAACACATTTCGAGGCAATGCAAGAGTAATTAGGCGAGTGGCGTAGGAGTTTGAAGGGGTGACCATTCTACGAGACGGGTTCGACTAGAGCGAGACCCAAGGATGAGGAGAGAACGTTCAGTACGTGAAGTCTCGACCCAGGACGAGAGCAGGTTGATGTTGGCAGCCACACTGCCGAGGACCTTCGAGTCGACGAAGGAAGTAAACACAACGAACGCCGCAAATGCGTTACAAATGAAGGAAATAATGAGGAGAAAGCGCCAAGGCAATACAGCACTACATCTGAACTTCGAAGCATTTGATTCTTTACAGATTTGTGTAGTGACCTTCTCAGACAGTCACTACATCTGAAACGAGGACATGAAGTCTGGATATGAAGGAACGGTGCCTAAAGACTTGGATCATCAAGGGATGGAACGACGACCCAGCAAGAAGCGAGGGCGTTGCTCTACCGATAAGTCCAAGTGGCTATACACCGTAAAATATCGCTGGAGGAGGGGTGCAAAACAAAGGGGAAGTGGGAAAAGAAGAGGGGGGTGGGGGGAAACAGAGAGAGGAGGAAAGAAGGAGAGATGAGGGGATGTCGAGGCCGTGTTGGAGTAACTGGAACACATTTCGCTAAACGGTGTTTACGGTGCACTAGAGAGTATTACAGGGAGGGGGATCCCCCGCTAATGGTCACCTCTCCCACCACGTTGGGAGAGAAGTCGAACCTCTCCCTCCCAGGTAATGGAATACCATGAATCTACCCCCCCCCCACACACAATACTTACATAATCATAAAAAAATTACAATAATCACCACTGGATCGTCAAGTGGTTTATATTTTGGATCTCTAAACATTAAACAGAGCCGCTGAGAGCCGCTGAGAGCCGCTCTACTCTGTATGCCCGACACACTCTCACACAAAGCAATTTATATTTGGCGGATTGGTAAGAAACCCGTCCCCAAGCACCAGGCCACAATAAAGGTATCTAAGGTGTTGTGCTGCTTCTGATCCGGTAGTCTGGCAGTAGCTAAGGAACAGTTAATACTCCACTCTAATCACGGCTTCTGGGAAACTATAGCTGAGGGCGGAGGAAAAAGGTCAGTGTGAGGGTGGAGGAAGAAGGTCAGTGTGAGGGCGGAGGAAGAAGGTCAGTGTGAGGGTGGAGGAAGAAGATCAGTGTGAGGGCGGAGGAAGAAGGTCAGTGTGAGGGCGGAGGAAGAAGGTCAGTGTGAGGGTGGAGGAAGAAGATCAGTGTGAGGGTGGAGGAAGAAGGTCAGTGTGAGGGTGGAGCAGCCCATGGCAAGCGTGGAGGTGAGAGGAGAGAGTGAGGGAGCGTGGAGAGGCGGCCCAGCACACGCTAGGACTCTGATAACGAGGTCGTTAAGAGATACGATGAGAGGAATGCCTAGGGCAGTGCAAGAGGAGTAGCAGCAACTGTCACCTTAAGACATGTTCTGAACCTCTCACCTCTCTCCCTTCCTCCCTCTCTCCCTTAATCTCTCTCTCCCTTCCTCTCTCTCTCCCTCCCTCTCTCACTAAAATTTGAAATACCACCTCTACCCCCTCTTTCCACACGATATAAAATACACACTTGACGCTTATACACTCATTTATCTCTACATACTAACTCGCTTCCACACACACACACTTAAACGTTACACACACACACACGTCCACACAGACACGACACCCACACACCTGCTCTCCAGAGCTGGAATAGAGCTTCAGCGTAGAGTCACCACCTATTGGTAGGCAAAAGTCAAAGTCCATAAAATCAGTGAGAATGGTTGTCAATAACGAAATGCTTAAAATGACCGAGGCAGTTAGCAAGCAATTCCTCAACGCAAGAGTGAAGAGCTTGTTGACCCTGACACTGTACACAGCTTCAAGAGTTGACCGTGACACCGTACACAGCTTCAAGAGTTGACGGTGACACCGTACACAGCTTCAAGAGTTGACGGTGACACCGTACACAGCTTCAAGAGTTGACCCTGACACTGTACACAGCTTCAAGAGTTGACCGTGACATCGTACACAGCTTCTAGAGTTGACCGTGACACCGTACACAGCTTCAAGAGCGGACGGTGACACTGTACACAGCTTCAAGAGTTGACCGTGACACCGTACACAGCTTCAAGAGTTGGAGCTGTGTTCGGTGTATAAGAAGCAAGAAATTCGAGTAAGTATCCTGCTATCATAAGGCGGGGCCCAAGAGCTGAAGCAACTGCCTGAGGTAAGACTAATCACACTTAGCACACCTGCAACAACCAGTACTGCATACACCTGTACTACTCGTCACCACCACTTCACACACCTGTACACACCTGCACAAGTCAACACCACACTAGAGTACACAGACAGCTGCACAACACCACACTAGAGTACACAGCCAGCTGCACAATACATCAACACCACACTAGAGTACACACACAGCTGCACAACACCCCACTAGAGTACACAGCCAGCTGCACAATACATCAACACCACACTAGAGTACACAGACAGCTGCACAACAGCACACTAGAATACACAACCAGCTGCACAAAACATCAACACCACACTAGAGTACACAGACAGCTGCACAACACCACACTAGAGTACACAGACAGCTGCACAACACCTCAACACCCTACTAGAGTACACAGCCAGCTGCACAATACATCAACACCACAATAGAGTACACAGCCAGCTGCACAACACCACACTAGAGTACACAGCCAGCTGCACAACACGACACTAGAGTACACAGCCAGCTGCACAATACATCAACAAGTCCAACACCACACACTGGGCCGGATGGTGTCCATCAGAGTATTATGACACAAGACCACCTCAGCTCCACTCGTCACCTGAACCTCTCACACTAATTAAAATTGGACAGGAGCCTTCAAACGCTGCTTGACGAGGACTGAACAATGGTGAGGTGAGCAGCTGCTCTGTCTCACACCTGTCATGGCGGCCGCTTTCACCTGCACCTCTGCACTCATTGATTGATTGATTGATCAGCCTTTCATTTTGTTTTATAAAAGCTTAATTAGCACTTTTGAAAGCGCACCATAACATAATTTAATACTCCCTCTCCCTCTCCTTTTTTACCTCTGTCTCTCCCTGCTCCTATCGTCGTCTCTCTCTCTCTCTCTCTCTCTCTCTCTCTCTCTCTCTCTCTCTCTCTCTCTCTCTCTCTTCCCCCTCTTTAGCACCCTCTCACTCCCTCCTTAAAGTCATACTTTACTTCCCTTAATTTACCCACAAGAAGCCCCGTTAATCAGAGAGTGAGGTCAATTAAGGAGCTGAGTAGGCAAAGATTAGGTCGGGCTGATCACTTCGAGACGAGCCTCGACCTACCATGGCCCAGGCTGCTGCCTTGGCTAGGTGGTGAGAGACCTTGGTCACTATCATGCTCCAGGGGTGGACCTCTGGTGTTTTGGTGGAGGTATGTTGGTGTGGTGGTGGTGGTGGTGTTGATGTAGAAAGGGTGTTGATGTGTGTGTGTGTGTGGGGGGGGGGGTGTAATTAACCTAGTTGACCTCAAATGCTCATTTCCAACCCTCCAGACCTTGGTCGTCCAGCTCCTGAACCACTGTGTGTGTGTATTTCAATCCTTCCGATAATTCAGACAAACTATAAATCAAAACGGCCAATATACTCTAGAGGAGCAGGATAGGTATATCGTCCACAACCACTCACAGGATGAGTATGCCGTCCATTATTACTCACAGGATAGGTATATCGTCCACAGCCACTCACAGGATGGGTATGTCGGCCACCACCACTCAAGGATAGATATACCCTGCATAATAAATGAACTAAACAAATCCTACAACTTCTGCCTGTTTCCATCACTAATCTCACATGAGGTACAATATCAAGGCTTCCCGACAGTCCTCAAATATGTTATGCTAACCCTCTTCTGACCTGTCAGATCTCAACGAGTAATATGCTTTCCCAATTGCAGATTCCTGACTGTACCCACACCCTACTGCTACCCTGATTCGTGTCTGATTCCTTGCTTTTTGGAGAGCTGAGTAGAGGCACGGTGCAAGGGGAAGGTTGGGGAAGGGGAGGGATTGGGGGAGGGGAGGGATAGGGGAAGGGGAGGGATTGGGAGAGGGGAGGGATTGGGGGAAGGGGAAGGTTGAGGGAGGGGAAGGTTGGGGGAGGGGGAAGGTTGGGGGATATTAACCTCTCCAGAATGTCAAGGGGTCGTCGCTCAAGGTAATGGCTTCTCTTACCTCAGGAAGATGAGCTTCGCCTATTTGACCCGATTTTAACAATTTCGTTTTGGCGCGAAGATCAGTATTATCATGTGGAGGTTGTGGGCGCAATTTTTATATTTTCTAAATTCTTTGTGGAAATGATTATCTTTCTGTGTGTGTGCGTGTGTGTATACTCACCTAGTTGTGTTTGCGGGCGTTGAGCTCTGGCTCTTTGGTCCCGCCTCTTAACTCTCAATCAACTGGTGTACAGATTCCTGAGCCTATTGGGCTCTATCATATCTATATTTGAAACTGTGTATGGAACCTGCCTCCACCACAACACTACTTAATGCATTCCATTTGTTAACTACTCTGACACTGAAAAAATTCTTTCTAACGTCTCGTCTCTGTGGCTCATGTGGGTACTAAGTTTCCATCTGTGTCCCCTTGTTCGTGTTCCACCCGTGCTAAAGAGTTTGTCTTTGTCCACCCCTGTCAATTCCCCTGAGAATTTTGTAGGTGGTTGTCATGTCCCCCCTTACTCTTCTGTTTTCCAGGGTTGTGAGGTTCAGCCTTTCCTCGTAACTCATTCCTCTCAGTTCCGGGACCAGTCTGGTGGCATACCTCTGAATCTTCTCTAACTTCGTCTTGTGTTTAACTAGGTATGGACGCCAGGCTGAAGCTGCATACTCCAGGATTGGTCTTACATAAGCGGTATACAGGGTCCTGAACGATTCCTTACACAAGTTTCTAAAGGCAGTTCTTATACTGGAGAGTCTAGCATATGCCGCTGATGATATCCTTTTGATGAGGGCCTCTGGGGACAGGCTCGGTGTGATATCGACCCCCAGATCTTTCTCTCTATTTGACTCTTGCAGGATTTCACCTCCCAGATGGTACCTTCTGCTCCCTTCGCCTAATTTCATTACTATACACTTCCCTGAGTTAAACTTTAGCAGCCATTTTCTAGACCATTCCTCCAGTTTGTCCAGGTTGTTCTGTAGTCTCTGTCTATCTTCATCTGTTTTGATTCTTCTCATAATTTTTGCATCATCAGCAAACATTAAGAGGAATGAATCTATACCCTCTGGAAGATCGTTTACATATACTAGAAACAGGATGGGTCCGAGTACAGAGCCCTGTGGAACCCTGCTGGTGACATCTCGCCACTCTGATGCCTCCCCCCTACCCAGCCAGTGTGTTTACTAGTTGTGTTTACTAGTTGTGTTTTTGCGGGGGTTGAGCTTTGCTCTTTCGGCCTGCCTCTCAACTGTCAATCAACTGTTTACTAACTACTTTTTTTTTTTTTTTTTTTTTACCACATCACACACACACCCCAGGAAGCAGCCCGTGACAGCTGACTAACTCCCAGGTACCTATTTACTGCTAAGTAACAGGGGCACTTAGGGTGAAAGAAACTTTGCCCATTTGTTTCTGCCTCGTGCGAGAATCGAACCCGCGCCACAGAATTACGAGTTCTGCGCGCTATCCACCAGGCTACGAGGCCCCAGTGTGTGAGTGTGTGTGTGTGTGTGTGTGTGTGTGTGTGTGTGTGTGTGTGTGTGTGTGTGTGTGTGTGTGTGTGTGTGTGTGTGTTGTTTATTTTTATCATTACGTGACTTTGTCCAAAAATATATTCCACATTCGATATTATTTCACTGAACGAATAATGATAAATGGTGAACGGTGAAGGAGGGATTATCTACACCTGAGCACCAGCCACACCTGAACACACCTGAGCACCAGCCACACCTGAGCACCAGTCACACCTGAACACACCTGAGCAACAGCCACACCTGAACACACCTGAGCAACAGCCACACCTGAACACACCTGAGCAACAGCCACACCTGAACACACCTGAGCAACAGCCACACCTGAACACACCTGAGCAACAGCCACACCTGAACACACCTGAGCACCAGCCACACCTGAACACACCTGAGCAACAGCCACACCTGAACACACCTGAGCACCAGCCACACCTGAACACACCTGAGCACCAGCCACACCTGAACACACCTGAGCACCAGCCACACCTGAACACACCTGAGCAACAGCCACACCTGAACACACCTGAGCACCAGCCACACCTGAGCAACAGCCACACCTGACCACACCTGAGCAACAGCCACACCTGAACACACCTGAGCAACAGCCACACCTGAACACACCTGAGCAACAGCCACACCTGAACACACCTGAGCACCAGCCACACCTGAACACATCTGAGCAACAGCCACACCTGAACACACCTGAGTAACAACCACACCTGAGTAACAACCACACCTGAGTAATAACCACACCTGAGGAACAGCCACACCTGAGCAACAACCACACCTGAGATAACCTCACAGGAGACCTGTGCACCCTTACGGAAATACTCCACCTGACGCAAAAAAAACAAATTTTGTATTCTCACTTACAAAAAAAAATTTGCCAAGTTACTAAAACTTGGTGATTAAGTTATACTGACGATCATTATCAAATTATATAATTGTTTGCTGCTGAAATTTAGTCACACTAGCATGTTGAATGTAAACATATCTATTTTCCCACCCCGCTCGTAATGGTAAAATTTTTAAATCAAACAAACTTTTCCCCGCAGTTGCAACATTGCAAATATAACGACACCCCCTCCCCTACCCCCTCCTAACCCCCCCTCACACATTAATGTTTTTGACATTAATCAATCATTATGCAAAATAACCAAGTTGTTAAGGCCTCAAGTACAGAAGGAGGGGGGGCATCATAAGACTTTTTTTCCCCAGTGCCAGACTTATTGCAACATTGCACCATGATGCAATGTTGTTGCCTCTTTTGCCAAGCGTAAACAAAGTGTTCGAACACGTGGTCGTCCGAACACGTGGTTAGGATACTTTTGATTGTAAATAAACACACACACACACACACACACTCCATCGAATAATGACCCGAAAGTAAAATATACCACAATATCTGTTTTTTGTTTACCGAATGTCGCTCGGGGGATCATAGATGAATTTGTTCTCACAGTTTAATGCTTTAATATTCAGGCTGGTGAGCCGCTCGATTCCCACGTGATGACATTGACTGTATAATGTTTCATACAATATATTTTTGTAGTGGTGCTTATAAAAATGTGTATGCAAAACGGGTTAAATGTTGCTTTTGACTCTTGTGTATTTTGTCACATGGTGGTGATACGTGAGCTCGTATTTCCTCACGTGATGCTGGTAATGTATCCATGTTTATCTTTTTGAACGTGATGCTGGATATTTGATTGTAGGTATGATTTTTACATGATTTTTTACCCGATTTACCTGAGGGTCACTAGGATTAGTGGCCCTCAGGCAACGAGGACAGGAAAGCCGGTGGCTTGTCGAAGGTCCCCCCACCCCCCATATTTGCTTTGATATTTGATTTTGTATGCAATATATGTGTGCTGTGTTTTACAACTTTCTGTCATATTACGCACATGTAAAAATAAAGTAATTTAATTGTAAAATTAAGATGAAATTAATTACAAATGAAGATGAATGGTGTTAATTTAGTGTTCCACAAAAGAGAATAGTGTCAAGTAAGAAACAACAAAAGGCTTTGTATTTAGTGTCCAAGACTGCATAGCTGACTACACACACACTATAAACTATATAGACTATATAGCCTACAAAGACTATACTGACTTTGCACACAAGTTACACAACAGGATCTTCCGGAACAACACCAATCTCCGTCAACATGAGCGGACACAACTACCACCACCTTGTTCCCTTGAGGGTCAACACATCTTCCTGATGACCTCGAGGTCACTGAGGTGCCACACGCCGGCTCAACAAGCACCACCACTGACCTCTCTATGCCTATAAATTCTCTTGATAGATCTGCTGCAATTACTCACTAGTGAGCAGTTCTGCATCCACATCCGCCACCAAGATAATGTTATTAAAACAAGACTAAAACCAGTGCACTAAAACAGAAGCGAAAAATAAACCGGGAAAACGGAGGAATCCCCACCTCCATTTAAACTTTGACCCAAATATCACAGTAACAAGGTTATCGCGAATAACCAGACTCAATTACGGGCTCACCATAGCCCGTGCTACATGGACACTTCGTTCTGAGTAGCTAAATTTAAATAACAACAACAACAACATCTGCTGCAAATGATGATTCAAGTTAGTTACTTTACACGACAGTCTAAGATTAAAATAATTTGCTGAAAATGAACATTTATTGCACCAGATGAAATGATTCAGTTTGCAAAAGATGAAGCAAGTAAAGCAAGAAGATCAAGAGTTCTGGCTCGAATTCTTTATTAAGTATGTAGATCATTGAATTTGTTTGTCTGTCAACACCACAATGGCCTAGTTGACAAGACTGTCATTTCAGTAGTGTCAAACCAGCAAGATGCCGTACACAAAAACCTTTCTTCGTGACAAAAGCCGAGGGTACGTAACGACCTCCTCCCAACCACCACCAAGCTTTAAAATTTCAAATATAAGAAAATTATCCCCCATATATTGCTATAAAACATGACAAACTTTTCCCCTCTGTAGCTGTAAAGTTTTAAATATAACCTGTAACTTCTGCCTGTAACTGTAAAAGGAAAAAATCGGAGAAGAATATTCTTCAACTTTTGCTGGCATTTACAACTTGGGAAGTCTTGTGTAAAGTCTTTTGTAAAGTCTTCGGGGGACAAAAACACCTGCGATAGTTAGGGAAATTCCAAGACTTAAGAGGGAGACATTTCCCCAAGTGTCTGGCGAGACGATAATGGAGGTCCCTTCCTCAGGCGCCACATACGACAGGTGTGGGTGCAGGTGTAGTTAGTGAGTGAAGATACAGCTAGTTTGTGCGTTGGTACAGTTGTAGTTAGTTTGTGCTCTGATACAGGTGTGGCTAGTTAAAGATCAGGTACAGGTGTATACATATGGCCAGTTGAAGTTAGTGTAGCTGTTTGGGTGGGGGGGTATGCAGGTGTGTGTGTGTGTGTGTGTGTGTGTGTGTGTGTGTGTGTGTGTGTGTGTGTGTGTGTGTGTGTGTGTGTGTGTTCGTGTTGCTCCAATTACGTTGCAGATGTGTTGGTCCAGCAGCTTGTCCTGAAGATAAAGTGACCCAGGCAGCACAACACGAAGCCTTGACAACTTGAAAACATTTGTATAGTTGCCTCATTTTTTTTTTTTTTTACACCGTTTACAAAATCTGAGAAACAGACCTTTTCAAGATGTAAGGAATTTAGTGGGCACTATTTGAAATTTTCTCAAGCTATCGATACACTCTGAGTGCCAGACCTCGTAGCCTGTCACGAGGCTACAAGGTCATCATACGAGGTGTGGGGCTCTATAGCTTACCTTCTCGTAGACAGCAATTATCAGTAACTAGTCTTGAAGCGATCTCATTATTATTTACCTGGAAAAGACAGAGAAAAACCCCAATTAGGAAGAGATAAGGAGATGGTTTCCTATTAAATTTTAGTGCAAAAAGATTTATATATATATATATATATATATATATATATATATATATATATATATATATATATATATATATATATGTGTAAATATATAAATATATGAAATATTTCAGTTTCATATTGGCTTGGGGATCATTCAAGCTTGCTCGCATACATATAAATGTATATATTTATAACACTTTAATATTTTAAATATCTAAACTCGACAAAACTTTAAACAAAACAAAATTAAATCAAACGGACAAAACTTTTCCCTCAAGGTTCGTCAAATGGAGACTACGATAAAATGCAGTTGAGAAATGAACCTGACATGCCAAGAGTCTCAACAGAAGTCTGTGTGTGTGTTGTGATTCATTTTCTCCGACGGAAATGAGCCCGACACCGCAATTCAACGATAGTCTGATATTTTAACTGCGAATTACACTAATCTAGCCTAACACAACCATTACAACAAAGCAGTATGATGTCCTTGCTAGTTGCTGCGTTTTCTTGATTAATCACGAAATATTTTAAAAAGTCTACCTTATACGAAGGGTTTTTTAACCTAGGGTCCGCATGCCCACCGGGATACGCCCTGGGTATAGAATGAGGGGAGGAGGCACGCCTATCCCTAGTCTCATGTTTCTTGAAGATAGTATCTGGGAACCCATAGAAGGATAGTCCCCCAAGCATCAACTCCAGTGGAGAGACGCTGATCCTGCCATGTACCAAAGCCTTACTAAAATATATGCTAATAAACTCCATACTTTGGTGTTGTTAGATGACAATGTTCAGCGAAGTATATGGGATATATATTGTAGATGAGTGGGATTGGGGGGTTATAAATAGGAGCTGCCTCGAATGGGCCAATAGGCCTTCTGCAGTTACCTTTGTTCTTATGTTCTTATATGTTCATAGATATGAAAGAGCAGGTTGTTCCTGTGATGAACACAGCTTGCTCAAGTTTGTCATCCAGTCCGATGGAACTAAAGGTTCAGTAATTGTGTTCAGTTGTTGGTATTCACGAGATACATACAACACGATGATTTTATGGAGGAGTTATTTTTGTTATGGCCAGCCTCTCTTTGAAGCAATGAGGCAAGAGGCGTATACACTACGTGGCTGCACAAGAGCTGGAGCTACTCCCATGCTAGCTAGTCACTTAGGATTGATAAACAATTTAAACTATTAAAAATAATGCAAGAACTCTGAAAGCTTCAGTTGTAATATTATGAAGACGATTGTGTCTTGAAAACTTTAGTGGACGATCTAGGCCAAACTTTATATTTACTCGGCTGAATAGTGGCAAAAAATCTTTGCAGGGGCTCATCTTTTTCTTGTTGTCTTTGTTGATAAACTGCAGAGTTCTCTAATGCAACTAAAACTGTACAGACAAAAGTGATGAGAGGAAATTTCGAGCTGTTTGAGACACTTGCTGACGTGCTGGACACCTCTTATGTTGAACAGACGGAAAATTCCATCTTGGACCACCTCCCGTTACTACAAAATGAATAAAAAGACACACTTCACATACGTCTGAAGGCGATTTAAAGCTAATTAGAAACTTTTATTTTTGTCACCGATCGCTTTCATCAAATCAGTCACTAATGACTGATTTGATGAAAACTATCGAGGATCTCTTGCTATGGGGGAGAGTGCTGTCGGATGTTGGGTAAAAGCTTCACTGCTTTCAACATTTTCGTATCTTCTATCCACTATCTTCTACCATCTGAAGAAACAATAGATGACTTAATCTATTCATTTTGATTGTTTCGACGTTTCGTCAGTAAAGTGACATCTTTAGGAGTACACTCATCTTCAGGAGGCGGGACCAAAGAGCCAGAGCTCAACCCCCGCAAACACAACTAGGTGAGTACTGTTGGACTAACACAGCTATACTGACCTTACAAGGAGAAATCTAGATATTTATAGACACTCTGCCTGTTAGGCAAATCGGGCCCTGCATACTAGGCCAAGTAGTGTGTTCATTACTATTATCATCAACATTATCACCAACACCATCAACATCATCATTATTATCGTCACCTTCACCACCATCACCATCGTCACCATCATTACCCCCTGGCCTCTCACCATCACCATCACTCTCACCATCACCACCATCATCTCTATCACCACCACCATCACTCTCACTATCATCACCATCACCATCGTCACCATCACCATCACCATCACTCTCACTATCACCACCATCATCTCTATCACCACCGCCATCACTCTCACTATCATCACCATCACCACCATCACCATCACCACAACTACAGCCCCCACACACCACCCACGGCAACACAACAAGACTAGCGCCAAATGAACAAAATACAGCCTTTGTATTTTATTTCCAACCAAACCAGATGCCGGTATCCCACACAACACCAGGAGCCTTGTTGTTTTGGGCAATTAGTGCATAGCTTACGGAGAGTTGGTGGTCGTCCCCTTTCCACACTACCTTGTTGACAACAGCCGTCGATAATCTCTTACAAACCAAAACCTCTTCCCCTTTTATCACCAGACGCTTAAAATTATGTCCAAAGGCACACACACTAGGCTGCTTCTTGTTCCTCACCCACTGTAAGAAAGGGGGGATAGGGAGGAGGCATTCCGTCACCTACAGCAAGAAAAGGGGGGATAGGGAGGAGGCGTTCCGTCACCCCACAGCAAGAAAGGGGGGGGGATAGGGAGGAGGCCTTCTGTCACCCCACAGCAAGAAAAGGGGGGATAGGGAGGAGGCGTTCCGTCACCCCACAGCAAGAAAGGGGGGATAGGAAGGAGGCATTCCGTCACCCCACAGCAAGAAAGGGGGGATAGGGAGGAGGCATTCCGTCACCCCACAGCAAGAAAAGGGGGGATAGGGAGGACGCGTTCCGTCACCCCACAGCAAGAAAGGGGGGGATAGGGAGGAGTCATTCTGTCACCCCACAGCAAGATATAGGGGATAGGGAGGAGGCATTCCGTCACCCCACAGCAAGAAAAGGGGGGATAGGGAGGAGGCATTCCGTCACCTACAGCAAGAAAGGGGGGGATAGGGAAGAGGCATTCCGTCACCTACAGCAAGAAAGGGGGGATAGGGAGGAGGCATCCCGTCACCCCACAGCAAGAAAGGGGGGATAGGGAGGATAGGAAGGAGGCATCCCGTCACCCACAGCAAGAAAGGGGGGATAGGGAGGAGGCATTCCGTCACCCCACAGCAAGAAAGGGGGGATAGGGAGAAGGCACTTAACTACAGACCAGTAACGCTCACGAGCATCCCCCTGCAAAATTAGTCAAAAGAATAATAAGGAAAAGACTAGTTAAACACCTGCAGAGGATTAGGTCTGTAAACAAACACCTACGAGGCTCAGTGGAAGGGATTTCATACTGTATAAACCCACTGCAGTTTTATGATAAAAGTAACGAAATTCAGCAAGGACAGAGAAGGTTGGGAGTATGGAGTACTCGTGTATGTATGAATTCCTGGAGTATGCTAAGGGCTAACGAGCATACTCCAGGAATATTATGGAGTAGTGAAGACCCTCCTATATATGAGTCTCTCTCAGGGCTAACGAGCATACTCCAGGAATATTATGGCGGAGTGAAGACCCTCCTATATATGAGTCTCTCTCAGGGCTAACGAGCATACTCCAGGAATATTATGGCGTAGTGAAGACCCTCCTATATATGAGTCTCTCTCAGGGCTAACGAGCATACTCCAGGAATATTATGGCGTAGTGAAGACCCTCCTATATATTAGTCTCTCTCAGGGCTAACGAGCATACTCCAGGAATATTATGGCGTAGTGAAGACCCTCCTATATATGAGTCTCTCTCAGGGCTAACGAATACAGCCCTTGCTGGCTGGTCACTATCATTAAGGGTCTGCCTTAATAACCCCTCACAGTTGATAGGCCTCAGACCCAACACCAGATCAAACAAGCTAGTTCGTTCACTGGTCTTCATACCTGATCCAAACTCCTGAAGTTGATTACAGGGTTTTATAGAGTCGCTGTATCATAGAGTCGTCAAATATAGCATACGTACTTGTACAGGTAAGTAGATAACACGCTGATAAAAGATGAAGACATGATTGATAAACGTCCGTTAACACACTACTGATCTTACGTTCATGTATCTCCTTTACTTAAATGGGAGGGGGGGGGGACATATTATTCAGGAAAGTATATACACCAAGTATAAAGTACGAACCAAACACACTATTTGGTGATTGACATGAATGTTTCTCTCACGTGTCTTGTCAATCATCACACGGGAGTAATGTCACCCTTGAAGGCCCGTCAATCATCACACGGGAGTAATGTCACCCTTGAAGGCCCGTCAATCATCACACGGGAGTAATGTCACCCTTGAAGGCCCGTCAATCATCACACGGGAGTAATGTCACCCTTGAAGGCCCGTCAATCATCACACGGGAGTAATGTCACCCTTGAAGGCCCGTCAATCATCACACGGGAGTAATGTCACCCTTGAAGGCCCGTCAATCATCACACGGGAGTAATGTCACCCTTGAAGGCCCGTCAATCATCACACGGGAGTAATGTCACCCTTGAAGGCCCGTCAATCATCACACGGGAGTAATGTCACCCTTGAAGGCCCGTCAATCATCACAAGGGAGTAATGTCACCCTTGAAGGCCCGTGGATACACACTACTCACCCTTGAGGGTTCCCGAGAACAACCAGCACCCTTCTCTCTACCTTCTCTTCTTCTTCAACTTCATCTTCCCCCCTTTCTTCTTTATCTTCCTCCTCCTCCTCCTCCTACCACCTGCTGGACACCTCCTTCTCCACCGTGTGATGGTAAGTGCGGAACCTAAAGCAATTGGCAATTAGCAAAGTTGGTTCACACCTCGCACCAATTAGGTTAGCCTTAACTTGCACCAACACGTTCACTAGGTGGTCACACCCCCAACCTTTCTCACACCTCTAACTTCACAACCTTCCCCCTTCCGCCCCTCCCTCCTCACTCCCAAACAACACGTACCTCAGCTCTTCCCTCCTAACAGAAATACCAAACCCTCCATCTAACTCTATAATATCTATCCCAAGAACTATTTAACAGGAATATGAAAGAATAAATCAAAATGATCCTTCAAAAAGAATGCTAACAGGAGGACTGTACTACAACGCACTCAAGCCCAACCATAAGAACTAAAGCTGTAACGTCACGCTCTGTGGGGACGACACATGAAATGTAGGGATGATGAGGTGTTCACTGTGTTGACAGGTGACAACACAAGTGCACGGGTGCACCCTACATCATATACACAATGCAGGTGCACCCTACATCATATACACAATGCAGGTGCACCATACATCATATACACAATGCAGGTGCACCCTACATCATATACACAATGCAGGTGCACCCTACATCATATGCACAATGCAGGATCACCATACATCATATACACAATGCAGGTGCACCCTACATCATATACACAATGCAGGTGCACCCTACATCATATACACAATGCAGGTGCACCCTACATCATATACACAATGCAGGTGCACCCTACATCATATACACAATGCAGGTGAACCATACATCATATACACAATGCAGGAGCACCCTACATCATATAAACAATGCAGGTGTACCATACATCATATACACAATGCAGGAGCACCCTACATCATATACACAATGCAGGTGCACCATACATCATATACACAATGCAGGTGCACCATACATCATATACACAATGCAGGTGCACCATACATCATATACACAATGCAGGAGCACCCTATATCATATACACAATGCAGGTGCACCCTACATCATATACGCAATGCAGGAGCACCCTACATCATATACACAATGCAGGTGCACCCTACATCATATACACAATGCAGGAGCACCCTACATCATATACACAATGCAGGTGCACCACATTTGACTTGGGATGTCCCATGTACATGACGAATACGCTTACAGGTTATTAGGTAAAAAATGGAAAATGTTAGCATTGTTGATAAATACCTAACAGACCTCTAGAAAATAATATAACACAATGCTCTTGCAGGTCGAGATGTTTAAGGCACGCTTCCTTTAACCTGATGGTTCTGTTCACCTAGCAGTATATGAGAACCTGGGCCAGGATTCATCACATTACGGGTTATCCATGCCCGTACCACCTCTTAGGTGGCTTAATCTTCATCAGTCAATCAATTCATCACACACGCAACAACTTACAAAGCCTGAAGATCTTTCCTCGCTCTTGGCGGCGATAACCCAATCAGGCTTCCTGTCCCCGACAGTCGGAACCAAATTCAATCACACAACCCATGAGACTCGACAACCCAAAGCTGGTGTTCAACACAGTCAGTCCAGCCTCACAGAAGTCAACACGAGATAAAATGTTTAATTTAGTGACTAATGTTATGTGAGAGAGAGAAGGCAGAGTAGTTTTACTGCATAGGAGAGAGAGAGCAGACCAGTTTCATTGCATGGGAAAATACAGACCAGTTTTACCACATGAGAGAAAGAAGACAGACCAGTTTTACTGCATGGGAGAGAGAGAAAGCAGACCAGTTTTATTGCATGGGAGAAGGCAGACCAGTTTTACTACATGAGAGAAAGAAGGCAGACCAGTTTTACTACATGAGAGAAAGAAGGCAGACCAGTTTGACTACATGAGAGAAAGAAGGCAGACCAGTTTGACTACATGAGAGAAAGAAGGCAGACCAGTTTGACTACATGAGAGAAAGAAGGCAGACCAGTTTGACTACATGAGAGAAAGAAGGCAGACCAGTTTTACTACATGAGAGAAAGAAGGCAGACCAGTTTGACTACATGGGAGAGAGACAGAGCCGCAAGGTCTGTACACCAGCACCCACTGATGAGCAGCTCCTCCCCCAGGCAGCTCAAAAAAAAAAAAAACTTCATCCAGCCATTAATTCCAACCCTACGGCTAAAACCCTCGGATCGAAACATGCGACGAACCCTACGAGCTGGGACCATCAAACCCAACCATACGATGCTTCCTCAGGTGGGCTCAACATTCCTGGTTGACGCTGACCTTCAGTTAAGATGACCTCGTGACCTGGGAGGGAGGAGTGTGGGGAAGGAGGATAGAGGGAAGGGGATGTAAGAGAGGGAGGGGTTAGAGGGGAAAGAGGTTGATGTAATGAAATGTTTAGGAGAAGGGAAGAGGGAGGGGAGGGCCAGCGAGGTGACGAAATTAAGGTAGAAGGTCAGATGTTTGAAGGTGAGGTGAAGGGGGCTGTTTGGAAGCTGGCGAATGAGATTAAGGTGCCGGGGTTTGTTAGCTAAGGTACGTCAGGAATGGTGCTTACGTGTGGCTCAAGACACGTGGCTCCTCCTCCTCCTTTCAGGATCAGCCCCTTCCTGTTCAACCACCAGACATGTATCCACCTCCTTAGACAGCTACCAGACATGTATCCACCTCCTTAGACAGCCACCAGACATGTATCCACCTCCTTAGACAGCCACCAGACATATATCCACCTCCTTAGACAGCCACCAGACATGTATCCACCTCCTTAGACAGCCACCAGACATATATCCACCTCCTTAGACAGCCACAAGCCATGTATCCACCTCCTTAGACAGCCACCAGACATGTATCCACCTCCTTAGACAGCCACCAGACATATATCCACCTCCTTAGACAGCCACCAGACATATATCCACCTCCTTAGACAGCCACCAGCCATTTGACCCAAACATATACAAACTACAGGCATCTGGCTGTACCATTTCCTCCCTTACACTTCCCTTTCATTCACTCCCTCTGTGCTTCATTCTTCATCCCCTTCCTTCTTCTCTCTTCCTCTGCACCGTGTCCCGGTCCCCTCGTCCGCCCTTCTCTATCCCCTCTGTCAAAAGACGTGTCCCTCGCTCCAAGGCTAATTACTCAAACAGCTTCTCAAGGAATGAGGGCCAAGACAGGTACAATATATCGAACGTTATTGAGGGGTGATGTTGGTAGGTCTGGAAGGGTCTGGAGGGCTGATGTTGGTAGGTCTGGAGGGGCTGATGTTGCTAGGTCTGGAGGGGCTGATGTTGGTAGGTCTGGAGGGGCTGATATTGCTAGGTCTGGAGGAATGATGTTGCTAGGTCTGGAGGAATGATGTTGCTAGGTCTGGAGGGCTGATGTTGTTAGGTCTGGAGGGCTGATGTTGCTAGGTCTGGAGGGGCTGATGTTGCTAGGTCTGGAGGGGCTGATGTTGCTAGGTCTGGAGGAATGATGTTGCTAGGTCTGGAGGGATGATGTTGCTAGGTCTGGAGGGGCTGATGTTGCTAGGTCTGGAGGAATGATGTTGCTAGGTCTGGAGGGCTGATGTTGCTAGGTCTGGAGGGGCTGATGTTGCTAGGTCTGGAGGGGCTGATGTTGCTAGGTCTGGAGGAATGATGTTGCTAGGTCTGGAGGGGTGATGTTGTTAGGTCTGGAGGGATGATGTTGTTAGGTCTGGAGGGGCTGATGTTGCTAGGTCTGGAGGGGTGATGTTGCTAGGTGTAGAGGGCTGATGTTGCTAGGTCTGGAAGGGTCACATTGCCTGGCTATAAGAAAATAAGAAGAATGTAGGAAAAAATTTCTATAAATTACTTTGAATCCACAGCAAGGTAACAGCCCAAGTTAGTACATAGCGATATTGGAAGGAAAATGAAAATCAATGACCTGGTTGACACTGACCTTGAGGTAAGATGTACCTCCATATGTACAAGATGTACCTGTATATCAATACTATTTGATATACAAATTTGATATACATTCAGGAGATTGGATTATGCAAGAGTGGAGGAGAACAAACTAGAAGGTGGAGTGTTGTACCACTCCATGGAGTGTTACGGCTGAGCCGGAACAGTTCTCAGTACTTGTAGTGGAGGTAACCCTATACGATAGATTGGAAATAATGAGATCGCAGCAGAGAAACAATGATATACGTAGCATCAATAACGTGAAACTAAAGCTATTGGACCAGACACTGAATTACCATAGATGTCAAAATTCTGCTGCACAGTTCCTCAATATACCTCATGCTTCGATCTTGAAATATTTAAGTTGTGTAGTTTCGCCCAGCTGCTGGGAGATGGTTAATGCGGTTCAATTATACAAGAAAGAAGATAGAGAGGAAGCACTTGACTACTGAGGTGACGTCGAGCGCCACTGACAATCATCCCCTGCGAAGTCCTGGATAGAATAATAAGGCTGTGACTAGTTAATCACCTGGAGATAATGAGGAATGCAAATAAACACCAACATGGCTTCAGGAAATAGAACTCATGCCTATTACACCCGCTGGAGTTCAATGATAAGGAAATGAAAATAGGGCACGACAGAAAAAAATTGGGAAAATTGTGTATTTCTGGACTGCCAAAAATCCATTGACATATTACGCGCCACAAATTACTATAATTACTCCACAAACAGGCGGGAAAAGATGGAAGAACAATGATATTGGTAGGAAATACCTTACGAACAAGAGTCAGTCACAGTGGTGGGCGCCATGTTGGAATGGTGCGACGTAGTAAGTGGAGTACCTCAAGGCTTGGTGCCGGGATCCATTCAATTTCTCATTTATGTTAACTACACGAATTGAATCCTGTGTGTCGATGTTTTCAGAGGGAATTGTACGCCTGTGTGTCTTACAGGCTTCCTCTCCCATGGTACAGCGCCATCAGTAATAAACACTTATGGACTTGTTCCCGTATGAAAGAACTGCCGCGCGCGCGCGTGTGTGTGTGTGTCCCCTCCTTTGATAACTACAGAGCTGTTGCCTTAAACAAAGTATTTCATCATCTAGTCAATTAATTTCTAGCTGACGAACTGGACACCTCTGACTTTCAATTTGCTCACAAAAGTGGTTACTCAACAACTCTTTGTAGTTTCATGGCGGTGGAAACTTTTCAGTGTAACAACTCTGATTCGCGATGCTTCCAAAGCTATTGACAGACTTGAACACAACAAACGATTTAGCGAACTGTTTAGTAGGAAAGCATGTCCAGTCTTCGCTAGATATTTCTGATTTTCTTATTCAAATTACAGATATATTTGTAATACAAATTTATATCAAATTTGATATACAAATTAGCTGAGAAATGGGAGTAATGTCCTCTCTGAAAGTTTCTCTCTAAAGATGGGGTCATAGTGCTGTTCTTAGTCTGTGTTTGCCATGTATTTCGGTCCATTGTTAACATAAAGAGTTAAGACTGCCCTTGCTTGTCTGCCCTCTACTGCCCTTGCCTGTCTATAGCAAGGGCAGTAGAGCTGCTCTTGCTATAGACAGTACTAAGGCCAGTGCTGTCTGTTATGCTCCTGATCTAGTACTACTTGCACCCACCACAGAGGCCATGTTAGAGAATACAACTTAAGAATGAGTAACATTTTGTAATGGGTATATACGGCGGGTCGACAGGGAAGGATAACACAACTCACGAGCAGGAAGACGACCCCCAATCTTGGATATTTGGAATGATTAAGGAATTATAATGTCAGAGTCTGCCACTGGGTTTCTGATTACAGGCATTTTGACTCCGACTAAAGTCTGATCGATGTTTTATGAGCTGCGTGTCTGGAGTAAATTTTGAGCTAAAGATAGCCCCAGAATCTGTTGATGTAGAATGCTGTGGGTGTTTTAACTAAAACACTAAACAAATTAAAGTTTTTTTTTAATTCCATTTCAAAGTTTATACTATGATTAGTTTATATGTGCTCTACTGCTAATTGGCTCATCATCCTCATTTTGAGAGATATATTGTGTCTTTACAACATATTTTTTTTATTTTTTAGCTAAAAGTCACTCACTTTATGTCTATGTAATTTTTTTATTTTGATTGGTATATATACCTGTTGAGTCCGGACACCGTGGAAATACACTGTGGAGACATGCCCGACACACCACTGGAACATTATCTAACACAGTGCACAGTTACAACCCCCAATAAGATTTCAACTTAGATTCAACAGAGCAGAAGAAGTTGTTAAACACGTGGGGCAAAATCTTACTGAAGCGACCATACGAGTCATAAATACTCATACTCCGCCTAAGAAAAACAGAAACAAGCAACACTTAGTGGGCCAGCCAGAGGCTTAGGGCCCGCGTAGGAATTTCCCTCCAAAAAAAAGGAAATAATTTGCATAAGTTGCTACTAATTAAGTTTCTCATTCTGACAATGACAATGTCTTCTTACTACACTGTTATTCTGACTCTCATGTAAAGAATGTTATGTACGTTACTTGTAAACTTGACCAATTACAAATGTGCTACCATGTACGAATAAAGTTTTTGCCTGAAAACTAATGAGAAGAGTCGAAACAAATGAAGACTGATAGATTCTTCGAGATGACATGGACAAACTACAGCGTATCTTCGAGAAATGGCTTCTAGAGTCTAACACCAGCAAGTGTAAGGTGATGGAGTTGAGAAGAGGTGACGTGAGTAGGGCGGAACACAATGAAAGGAGAAACTACCTCCCAGTAACGACTAGAAGAACAAGACCTGAGAGTAAACACAACACCAAGCCTATCTCCAGTGGCACTTATCAACAAAGTCAGAACACCATTTAAGAACCTAAATATTGAGGCTTTTAGATCTCTGTTTACCACGTACGTGAGACCAGGGGATGGATTCATCAAGCAGTTATGCAAAGTACTTATGGAGATTTTGGTTCTTAGCGAGTTCTTGACGGTTATGTCGCTATTCAATAAACAGTTTACGAACGCCGATCTTCCTAAGAACACCACTCCACGACACCTCTGGGACACTCGTGGCTTTATGTAAACCTTATATAAGTCGCGTTTTCTCTACTACACAACCTGGACCGGGAAACCTCACTGTCAGGGAGTCCTTCGTGGTAGATATATATGTGCTCTTTGTGTCGGTAACTCGTAATAAATATGTATTTTATGATATACAAATACACATTATAATGGCAAGATATGATGGCAGTAGTTATTAAGTAAATAAACATTGGAGAACTTTGAATGTTAGAGAAGCTAGCAATTGTTAATTTCGGTTTCACCCAGGAAGACCCTCCCTCACCCAGGAAGACCATCCCTCACCCAGGAAGACCCTTCCTCACCCAGAAAGACCCCTCCCACACCCAGGAAGACCCTCCCTCATCTAGGAAGATCCTCCCTCACCCAGGAAGACCCTCTCACACCCAGGAAGATCCTCCCTCACCCAGGAAGACCCTCCCTCACCAAGGAAGACCCTCCCTCACCCAGGAAGACGTTCCTTCACCCAGGAAGACCCTCCCTCACCCAGGAAGACCCTCCCTAACCCAGGAAGACCCTCTCTCACCCAGGAAGACCCTCTCACACCCAGGAAAACCCTCCCTCACCCAGGAAGACCCTCCCTCACCCAGGAAGAACCTGCCTCACCCAGGAAGACCCTCCCTCACCCAGGAAGACCCTCCCTCACCCAGGAAGGCCCTCCCTCACCCAGGAAGACCCTCCCTCACCCAGGAAGACCCTCCCTCACCCAGGAAGACCCTCCCTCACCCAGGAAGACCCTCCCTTACCCAGGAAGACCCTCCCTTACTCAGGAAAACCCTCCCTTACCCAGGAAGACCCTCCCTCACCCAGGAAGACCCTCCCTCACCCAGGAAGACCCTCCCTTACCCAGGAAGACCCTCCCTCACCTAGGAAGACCCTCCCTCACCCAGGAAGACCCTCCCTAACCCAGGAAGACCCTCTCTCACCCAGGAAGACCCTTTCACACCCAGGAAGACCCTCCCTCACCCAGGAAGACCCTCCCTCACCCAGGAAGAACCTGCCTCACCCAGGAAGACCCTCCCTCACCCAGGAAGACCCTCCCTCACCCAGGAAGGCCCTCCCTCACACCCAGGAAGACCCTCCCTCACCCAGGAAGACCCTCCCTCACCCAGGAAGACCCTCCCTCACCCAGGAAGACCCTCCCTCACCAAGGAAGACCCTCCCTCACCCAGGAAGACCCTCCCTCACCCAGGAAGACCCTCTCTCACCCAGGAAGACCCTCCCTCACCCAGGAAGACCCTCCCTCACCCAGGAAGACCCTCCCTAACCCAGGAAGACCCTCCCTCACCCAGGAAGACCCTCCCTCACCCAGGAAGACCCTCCCTCACCCAGGAAGACCCTCCCTCACCCAGGAAGACCCTCCCTCACCCAGGAAGAACCTGCCTCACCCAGGAAGACCCTCCCTCACCTAGGAAGACCCTCCCTCACCCAGGAAGACCCTCCCTCACCCAGGAAGACCCTCCCTCACCCAGGAAGACCTTTCTTGGGTTTTATGGTAAGTCCAAATCCTCGGAGTGTCTATCAGGCATTTATATATATATATATATATATATATATATATATATATATATATATATATATATATATATATATATATATATATATATATATATTTTTTGTTAAAGAAAAAATCACAGTATGGTATTATATGAATAAATATTAAGTAAATAGAAACGGCTATACATGATAACTTTAGAAAAGCCAAGGCAAGGTTTTCATATTTTTTGCCTACTAATTGTTATTCCCTACTAAACTAAGGTTGTAAATTAAAATATTAATTGACAATTAGTTCGGTCGATAGAGCTTTAGCCTCACACTCGTGTGGGTGTCCAGGGTTCGAGTCTCCTATAGCCCCAGGGGAATGGAAGGTTGTTAATTATTTTAAAAATTATAAACCAACATATTTAATAATTACTGTTGAATCAAATATTGAATACTGAGCCACTGAACTCTAATTATGAAAGTCTAATAGACTTAATGAGTCTAAGCAATTAGCTTAGACTCATCTCAGTTTAAGGTAATTGCTTGTATATTTGCTCTATCACTCAACTGCATAGCTTGGAAATAACTAATCCACAAGAAATGCACAATATAAAATACTAATTAGTTATGATAAAACCCTAACCTAACCTCATTTAGAACAGTATATATGTTTTTGAAGTACAGATTATCACGTGGTCATCACTTACCTGTAATCATTCGGTTTATATTATTGATAACTTAGCAGGTTATATATATATATCCTATTCTGATACGGTTTCATCCAAAAAATAATGGTCGTATATATTAAGAATACTCTTAGATGGACCCTATAAGAACAACTAGGCTGGGACACACACTACATATAAACATATGCACACACACGCGCGCGCCGCGCACACACACACACACACACACACACACACACACACACACACACACACACACACATACACACACACACACACACACATACACACACACACACACACACACACGCATATGTACACAGTCACACAATCACACACGCACACACATGCACATGAAATCGAAAACAATGAAAAAGAAAAATCACACATGATTGAAATTTCAATTATTAACCTTTTATCAATACTGTCGACCCAGTCACTGGCCTTCATGGCGACGAGGGCCTCGTCTGGCATCAGGTCAACACGTGGCTCCATCCACGGACACAGTGCCAGGTGTGTACCAGGTCTGGCAGCGGTGTGCCTAAGATTGTGACGTTAGAAGCGTCACAAACCCTGACGACTCTGACCTCGTCTGGGTTCAGGCCAACACACAAGTCCCGCTGGCAGCGACTTGGCCGTCTCCACCCAGGTCAACAACATTGAGACACGGTGGCACTATCTCTATACGGATGAGGGTCATATCTTCCCGAGTGGAGTGGCACTCCACTCTAGAACCAACGGCACTCTACTCAGCTGTCACTCTCTTACTCACTCCAGTCACCAGTTGATCACTAGATAATATTCCTGCACTCCAGTTCACTGGCACTAATACACTGTTGACTTTACACTGTATGTGTATTCTGGTTATCACTGCACATACGGTGTAGTCCGTGATCTTCGTGGCTGTTATTTCACTGCTCTGATGTTGGTGCGACGATCAGCTCACTGTTACGAAGCTAACATTTCACTATTCGGATGCTCATTTCACTGTTGTCACGCTCAGTTACTACTGGGACGCGTATTTCACTGTTATGAGGGTTAGAAATAGTCTAAGCTATTCTATCCTTTGGAGATGTATTGTCTCAGTAAACCTACTTCAACTATTTCACTGCTATGAAGTTCATTTGACAACTGGGACGTTAATTTCACTGTTGTGACGACCATTTCACTGTTGTGACGTCAATTTCACCGTTGTGACCACATTTTCACTGGTGAGATGATCATGTCACTGTTGCGACGTCCATTTCACTGTTATGACGTTCGTTTTACTGTTCTGTCAATCATTGTACTACAGTGACACCCATTTCATGGATGTGATGCTCATTTCACTGTTACGTCACTCATTTTACCGCTGTGACGCTTATTTCACTCTTGCCACACTAATTTCACTGATGTTATTCCATTTTCACTGTTATGTCAATCATTTTGCTGTTACGCCATTCTTTTCACTGTTGCAACGGTGACTTCACTACGGCAATGCCCATATCACTGCTACGACGCTCATTTCACTGTAAATACTCATCTCACTGTTTATATTGATGCCGATTTCACTGTTATAATTATCTTAACTACTGTTTTGAGAATTAATTAATGTCACTATACTCTGTTGTGTCTCAACTTCCGTTGTTTTGTCCGAACGTTGTTCTCCTCAACGTTTTTCTCTTCAACGTTTATCTGTCCTCAATGTTTCTCTCTCCTCAACGTTTCTCTCTCGAAAGTGCATCTGTCTCCAACTTTGTTCTTTTCAACGTTCGTCTCTCTCTCTCTTCAATGTTTTTCACAAACGTTTTTTCACTCCAACGTTTTTCACCCTAACGTTGTTGGCCCTAACGTTGGTGGCCCTAACGTTGGTGGCCCTAACGTTGGTGGCCCTAACGTTGTTGGCCCTAACGTTGGTGGCCCTAACGTTGGTGGCCCTAACGTTGGTGGCCCTAACGTTGCTGGCCCTAACGTTGCTGGCCCCTCTCTATGTTGGCGCTATTTTCACCGGTGTTTCCTGTCGCTGTGATAAATATTTCTCCCCGCGCCCTTCCTCCTCCTCACCCTGCACACTCCATCACCTGCTGCTGCTCAAGTGCCACTCGAGCTCCGCTGAGCACAAGTGTTTGCGTCCCATGCAGCTGCCTCCTCCTCCTTCACAGGTGCCCCTTAGGCTAGTAACTATCCCCCGTTAACTATCCAACTTTCCTAAGCACCTGTCACTGTTGTTCACTATAGTTCCTCACACTGTTAGTCTTCTATCCAGCTGAGGTCTGGAGGGGAGACTGTAGTCACAGCTTCCAGCGTCCGGCAACTGTGTCTTTTTAAGGCACAAGCTTTGATTGTACACGTTAGTGTGGACCGCTGGAGTTGAGCGTCTGGTGCAGCTGCTCGTCGCAGCGTCACGTGTGGGGCTGGACTCTTGCACACGGGCGTAACGATGCGTATTCTTCCAGATTTTTTTGCGTAAAGTGGCTCGTACAACTGACCGCAGGAATTGTTTTGTTTGTATGGGGGAGAGGGGAATTGGCATGTGTTTCTGCTGTCAGGTAGACAGAGGCGCGGATAGGGCGTCCAGAGGCGAGTGTGAGAGTGTGTGTGGAGTGTGAGGGAGAGCGAGGGAGAGCGGCAGCACAACCAGTCCGCCAACCCCACGCAACTCTCACACTGTCACTGGCTCCTTACTCTCACACGCTGCCTCCACCCTCACCAGCCTGGCCACGCCCCCTCCTCCTCCTCCTCCAGGCTGGCCACGCCCCCCTCCTCCTCCTCCAGCCTGGCCACGCCCCCCTCCTCCTCCAGCCTGGCCACGCCTCCCTCCTCCTCATCCTCCAGCCTGGCCACGCCCCCGTCCTCCTCATCCTCCAGCCTGGCCACGCCCTCCTCCTCCTCCTCCAGCCTGGCCACGCCCCCCTCCTCCTCCAGCCTGGCCACGCCGCCCTCCTCCTCCTCCAGCCTGGCCACGCCCCCCTCCTCCTCCTCCAGCCTGGCCACGCCCCCCTCCTCCTCCAGCCTGGCCACGCCCCCCTCCTCCTCCTCCAGCCTGGCTACGCCCCCCCTCCTCCTCCTCCTCCAGCCTGGCCACGCCCCCCTCCTCCTCCTCCACCAGCCAGGCCACGCCCCCTCCTCCTCCTCCAACCTGGCCACGCCCCCCTTCTCCTCCTCCTCCAGCCTGTCCACGCCCCCCTCCTCCTCCACCAGCCTGGCCACGCCCCCTCCTCCTCCACCAGCCTGGCCACGCCCCCCTCCTCCTCCACCAGCCTGGCCACGCCCCCTCCTCCTCCTCCTCCAGCCTGGCCACGCCCCCCTCCTCCTCCTCATCCAACCTGGTCACGCCCCCCCTCCTCCTCCAGCCTGGCCAAGCCCCCTTCTTCCTTCTCCTACACCAGCCTGGCCACGCCCCCCTCCTCCTCCACCAGCCTGGCCACGCCCCCTCCTCCTCCTCCAGCCTGGCCACGCCCCCCTCCTCCTCCACCAGCCTGGCCACGCCCCCTCCTCCTCCAGCCTGGCCACGCCCCCCTCCTCCTCCGCCAGCCTGGCCACGCCCCCCTCCTCCTCCAGCCTGGCCACGCCCCCCTCCTCCTCCTCCAGCCTGGTCACGCCCCCCTCCTCCTCCTCCTCCTCCAGCCTGGCCACGCCCCCTCCTCCTCCTCCAGCCTGGCCACGCCTCCTCCTCCTCCTCCAGCCTGGCCACGCCCCCTCCTCCTCCTCCAACCTGGCCACGCCCCCCTCCTCCTCCAGCCTGGTCACGCCCCCCTCCTCCTCCTCCTCCTCCAGCCTGGCCACGCCCCCTCCTCCTCCTCCAGCCTGGCCACGCCTCCTCCTCCTCCTCCAGCCTGGCCACGCCCCCTCCTCCTCCTCCAACCTGGCCACGGCCCCCTCCTCCTCCTCCAGCCTGGCCACGCCCCCTCCTCATCCTCCAGCCTGGCCACGCCCCCTCCTCCTCCAGCCTGGCCACGCCCCCTCCTCATCCTCCAGCCTGGCCACGCCCCCTCCTCCTCCTCCAGCCTGGCCACGCCCCCCTCCTCCAGCCTGGCCACGCCCCCTCCTCCTCCTCCAGCCTGGCCACGCCCCCCGTCCTCCTCCACCAGCTTGGCCACGCCCCCCTCCTCATCCTCCAGCCTGGCCACGCCCCCCTCCTCCAGCCTGGCCACGCCCCCCTCTTCATCCTCCAGCCTGGCCACGCCCCCCCTCCTCCTCCACCAGCCTGGCCACGCCCCCCTCCTCATCCTCCAGCCAGGCCACGCCCCCTCCTCCTCCTCCAGCCTGGCCACGCCCCCGTCCTCCAGCCTGGCCACGCTCCCCTCCTCCTCCTCCAGCCTGGCCATGCCCCTCTCCTCCAGCCTGGCCACGCCCCCCTCCTCCAGCCTGGCCACGCCCCCCTCCTCCAGCCTGGCCACGCCCCCCCTCCTCCTCCTCCAGGCTGGCCACGCCCCCTTCCTCCAGGCTAGCCACTCTGCCATCCTCCTCCTCCAGCCTGGCCACGCCCCCCTCATCCTCCAGCCTGGCCACGCCCCCCCTCCTCCTCCTCCAGGCTGGCCACGCCCCCTCCTCCTTCTCCTCCAGCCTGGCCACGCCCCCCTCCTCCTCCTATTCCAGGCTGGCCACGCCCCCTCCTCCTTCTCCTCCAGCCTGGCCACGCCCCCTCCTCCTCCTCCTCCAGGCTGGCCACGCCCCCCTCCTCCTCCTCCAGCCTGGCCACGCCCCCCTCCTCCTCCAGCCTGGCCACGCCCCCCTCCTCCTCATCCTCCAGCCTGGCCACGCCCCCGTCCTCCTCATCCTCCAGCCTGGCCACGCCCTCCTCCTCCTCCTCCAGCCTGGCCACGCCCCCCTCCTCCTCCTCCACCAGCCAGGCCACGCCCCCTCCTCCTCCACCAGCCTGGCCACGCCCCCCCCTCCTCTAGCCTGGCCACGCCCCCCTCCTCCTCCTCCAGCCTGGTCACGCCCCCCTCCTCCTCCTCCAGCCTGGCCACGCCCCCTCCTCATCCTCCAGCCTGGCCACGCCCCCTCCTCCTCCTCCAGCCTGACCACGCCCCCCTCCTCCAGCCTGGCCACGCCCCCTCCTCCTCCTCCAGCCTGGCCACGCCCCCCGTCCTCCTCCACCAGCTTGGCCACGCCCCCCTCCTCATCCTCCAGCCTGGCCACGCTCCTCCTCCTCCTCCTCCAGCCTGGCCACGCCCCCTCCAGCCTGGCCACGCCCCCTCCAGCCTGGCCACGCCCCTCCTCCTCCTCCACCAGCCTGGCCACGCTCCCCTCCTCATCCTCCAGCCAGGCCACGCCCCCTCCTCCTCCTCCAGCCTGGCCACGCCCCCGTCTTCCAGCCTGGCCACGCTCCCCTCCTCCTCCTCCAGCCTGGCCACGCCCCTTCCAGCCTGGCCACGCCCCCTCCAGCCTGGCCACGCCCCCCTCCTCCATCCTGGCCACGCCCCCCCTCCTCCTCCTCCAGGCTGGCCACGCCCCCTTCCTCCAGGCTAGCCACTCTGCCATCCTCCTCCTCCAGCCTGGCCACGCCCCCCTCATCCTCCAGCCTGGCCACGCCCCCCCTCCTCCTCCTCCAGGCTGGCCACGCCCCCTCCTCCTTCTCCTCCAGCCTGGCCACGCCCCCCTCCTCCTCCTATTCCAGGCTGGCCACGCCCCTCCTCCTTCTCCTCCAGCCTGGCCACGCCCCCCTCCTCCTCCTCCTCCAGGCTGGCCACGCCCCCTCCTCCTTCTCCTCCAGCCTGGCCACGCCCCCCTCCTCCTCCTTCTTACGGACCCGAGCTCAGCGTCCGAGCACGGAGCAGTGACGACCGCGCCATCTGTGGGTCAGCTCCCGAAACCCCCTCCAAATGGACGACGCCATCTAGCAAGGGCGGGATATACCAGCCACAGGGGCTGGTTTCCCGTCTTAATCAGCTCATAACATAGCTGCTGTTGACCTCTGGTGAGGTGACGCTTAGACAGCAACGCCATCTATGGAGTGGATAGGTGGGCGTTTGCGTCTAAGCCTGTGAGGTGCCCTAGAGTGTAACCAGTACTGATGACGTGTCTGATTACAGAGTCGACCTGGGACTGCTGAATCGGACGGTGGATCAGTCTACCCAAGGCAGCCATAGTATCTCCACGTGTTTGCTGCAGAAGCTGTGATTCACCCCCCGGATGAACACTTTTGTGTTAGCCTGCCTGTGAGGTGGCAGAACCAGGAATTGTCGTACCCAGGGCTGACTGGTGGATAAGACTAGCCACTGGGGTGTTGTGGTGAGGAGAGTGATCAGCGGAATCACACGAGGCTCCTACCTAGGGCTCGTGCCCCTAGTAGCGGTCGTAGAGTGGCCTACGCAGCAGAGCTGATTGGAACCTGCCTGCAGCTACAGGCTGGATTTGTGGTTGAAGGCCTCCACGACGGTGCACCCAGTGAGACTGTGATTTGGCTGGCCTGTGGCCAGGGTAGACTCGCCGAGGGAATTGAAGGATTCATCGTGAGGCCACAAGAAGAAAACCAAGGCCTACTCGTCTTGAGCACCGTGGAACATTCCGCATCTTCAGAGGAAGACCATTCTGTATATTATAGTGTTTATAACCCCCGTGTGACAGTTTATATATTTATTTATTGGTGGTGGTAATTGTATATTTAATTTAGTGAATTTGTATCCCTTCCCCTTTAATTTACTTGTGTTACGGAACACATCCCTTGAAAGCCACTACTAACTTGGGGCCAGATACCCAAACTCTAATAACATCAGAGAAGAACCCCAGTTGAGACCCAATAGGGCCGTAACATAATGAACACTGTTGTGTTAGCCTGCCTGTGAGGTGGCAGAACCAGGAATTGTCGTACCCGGGGCTGACTGGTGGAGAAGACTAGCCACTGGGGTGTTGTGGTGAGGAGAGTGATCAGCGGAATCACATGAGGCTCCTGCCTAGGGCTCGCAACCCTAGTAGCGGTCGTGGAGTGGCCTACGCAGCAGAGCTGATTGGAACCTGCCAGCTACAGGCTGGATCTGTGGTTGAAGGCCTCCACGACGGTGCACCCAGTGGGACTGTGATTTGGCTGGCCTGTGGCCAGGGTAGACTCGCTTAGAGAATCGAAGGATTCATCGTGAGGCCACAAGAAGAGAACCAGGGCTAAGCATCGTTGAGCACCGTGGAACATTCCGCGTCTTCAGAGGAAGACCATTATGTACATAAGTGTATTTATACCCCCCGTGTGACAATATATTTATTTATTGGTGGTGGTGAATATATATTTAAATTAGTGCATTTTTATCCCTTCCCCTTTAATTTACTTGCGTTACGGAACACACCCCTTGAAAGCCACTACTAACTTGGGGCCGGATACCCAAACTCTAATAACATCAGAGAAGAACCCCAGTTGCGACCCAATAGGGCCGTAGTTTTCCTTAGTTTCTACACTAAGGAAACGAACATAGGAATGTGCCTAAATGCCAACAGCGACTGCCCAGACAGGTACAAGAGGAGTGTTGTTAACGCATATGTCGACCGTGCTCTAAGCCACAGCTCAGAATGGAAGCAAGTCGACGAAGAACTCTGTAGGGTAAGGCAGGTCCTAGTCAACAACGGCTTCTCCAATGGTTTCGTCGAAGACATCATAAGAAGGAAAGTGAAACGCCATGCAACCTCTGAAGAGACAACTAACACAACACCTATACCCCCTATTAGACTATTTTACAGGAACTTCTTTTCCACAGCTCATAAAACAGAGGAAAGGGTTCTGAAAGATATTGTTAATAGAAACGTTATCCCTACAGACAAAAAACAGAGGATACAACTGACGATTTACTATAAAACCAGAAAAACGGCCAGCCTACTCATGAGAAACTCTCCAGACACAGAACAGAACGCTTTAAAAGAGACCAACGTCGTCTATACCTTCAAATGCCCACTTGGGGACTGTAAGCTCCAAAAAACCCAGTATATAGGCAAGACAACAACATCTCTTTCTAGGCGTTTAACGATGCATAAACAACAGGGCTCCATTAAGGAACATATAATCTCTTCCCACAACCAAACCATCGCCAGAGAAATCCTAGTAAACAACACAGAAATCATCGATAGATACAGCGATAGCAGGCGGCTTGACGTTTGCGAGGCACTACACATTAAGAAGTCAACACCAGCAATCAACAGCGAATATATATATATATATATATATATATATATATATATATATATATATTTTTTTTTTTTGGCGTGTCTAGATTAGCGTGTCCGTGTATCACAAAATTTTTTTTAAAGCGTTTTTGCTGTTTTTTTGAGATGTGAAACCATAATAAATAATAATAATTTAAATAATAGTAATTCATTGTGTCGGGGGACAGGAAGCCAGATTATATATACAGCATATTTTAGGCTTATACCGAAGGTCTCCCCCCCCCTCCCCCTCTACCAGTGTCAAATTACTAACCCCGCCCAGAATGCAACCCCCACAACAAGCTAAGTCCTGGGAACATATATACTGCTAGGTGGAAAGGGGCATGAGGTGAAAGGAAGCGCGTCCAACGATACATGTGCCGCCCGGGAATCAACCCTGGAATTTTTTCGATTGAGAGTCGAGAACGAGTCCCTACTGTGCTACCGGGACCCTCAAAGCCATACAGTGTGCTGCAATTCTGCTATCGTTTCTAATTTTACAATAAGATTATTGAGGTTTAAGCCTTTTACTCAGCTGGTAAACGATTTACTTCAGTACCTCCTTAGTTTATTGATGGTCTAGATCGGCCGGAACAGACATAGTTACGGGAGCCCCGACACCAAGGCTGGAGAGAGAGAGAAAGAACGGTGTCAAAGAAAACGGTGAAGCATGGTAAACTTACGAAGACCAACTGAGAGGACACTGCCTTGATAGAGCCGGACTACTAAGCCTGCAGAATGGCAGAGCCATCATGCTTAAGAAAACCCGTTGTAACAAAAACCGGAGGAGAAGGAGCAGCAGCAGCAGCTGTGGGCAGATAGCATCATAAGAATATGACAAGGACTCTCCACATCACCCGAACAAGACGAGCGGTATATTTTAATTTGTGTTCGCTTAATATGCTCTCCATATGCAGACGATGACCCACAATAACGTGGCTGAATATATGATGACAAAACCACACATCAAAAAGTTAAGAAATGACGAATTTTGGTCCGTCATGGACCAATATTAACTCGTATGCTCACACACGACTTCAAAGTATCCAGGAAAAACCACATTGAAGAATAGAAGATTACTGAACGAGTTTTGTATTCCGCTCACTACCGCTCATATGGTGAAAATATAGGACTGCACAATACACTACCGCTCATATGGTGAGTACATAGGACTGCACAATACACTACCGCTCATATGGTGAGTATATAGGACTGCACAATACACTACCGCTCATATGGTGAGTATATAGGACTGCACAATAAACCACCGCTTAAATGGTGAGTATATAGGACTGCACAATACACTACCGCTCATATGGTGAGTATATAGGACTGCACAGTACACTACCGCTCATATGGTGAGTATATAGGACTGCACAATAAACCACCGCTTATATGGTGAGTATATAGGACTGCACAATACACTACCGCTCATATGGTGAGTATATAGGACTGCACAATACACTACCGCTCATATGGTGAGTATATAGGACTGTACAATACACTACCACTCATATGTTGAGTATATAGGACTGTACAATAAGCTAGCCGCCACTGGCGGCAACGATAAAAAATTTATCCTAAGAAAAAGAGCAGTTTTGAATAGCCACTCTGTGTTCGCGCTTGGCCTCTGGTTCGAATCCATGTCGTAACAATAATAAAGAACAGTCTCCGTTCTAAAGAGCAGTCTCCGTGGTGTAGTGGTAAGACACTCGCCTGGCGTTCCGCGAGCGCTATGTCATGGGTTCGTATCCTGGCCGGGGAGGATTTACTGGGCGCAATTCCTTAACTGTAGCCTCTGTTTAACGCAACAGTAAAATGTGTACTTGGATGAAAAAACGATTCTTCGCGGCAGGGGATCGTATTCCAGGGACCATAGGATTAAGGACTTGCCCGAAACGCTACGCGTACTAGTGGCTGTACAAGAATGTAACAACTCTTGTATATATCTCAAAAAACAAACACAAATTTGTTTACCCCAGAGAAGATGATAAAAGAAAACGTTGAAGCGAGGGCGTGATAAAGAAAACGATAAAATAGGGGAGCCTTGATGAAAATCTAACTATTTTTAGTAGGTGGTCGAGGACCGGGCAGCGGGGACACTAAGCCCCGAAATCATCTCAAGATAACCTCAAGAAGAGTGTGCTGGTGCAGGAGTATAGATCAGCCTCGTATTGCATGTTCTCTCCTGTCCCCATGTATCACTAACCATCCTGTGAGACGGGGATATCAGATGAACTTAAGGCTAGTTTTTTGTTTATCTATACTTTAGTAACCTTTCATATAGAATAGGGCAGCAGCAGCATAATGCTGTGTGTACCTAAGCTTGTTAATAATAAAAGTCATGAAATAAGCGACACGTTTTCGAGGAAATCAGCAATATAATAATTAAATTAGTCGAAGGCGTGAACAGGATTCCAACCCGCACACTCGGTACTCCCAAGGATACAACTCACACCACTTAACCACAACATGCTAATAGTGATTATCTTATTAATACATAACGTTAATAGTGATTTCTTTGCTCCATAATAATAATAATAACAGTAATAATAATAATTATTATTATTACTAGCATAAAATATACAGGACGTGATAAATTGGTTAATTAGCTGAAAGATGTTTGACGAATTGAAAGGAGTGCCAGTGTCAAGGCTGATACAAGAAGATACATGACTGACACCTCAAGATACAAGGCTGATACAACAAGATACAAGGCTGATACACCAAGATACAAGGCTGATACACCAAGATACAAGGCTGATACACCAAGATACAAGGCTGATACATCAAGATACAAGGCTGATACATCAAGATACAAGGCTGATACATCAAGATACAAGTCTGGCACGTCAAGATACAAGGCTGATACAACACGATACAAGGCTGATACATCAAGATACAAGGCTGATACATCAAGATACAAGGCTGATACATCAAGATACAAGGCTGATACAACAAGATACAAGGCTGATACATGAAGATACAAGGCTGGCACCTCAAGATACAAGGCTGATACAAGATACAAGGCTGATACATCAAGATACAAGTCTGGCACCTCAAGATACAAGGCTGATAAAACAAGAAGCAAGGCTGATACATCAAGATACAAGGCTGATACATCAACATGCTGGGCGTATTAGTGACTTTAGGCATTGTATGTACTAGCTTTATCTAGAAATCCAACATTATGTTTGTAACTCATCTTGTATGCATGTACTTTTACCTGAATAAACATTTGATAAGATTTGATATGAACACACAAGGCAGCAGTGCTGACACAAAGGTTCACGGCGGACCCTGATCACCTGTCCCTGATCACCTGTCCCTGATCACCTGTCCCTGATCACCTGTCCCAGATCACCTGTCCCTGATCACCTGTCCCAGATCACCTGTCCCTGATCACCTGTCCCTGATCACCTGTCCCAGATCGCCTGTCCCAGATCACCTGTCCCTGATCACCTGTCCCAGATCACCTGTCCCAGATCACCTGTCCCTGATCACCTGTCCCTGATCACCTGTCCCAGATCACCTGTCCCTGATCACCTGTCCCTGATCACCTGTCCCAGATCACCTGTGGGACGCCAACAGTAAACTGGTGAACGTTTACTCAACAATAACCACGAAGTATGGAGTCTCATCAAATCTTTTGCAACTGAAGAATGAAGAATTGCAACTGGCTGCTCATCACCTGGTTTCTTGCTCTGCTGAGGCTCAAGGACCCTTAGGAGGATCCAGGACCCATAGGAGGATCCAGGACCCTTAGGAGGATCCAGGAGCCTTAGGAGGATCCAGGACTCTTAGGAGGATCCAGGACCCTTAGGAGGATCCAGGACCCTTAGGAGGATCCAGGAGCCTTAGGAGGATCCAGGACCCTTAGGAGGCTCCAGGAGGAGGAGGAGGATCACCGCTGAGGATCCAGCCTCTGGGGGGGGAATGTATTGATTCAGTTCAAGGAGTATATGAACCTGATTGTAACGTCAACTCCTACTGAACTGGAATGTTGTTTTGAAGTGTAGAAATTCAGGCAAATTGTGTCAACCCTCGACTCTTTATTCTCTTCCGTCTCTTCAGTCTCTTCAGTCTCTTCGGTCTCTTCGGTCTCTACGGTCTCTTCGGTCTCTACGGTCTCTTCAGTCTCTACGGTCTCTTCGGTCTCTACGGTCTCTACGGTCACTTCGGTCTCTTCAGGTACTCCAAGTGCTCATGTTTGTCTAGGAGTGTACCTGTGCCTGAAGGTGTCTTCCTGCAGTGGGGAAGGAGCTGCCAGAGGTCAAGAGTCGAGTCAAGTGCTGCCTGAGACGAGTCAAGAGCTGACTGAGACGAGTCAAGAGCTGCCTGAGGTCAAGAACGACAGACGACGTGTTAAGCAACTTGTCCTTGACGTTCATGCATCTAGTCGCAATATTTGTGCAAACTTCACTCTCAGAAAATTATTAATAACTTTAAAAGTAAAAAAGTGTGGCAAATTATAGACCTTGTCTGAATTTTATTTAATTCTTTCTACTTCTCTTTGTCAAAAAATACAATGATGATTTTTAGATGGGAGGGAGTTATCAGTAGAAAGCGTCAAGCCATTACGACTATATAGCACTGGGAAGGGATCAGGGTAAGGATTTGGGATGGGATGGAGGAGGGGGAGAATGGTGGCCAACTACTTGGACGGTCGGGGATTGAACGCTGATCTGCATGAAGGGAGACCGTCGCTCTACCGTCCAGTCCAAGTGGTTGAGCATAATAATTTCTAGAGTTCACATTTTATTTGTGCACCTGATTTTGTAGGCCTAATTTTTGCAGAGCCTAGAGGAGGTGGACGTTCCAGCCCCACAGCAACGTGTTCCAGACAGAGATCGTCACAGCCTTCTGTCACCCGAGGCCGGCTTCCAGACCCAGCAGAAGGCTTCCTTCGTTGAAGGAAGCCAGGCCTCGTGTGAGAGAAGGCTGTGATGACCTCTGTCTGGAACACATCTTACATCTATTGTAAGTGAACTCTCACCCTGCAGGATCCCAAGTTATCGTAATGGGATTCAGTACTCTAGACCCAGCCTACAGACTATTAATATTTACATTTAAGATACATTGGACAAACATCAACTCGAGCTAGGTCTAGATATCACAGTCTCTACTTTAACGTCGACAGTACATCAAGAAATATATTGAGTACGGCGGAAATTTGCTAGTGCTGGCTAGTGTGTTAAATGTATGGCAACCTATAGGGAGGGATATTAGGTGATCCGAGGCCTTGACTTGTGATTTATATAAGGACTCAAGGTGTCAACTTTGGGTTTGTTTCCTTATCAAATTGGCTTTTCGTCTCAGTAAAATTTATATTCATTCACGATTTGCATTCATAACATTACATTTTGTACATCATTTTTACCATGTTTTTGTAACTAAAACAAAACTAGAGGATAAACTTGTACAAATCCCGAATGTTATTTATGCTACTGAATACCCCGTCGTTACCATCTCCAGGTGACGAATGACTTGCGCCTCGGGGCAGCGCGGGATTAATCATCCCCCAGCGTCAGGACCGTTATATGGCGGGAAATTAAAAAATTTCCCGCTAAGCCACCGTGCCATTGTTGGAACGGCGGGACACCATTGTGGAACAGCCCATGGATGCTGGTCGTCGTTCTGGGTCACGTGGGAAAGGTCTCTGTGGTGGATTAGGGAAATGATTTGGCATTAGGCATGGAGGAGAGATGAAGGGGAAAGGAGACAAGGAATGATTTGACTCTGAAACGAAGTGAGGGGAAGGCTGATGAAAGGGATGAGGATCAGGACATGGAAAATGAAGGAAGTGAGCAGAATAATGAATACAAGAGGAAACAACATTAAAACATTGTCACAGCTCATGATCTCATCCACGGTGGGCTGGCGGACGAGGTATTTATTATGCACCCCATACCCATCTTGTGGGCGGTAGTGGAAAGAGTGGACGAGACAGACTCAGTAAAGGACATGATTTGGCGCACTAACAACCACGTTCCCTCGTGTGTGTGCCTCGGTTAGGTGAGGTGAGGTGAGGTGAGGATATTAAGGTAAGGTGAAGTGTGGTGTGGTGAGGTTAAGTTAGGTTCCAGCGTTTTATCCCTTATATCTTCCGTTGTGGCCACACAGGAAGAAAGAATTACTGAACAAAAAATTCTACCACTTACGGGCTATTCATGCCCGTGTCACCTCTTAGGTGCCTGAATCTTCATCAATCAAACACAAGAAGGTCAGGCTGGACAAGAGTCTACAGCATGCTGGCAAGTCACTCCCTTCAACTCTACTTGACAGGTTGTGCTAAACTTGTCAATACCAAACTTCAACGGTTAGATTTTTAGATATAAACTAATTTCGTAGTTAGAACAGGGTTGTTAGAACCGTAGTCAATAAGAGTTTGTATATATTACTTAAAACTTAAACGTAAACCCATTATATGAAAGATTCAGTATCATAATGTGTATAATCAGTATACTCAGGTTATATATAGGTTATATAATCAGGTCATTATAGACTCAGGTGTATAATGAACCTGATCATCCCGAGAGCATGACTGATATGTGACTTACTTTCTCAACAATTCCAGTTAACTAATCTATTCAATATTCTTGTATATGAGTATACCATAACTCATTGACTTGGTGTCTATTGATGTATGTTACCTGTAACATCAATCAGTTAGGTTAAAGTTACGTTGGATCTGGCCAGCAGCGTGTTGGGTGACCGTGTGACTACAGCTTGCTCTTAGCTCAACAGCCCTTGGTGAGTATAACACCCATCGAACCCTTAATAAGGAAATACTAGTATATCAAAGTGGAATATCACGAGCAATAAAACTTTGTGTCTGTACAGTTCCCTAAAAATATTATTTGAAAGTCGGATGAAACAGGGGCAAGCAATCAGAATGTCCCTCAGAAAAACATACTAGCCATGAAATTGTTGTACGCCACCTATGTGAGACCCGTACACAATTATGCAGTGGCTGTAAGGACTGTCCCATCTAAAGACATACAGAAGAACCGGAGACAGAGAGAGTTGAATACTACCCCCACTGGACGTAGTATTCAAGTTATATATAATATAATATATAAGTTATGATTGTGACAAATAAGGTTTATGAAGATAATGATAAAGTAAGCAATGATAAAAAGTTCAACATGGGAAGGAAATAAGCGAGAGGACAGGGTTAGTAGCCAGAGAGAGACAGACAGACGAGTCAATGAGATGTAAGCAAACCCGCCTACAACATAATTACTGTAAAAGGATGTTGAAACTGTCTCAACACGCAGCTTCGGAATTGGCTGTGACCCGAACCGCGCGAGTAAGGGCCATTGCCTGACACAATGAGCCACTGGAAAAGGCTGGGAGCAGGGAGCTAGGGACCAACTGTGTGAGCATATCTAGGTGGGGGCCACCACAGTACACACAGGTACGGCAAAATAATTTAACTGCATTAAATGTAAGAAAGTCATATTCTCGCCCCAAAATGAACCATGAACAGCAGTTTAGTCAACAGCCAATCAGTGGAGCGCTCGATCCACCGGTGAGGGGTCAGCAGCTGCCCTGCATTTGCCCGACTGATTGATTGGACCTTTGCCACGGTGGTTGATTGGTCAGCCACGGCTGCTCGCGTGAGGTATTGGCAGGTACTATGCTAATTAAGGGCTTCAATCACCATCAATCAAGAATCCACTCGTCAGTACTACCCTCCCCCCTCCCCCTACGCCATGATCCTTCCACCCCCTCTACTCCCTCTTGCCTCTTTCTCCCCTCTTTTATTCCTAATTTCTCCCTATATGAATACTGGAACACGTGATGATATATTGGACTTGTAGCCAAGATTGACTGTAATACAACGGGGTTATACCATGTTTTGGGATTTAATTATTGGGTGATTTTATGAGCTCAGGTCAATCACCGTCCGTGGTTTAGGGCTTAATAACACACACTAGTTTCTATGGCAGCTCTCTTACCCTGTCAAAGGTGGAGAGACATAAATGTTTGTATAAATGTGTATGTGTATGTATGTGTATATTCAATTTCTTTCTTTATTATGCACCCCATACCCATCCCGTGGGCGGTGGTGTAAAGGATTACAGAGGCACATAATCGGTTCATGGAACTGAACCCTCTAGTTCGTTTAGCTAAGCAAATAACAGTCTTTTGACGCTAGTTACAAAATTATTAATGTTATATATACATGTACATATATATACGTATACATATATACATACACATACATATTTAATCACCCACACAAATACACACATCAATAATATTTTGTGTCACAAGTGATTCAACAAGAGGCTCACAACAGTCACTATACAAGGCACTTTACATCTATGGTGAGTCACACAGTTACTAGTCTTGCTCCACACCCACCCAACTGGGCGGCTCTGTACTTGGACCCAACGTGTTTTTGATATATGTAAACTATCTTCCAGAGGGTATAGACTCATTCCTCTCAATGTTTGCTGATGATACAAAAATTATGATAAGAATCAAGGCGGATGATGAGAGACAGAGACTACAGGACGACCTGGACAAACCGGAGGAATGTTCAAGAAAATGGCTACTAAAGTTCAACTCAGGAAAGTGTAAAGTAATGAAATTAGGCGAAGGGAGCAGAATGCTGAACACACGAGACCATCTGGGAGGTGAGATACTGCAAGAGTCAAATAGAAAGATCTGGGGATTGATATCACACCGAACCTGTTCCTAGAAGCCCATATCAAAAAGATATCATCAGCTGCATATGCTAGATTGGCCAACATAAGAACTGCCTTTAGAAACTTAGAAACTTGTGTAAGGAATGTAGAGAGTGTGTAGAGTGCTATAATCCGATGTTCGCGGATGACGCAAAATTAATGAGAAGATTTGTGACAGATGAGGATTGCAGGATCCTCCAAGAGTACTTGAACAGGTTGCAGAGATGGTCAGAGAAATTGGCTACTGGAGTTCAACAGAGCAAATGTAAAGTTATGGAAATAGGATTAGGTGACAGGAGACCAAAGGGACAGTACACAATGAAGGGGAACTGCCTACCTGTGACGACGCGCGAAAGAGACCTGGGCGTGAACGTAACACCTAATCTATTTCCTGAAGCACATATAAATAGGATAACGACAGCAGCGTACTCTACACTGGCAAAAGTTAGAACATCATTCAGAAACCTAAGTAAGGAGGCATTTATGGCGCTTTACACTGCCTACGTGAGACCGGTCTTAGAGTATGCCGCCTCATCATGGAGTCCCCATCTGAAGAAACACATAAGGAAACTAGAAAACGTTCAGAAGTTTGCGACGAGGCTCGTCCCAGAGTTAAGAGGGTTGGGGTATGAAGAGCGTTTGAAGAAACCTGACGACACTAGACAAAAGAAGGGAGAGGGAGGATATGATAGGAACGTATAAAATACTCAGAGGAATTGACAGAGTGGAAATAGACGAAATGTTCACACGGAATAGTAACAGAACGAGGGGACATGGGTGGAAGCTGGAAACTCAGATGAGTCACAGAGATGTTAGGAAGTTTTCTTTTAGCGTGAGAGTAGTGGAAAAATTGAATACCCTTAATTAGCAGGATGTGGAAGCAAACTCTATTCATAATTTTAAAACTAGATATGATAGGGAAATAGGCCAGGAGTCAATGCTGTAAACAACCAATGGCTCGAAAGGCAGGATCAATGAGTCAATGCTCGATCCTGCAGGCACAAATAGGTACACACACACACACACACACTCACACACAAACACACACACACACACACACACACACGCACACACACACACACACACACACACACACACACACACACACACACACACACACAAGCTGATGGAGAAGATTGGCCGAAGAAAGCTTGTGGAACATCTGGAGCGAAAGAACTTTGTAACACAGCATCAACATGGGTTCAGGGATGGCAAGTCCTGCCTCACAGGAATAATTGAATTCTACGACCAGGCAACAAAAATCAGGTAAGAAAGAAAAGGGGGGGGGGGAAGACTGAATATTTTTGGATTGTCAGAAAGCCTTTGACACATTACCACACAAGAGGCTAGTGAAAAAGCTGGAGATGCAGGCAGGAGTGAAAGGGAAGGTACTCCACTGGATAAGCGAGTACCTAAGCAACAGAAGACAGCGAGTCACTGTGAGGGGTGAGGTCTCAGATTGGCGAGACGTCACCAGTGGAGTCCCGCAGGAGTCAGTTCTTGGACCTATACTGTTTCTGATGTATGTAAATGATCTCCCAGAGGGTATAGAATCGTTCCTCTCATTGTTTGCTTATGATGCAAAAATTATGAGGAGGATTAAAACAGAGGATGATAGTAGGAGGCTACAAGATGACCTAGACAGACTGAATGAATGGTCCAACAAATGGCTGCTAAAGTTTAACCCGAGTAAATGCAAAGTAATGAAACTAGGCGGTGGAAACAGGAGGCCAGACACAGGATACAGAATGGGAGATGAAGTACTTAATGAAACGGACAGAGAGAAAGATCTAGGAGTTGATATCACACCAAACCTGTCTCCTGAAGCCCACATAAAAAGAATAACGTCTGCGGCATATGCGAGGCTGGCTAACATCAGAACAGCGTTCAGGAACCTGTGTAAGGAATCATTCAGAATCTTGTACACCACATATGTAAGACCAATCCTGGAGTATGCGGCCCCAGCATGGAGCCCGTACCTTGTCAAGCACAAGACGAAGCTAGAAAAAGTTTAGAGTTCAGAGACTAGTCTAGTCCCAGAACTAAGAGGCATGAGTTGTTGTTGTTTTAGTTTCAGCTACTCGGAACAACAATTTTCAAAGTAGCACGGGCTATGGTGAGCCCGTAGAAGAGGCATGAGTTACGAGGAAAGGCCGCGGGAAATGCACCTCACGACACTGGAAGACAGAAGAGTAAGGGGAGACAAGATCACTACCTACAAAATCCTCAGGGGAATTGACAGGATAGATAAGGATAAACTCTTTAACACGAGTGGTACGCGAACAAGGGGACACAGATGGAAACTCATTACCCAAATGAGCCACAGGGACGTTGGAAGGAACTTATTCAGTGTCAGAGTAGTTAACAGGTGGAATTCATTAGGCAGTGATGTGGTGGAGGCTGACTCCATACACAGTTTCAAATATAGATATGACAGAGCCCAGTAGGCTCAGGAATCTGTACACCAGTTGATTGACAGTTTAGAGGCGGGACCAAAGAGCCAGAGCTCAACCCCCCCCCCACAAGCACAAATAAGTGAGTACAAATAGGGGAGTACACACACACACTTCACCCTCCAGACTGACATGATTAAACACCTCATCTCACACACTTCAGCTAAGCATGAAGTTTATGATGAGATGTTACACTCACTGCTCGCTCCACCCACACTCACCTCTCTCCCTTCTCATCCACCTCCCTTACATTATATCTCATTGTTTATACCCTTCTGTCCGGACATCTCTCAGTTCTCTCTATTCTGTTCGGACATTTGTTTTGGTCCAATCATCTCCATTCTCTTCCGAAGTCTGCCCTCTTTCCCTTCCACGCCCCATTCCTCTCTCTTCCTCCACGGTGCCCCATCCCTCCCCCCCCCATCATGAGGCATGAGGAACCGCCACGATTCATGTCCTCATCACTTTATTCACGGGATCCCCGCATTAACCCCTGACGAATATATTATATTATCTCCTCGGTCAAGCCACTTTCTAAATCCTCTCTAAATCCTACTAGCTTCTCGTTAAAATTTAATGCGTGATCTTCTTTTTAAAAATGCGTAAAATATATAATTATTGTCATCGTTATTAATTTATCATATTTATTCCAGCGTTATATGCATATATATTTATATAAATATATATACATTCTTTTTTAAATCAGTAGAGTTGGTTTTTATATTCTTTTTTCTATCTTTTTTTAATCAGTCGATTGGATTTTTGTTCTATAAATGTGTATCTTCGTGTTATATATATCTATTGGATGCTATGTGCATCACAAGATCCCCCCAAAAAAACAAAAAAGCATCAACCCAGCAGAATGAGATTGAATCCCCCGCTTGATGTGCCTTGTATTTCGCTCCCCTCAGCGCCTGAGCGAGTATTAAAGGTGTCAGGTGAAGGCGCGTTGTATTAACGAGTTTGGTATCTATCACCGCTCCTAAAGGCTTCCCGCCACGCACCCTCCACTCCTCTTCATATATTTTGCAGTCACTTTGTCTTAAAATCGTGAGGCGGATCACACCATTTCTCATATTTCTTGAATCTGTCATCCCTACTGCGGCGCCTCACGATTACCTTTTGTCGATAGGTGCGAATAGTTGTTAAACCCACCACCAGGGGGGCGGCCAGCCACGTGGGGATGCCCGGGAACTCGTCTGGTTCCTCCGTGTTCGGATTTCAATTGAAAAATTATAGTATAACCAGGAGTTTTCAAACTATATTATTAAAATTAAAAGCAAAGTGAGTTTTTATTCGGTAATTTGAGTAAGCTGCGGTAACAAGTTCAAGCGTAAGATGAGACATATGAGGTTGTCGGCTTAAGCCGAAGTCATATTACAACGGGACGGGAGGAAGGAACAACACGGGCGGGCCCCCCAATGGCGCGCAAGAGAGGTTGATGCCGTGCCAGACACAAGATGAATGGAGATGCTCACACTACCGAACACCGGGGAATGCAGGGTACCCGCACCTCCTGATGACTCCTAATGTTCACACCGGACCCTCCCGCAACCCCCCCACCCCATCCGGCCACCTTTGGCCAGCCGGCAGTATCAAAATGTGAAAGGTTATGATCCTAAGATAGATATTTGGTCACTAGGCTTCGAGGAAGATGAAGAAGCGGCGAGCCATGCGACAGTCGACACTGCAGGAACAAATAGGACAGTCTTGCTGTTATTTGGCTGTATCTAGTATCATAAGCCTCTTAACTACATGTTAGTTTACAGTGTAATTCATGAAATAAGTTCAGAAACGAGACACGGAAGACTCTTGTGGAAGCGACCAGCGCGCGCACACACACACACCAAGGTGTGAAAAACAAGGACCAAAGAGCCAAAGCTCAACCCCCGCGAGCACAACTAGGTGAGTATACACACACACACACACACACACACACACACACACACACACACACACACACACACACACACACACACACACACACACACACACACGAGTGCTGGGAAGACGGGACACCACGAGCGTAGCTCTCATCCTGTAACTACACTTAGGTAATTACACACACACACACACACACACATTGTTAGAAGAGATTATCCTAGATGAAAGACTATCAGATATAGAGGTGAGAGCAGGGGAGGTAATGAAACAGTTGACAACTCTAGATGCAACTAAAGCAGTTGGACCAGACAAAGTATCACCGTGGATACTAAAAGCAGCAGCGCAGGCCCTCAGCGTGCCTCTCACAATGATCTTTAATGAGTCACTTATGTCGGGAGAATTGCCCAGTTGCTGGAAGAAGGCAAATGTCGTACCGATCTTCAAGAAAGGCGATAGGGAGGAGGCACTTAACTATAGACCTGTATCACTGACAAGCATCCCCTGCAAAATACTTGAAAGAATAATTAGACTACGACTGGTTGCACACCTGGAGAACGTTAGGTTTGTGAACAAACATCAACATGGGTTCTGGACAGGGAAATCGTGAATAACAAACCTTTTGGAATTCTATGATAAAATAACGAGGATAAGACAGGACAGAGATGGTTGGGCAGACTGCATATTTCTGGACTGCCAAAAAGCCTTTGATACAGTACCGGCACATGAGACTGCTGTTCAAGCTCAAGAGGCAGGCGGGGGTGGGGGGAAAGGCCCTAGCATAAATAAGGAATTACCTAACAGAAAGGAGCCAAAGAATTACGGTAAGGGGCGAGAAGTAGGATTGGCGAACAGTAACGAGTGGAGTACCTCAAGGATCGGTGCTGGGACCAATTCTATTTCTAATATATGTTAACGACATGTTTACAGGAGTAGAGTCCTACATGTCGATGTTCGCGGTTGACGCAAAGTTGATGAGAAGAGATGTGACAGATGAGGATTGCAGGATCCTCCAAGGAGACCTGAACAGGTTGCAAAGATGGTCAGAGAAATAGCTACTGGAGTTCAGCACGAACAAATGTAAAGTTATGGAAATGGGACTAGGTGATAGGAGACCAAAGGGACAGCCTACCTGAGACGACGCGAGACCTGGGAGTGGACGTATCACCTAATCTATCTCCTGAAGCACATATAAACAGGATAACGACAGCAGCATACTTTACACTGGCAAAAGTTAGAACATCATTCAGAAACCTAAGGAGGCATTTAGGGAGCTTTACACTGCCTACGTGAGACCTGTCTTCTAGTATATCGCCTCATCATGGAGTCCCCATCTGAAGAAGTATATAAGGAAACTGGAAAAGGTTCAGAGGTTTGCAACGAGACTCGTCCCAGAGTTACGAGGGATGGGGTATGAGGAGCGCCTGAAGGAATTGAGCCTTACGACATTAAAAAGAAGAAGGGAGAGGGGGGACATGATAGGAACGTATAAAATACTCAGGGGAATTGACAGAGTGGACATATATGAAATGTTCACACGGAATAGTAACAGAACGAGGGGGGGGAAAATGGGTGGAAGCTGGAAACGCAGATGAGTCACAGGGATGTTAGGAAGTTTTCTTTTAGCGTGAGAGTAGTAGGAAAATGGAATTCACTTCAGGAACAGGTTGTGGAAGCAAATACTATTACTAATTTTAAAACTAGGTATGATAGGGAAATAGGACAGGAGTCATTGCTGTAAACAACCGATGGCTCGAAAGGCGGGATCCAAGAGTCAATGCTCGATCCTGCAGACACAAATAGGTGAGCACAAATAGGCGAGTACACACACACACACACACAGGGGCCTCGTAGCCTGGTGGATAGCGCGCAGGACTCGTAATTCTGTGGCGCGGGTTCGATTCCCGCACGTGGCAGAAACAAATGGGCAAAGTTTCTTTCACCCTAAGTGCCCCTGTTACCTAGCAGTAAATAGGTACCTGGGAGTTAGTCAGCTGTCACGGGCTGCTTCCTGGTGTGTGTGTGTGTGTGTGGTGTGGAAAAAAAAAAAAAAGTAGTTAGTAAACAGTTGATTGACAGTTGAGAGGCGGGCCGAAAGAGCAAAGCTCAACCCCCGCAAAACACAACTAGTAAACACAACTAGTAAACACACACACACACACACACACACACACACACACACACACACACACACACACACACACACACACACACACACATACACACAAAGATCTAGGAGTTGATATCACACCAAACCTGTCTCCTGAAGCCCACATAAAAAGAATAACGTCTGCGGCATATGCGAGGCTGGCTAACATCAGAACAGCGTTCAGGAACCTGTGTAAGGAATCATTCAGAATCTTGTACACCACATATGTAAGACCAATCCTGGAGTATGCGGCCCCAGCATGGAGCCCGTACCTTGTCGCACAGCACAAGACGAAGCTGGAAAAAGTCCAAAGGTATGCCACTAGACTAGTCCCAGAACTAAGAGGCATGAGTTACGAGGAAAGGCTGTGGGAAAGGCACTGGAAGACAGAAGAGTAAGGGGAGACATGATCACAACCTACAAAATCCTCAGAGGAATCTACCGGGTAAACAAGGATAAACTATTCAACACTGGTGGGACGCGAACAAGGGGACACAGGTGGAAACTGAGTACCCACATGAGCCACAGAGACGTTAGAAGGAACTTTTTCAGTGTCAGAGTAGTTAACGGATGGAATGCATTAGGCAGTGATGTGGTGGAGGCTGACTCCATACACAGTTTCAAGTGTAGATATGATAGAGCCCAGTAGGCTCAGGAATCTGTACACCAGTTGATTGACAGTTGAGAGGCGGGACCAAAGAGCCAGAGCTCAACCCCCGCAAGCACAAATAGGTGAGTACAAATAGGTGAGTACAAATAGGTGAGTACACACAGTACCCCGCACGTCACGCCGCCTCACCCATACATAATACTCATAACTCATACTCCTAACTCATACAAGCCAAGAAAACTCGTTAAGTTTTTTGTCGTCGCGCGCAATGTTATCAAATCTTGAGAGGACGTGTTGTGTGGCGTGACGCCCCGACCTCCGTGCCCACACAGCCTGATGAAATGTGAGGGGAGAAACAAGGTCATATCTTGAGATCTTGAGATGATTTCTGGTCTTTTTTTAGTGTCCCCGCGGGCCGGTCCTCGACCAGGCCTCCACCCCCAGGAAGCAGCCCGTGACAGCTGACTAACACCCAGGTACCTATTTTACTGCTAGGTAACAGGGGCATAGGGTGAAAGAAACTCTGCCCAGTGTTTCTCGCCGGCGCCTGGGATCGAGCCCAGGGCCACAGGATCACAAGTCCAGCGTGCTGTCCGCTCGGCCGACCGGCTCCCCAGGTAGTATGCAAGATAGTATACCGACAACGGTAGTATAACCAAGTGATTTATTTTCCGCCTGGCTCCCTGGATAACTATCGTCCACCTCGGTGTTATTACTGAAGCAATGTCAACTTACGTGAAACTTTTACACATAAATATTATAAGTTATTAAATATAACTAATCACAGTGCTTTCTAAGATAGTTTTATAGTATACAGCTGTTATCATACTCATTATTATTGTTTGATAATTATTATTATTATTGAGAAAAAAGAAAGAAAAAAGGAAAAATGATATATATATATCATTGATATATCACGGCCAAACATACACAGTGTTCTTGGCCATACATATACAGTATTCTTGGCCATACATATACAGTATTCTTGGCCAAACATATACAGTATTCTTGGCCATACATATACAGTATTCTTGGCCATACATATACAGTATTCTTGGCCAAACATATGCAGTGTTCTTGGCCATACATATACAGTATTCTTGGCCATACATATACAGTATTCTTGGCCAAACATATACAGTATTCTTGGCCATACATATACAGTATTCTTGGCCATACATATACAGTATTCTTGGCCAAACATATGCAGTGTTCTTGGCCATACATATACAGTATTCTTGGCCATACATATACAGTATTCTTGGCCAAACATATACAGTATTCTTGGCCATACATATACAGTATTCTTGGCCATACATATACAGTATTCTTGGCCAAACATATGCAGTGTTCTTGGCCATACATATACAGTATTCTTGGCCAAACATATGCAGTGTTCTTGGCCATACATATACAGTATTCTTGGCCATACATATACAGTATTCTTGGCCATACATATACAGTATTCTTGGCCATACATATACAGTATTCTTGGCCATACATATACAGTATTCTTGGCCAAACATATGCAGTGTTCTTGGCCATACATATACAGTATTCTTGGCCATACATATACAGTATTCTTGGCCATACATATACAGTATTCTTAGCCATACATATACAGTATTCTTGGCCATACATATACAGTATTCTTGGCCATACATATACAGTATTCTTGGCCATACATATACAGTATTCTTGGCCATACATATACAGTATTCTTGGCCAAACATATGCAGTGTTCTTGGCCATACATATACAGTATTCTTGGCTATATATATACAGTGTTCTTGGCCATACATACACAGTGTTCTTTTCCATACATACACAGTGTTCTTGGCCATACATACACAGTGTTCTTGGCCATATATATACAGTATTCTTGGCTATATATATACAGTGTTCTTGGCCATACATACACAGTGTTCTTTTCCATACATACACAGTGTTCTTGGTCATACACATACAGTGTTCTTGGCCATACATACACAGTGTTCTTTTCCATACATACACAGTGTTCTTGGCCATACACATACAGTGTTCTTGGCCATACATACACAGTGTTCTTTTCCATACATACACAGTGTTCTTGGCCATACATACACAGTGTTCTTGGCTATACATACACAGTGTTCTTGACCATACATACACAGTGTTCTTGGCCATACATACATACACAGTGTTCTTGACCATACATACACAGTGTTCTTGACCATACATACACAGTGTTCTTGGCCATACATACATACACAGTGTT
>NC_091188.1:8438235-8545735 GCF_040958095.1 Procambarus clarkii | reverse complement strand
TTATGTTTAAGATGAGGTGAGGTGTGATGTTTAATATGGGGTGAGGTCTGATGTTTAAGATGGGGTGAGGGGTGATGTTTAAGATGGGGTGAGGTGTGATGTTTAAGATGGGGTGAGGTCTGATGTTTAAGATGGGGTGAGGTGAGATGTTTAAGATGGGGGGAGGTGATGATGGCTCCTATCTACATACAAAGAGCTGCCTCGTATGGGCCAAATAGTCCTTCCACAGTTACCTTTATTCTTATGTTCTTATGTGCTTCATCCCCCATTTATCCCCTTATGTATCCCCCATGTTTTTACCTTTATTGTCTTATCACCTGACCCAGTGCGGGTATAAATCAACCAGTTCTGAAAATTCTCTTCACTTGAGAATGAGCCATGGAGGTTCGAAACGTTGTGCAAATTGTATAGATAAGTGTAATACATTCTATAGTAATTCACTTTTTTCTTCACCTTGAAATTACGAAAATGAGTTTTGGAGAACTCCTATTTCAGCTAAGCCCTGATGCTAAGAAAATAGTTAGAGGGATAGAAGCCCTAAATCAGAAGATAGTAAATACAGAATATGCGGTCATATTCAATGATACATGTTTAAAAGAAAACCTGCTGCCAGTATACACCAATATATATATATATATATATATATATATATATATATATATATATATATATATATATATATAAGATGGGGTGAGCCCCATTGTAGACAAAGAAGCCACAGCTTTGCTGGAGGCAGCAACAACCCCCAGTGATCGTGCACGCCTCACAGCTGTGCAGGCTCCCCATGCAGGGGACTTCCTTCTGGCAGTCCCTATGTCTGCGACAGGCACACGTCTTGATCCGCAGGAGCTCCGTATTGCAGTCGCTCTCCGCCTTGCTGCCCCTATCCACACTGTTCACAGGTGTATTTGCGGCGAGGCAGATGCTGACGAATATGGATTGCATGGCCTGCACTGTGGAAAATCGGGTGGTTGGCACACTAGACACGACGAAGTCAACGACATCATTAAAAGAAGCCTTGCCTCTGCTCAGTGTCCAGCGGAGAGAGAGCCCCGCAACCTACTGAACCGTGACTCTGTTAGCTTTGCCGGCCGACCAGACGGAATCACACTGCGTCCGTGGAAGGGTGGCAGGCAGTTAGCATGGGACTATACTTGCGTATCCACCCTGGCAACGACATACATCACCCTCTCTGCCGGCACGGCAGGAGCCGCAGCGACACACAGAGAAAAACAAAAGTCAGTCAAGTACAGGCAATTAGATCAAAGGTACAATTTCGTTCCAATAGGGTCTGAGACCCTAGGCCCATGGGGTGAGAGTGCAAGAAGGTTTCTTAAGGATCTTGGTTCCAAGCTCATTGACACCACAAGAGACCCTAGAGCAGCAAGTTTTCTCTTTCAGCGCCTCAGTGTCGCGATCCAGAGGGGAAATGCCCGCTGCATCCTCGGTTCCTGCCCGGCGTCGGAGGAGTTCGAGGAAATCTACAGCCTCTAGGAAGCGAACTTTTTCTTGTGTCCTCTTAATGTTCATTTTTTGTATAAAATCAGATATGTAACTGTATAACCTTGCATAATAAAGTGTACATCATAATAAAAAAAAAAAAAAGGGGGTGGTAGGAGAAGTGAACACTCTTTCGTATTCAGAGTTAAATGTCAAGTTTTTCCCTGAGTGCTCTGTGTTCCCTTCTCTGAGGCTGTGGGTCCCTATAATTACACCAGTGGTGGTACCCCCCTATATATATATATATATATATATATATATATATATATATATATATATATATATATATATATATATATATATATTGTGACGATAATCTCTTTCAAGAGAGATTGAGCCTGCTCTTCCCTACTTCAAGTTACGTCCCAAAATACAAGTATAAGATGCTACATTCAAGATACGTCATCGGTAGCACAAAACGTTTTGACCAGGAGGCAAAACGTACCCAATTCCCCCCCACTCCACACACCCTCCACACGCCGGCTCGTCATCAAACCAGCTAACTACCCTTCACCAGCTTGCCTGCCCCTGATTGGTGACTCACCAGCCTCGCACCTGCACACCGCACCTCAGCGCCCTCTACCCGAGTCGACGTCTGAGCCTGACCAGCTATTAACTTCAGAATATTCCTTGTGCTCTTAGCGTTGACATCTCTCTCTGGCATACTAGCTCATTAGCTCGTATACGAAGGGAGGTTTTAGCCATAGCCGATATTCTCAGCACCATTTTTAACATTTTCTTTTTTGTATTATTGTGTCTCACCTTGTCTTTGCAGTTCTTTATTATTTTCATTGAATTTGAACTTCCCGAGATTTGTCTTTATTTTCATTTATGTTGAAAATAAATATATTAAAGTTTCATTGTTCATACTTTGTGTTTTACATGTTCCTCCCTCTTACTTACCACAGACAACAGACAAGCAGTCTATATTTTTGTTTTAAGTGTGACCAGGCTTTGACACCTGCCATTGGAGGACTGCCGAACATCAACACTCCAACACTTTCCCGTCACAATAAATATATATATATATATATATATATATATATATATATATATATATATATATATATATATATATATATATATATATATATATATCTCGGCCAACATGGCCTACTCAGCCAAAGCACAGGGGGATGGCACTCGAGGCACAGTGAAGTTAACAACATCATCAAGAGGAGCCTCACCACAGCTGGATGCCCAGCTGAAAGAGAGCCCCGTTACCTAACTCCCCATAACTTTGATGCTCTTATTGGTCGCCCAGATGGTATCACAGTGAACCCCTGGAAGAATGTCAAGCAGTTGGTATGGGACTACACGTGCGTATCAACCCTGGCTAACACCTACATTGACTTGCACAACCAGGTAGCGCTGCCACTCACAGGGAATCAGCCAAATCCCGTAAGTACAGAGAACAGGATCACCACTACAATTTTGTCCCCGTTGCTTCTGAGACACTCGGCGCCTGGGGTAAGAGTGCCACCAGTTTTTTGAAGCAACTGGGTTCTAGGCTAATTGAAACAATAAGAGACTCCTGGAGCTGCCAGCTTCCTTTTCCAGCGCCTCAGCGTGGCGATACAGAGGGGAAATGCGCACTGCATTCAGGGTTCCTGCCCGTCATCTGACGAGCTGGAGGAACTCGACAACCTATGATAACCATCTTTGTACCCTATATGTAACTCCTTTTTTGTAACTCAGTTTAAATAAAACAAACATATATGTAAATATACCAAAGAATGGGGGTGGTAGGAGAAGAAAATATTAAAGTGTTCAGTGAGAATCCACAAGGTCTTCTCTGAATACTCCTTATTTTCTTCTCCGAGGCTATGGGTCCCAACATTTGCACCAGAGGTGGTACCCTCACAACTTTTATAATATATATATATATATATATATATATATATATATATATATATATATATATATATATATATACATATATATATATATATATATATATATATATATATATATATATATATATATATATATATATAATATATATATATATATAAGACAGTGTCAGACCACGGAGGAAAATTGAAACAGGAATTTCCTTAAGTACTTTCGTATATTAATACATCTTCAGAAGGAGTGAAGATGTATTAATATACGAAAGTACTTAAGGAAATTCCTGTTTCAATTTTCCTCCGTGGTTTGACACTGTCACATTTTTAATAACGTGTTTATTTTTGAGATACACACACACACACACACATATATATATATATATATATATATATATATATATATATATATATATATATATATATATATATATATATATATATATATATATATCCCTAGCGAGTCTCATTTAAGTTTAGATAACTCCAGCTAGAGTTAAAAGGAAAACATTCCGGGTTAAAGGGGACGCCTCTTGGCGTTACTGATGTTGTCACTAAGCCGGACCGGTTGTGAAATAAGCCGGATACAATACTAATAATTTTCTCCGCGGGCATAAATCAAGAAAGTCAGAGGAACATCTTCAAAATCCCTGCCAAATTCCACACGGAAATCGTAAGAAACAGAGAGAATGATAATGAGAGAAAGAGAATCACATTTAGTGTCGGAGTGAGAGTAATAATTAGAGACCGAGTGACACATACTTTGAGACTGTTAGAGAGTGATAATTAGAGGATGAGAAAGAATGTGAGAATGGAAGACTAGGAGAGACCGGGATAATGAGACTGGTGACAAGTATTACCAGAGGCGTCAGCTGAGCAGCGGACATACTGAAGGCTGGGTGAACCGGAACCACCGAGGACCCCACCTGTCCTCACCTGGCCAGGTGCTGTGTGAGAGAGAGAGAGAGAGAGAGAGAGAGAGAGAGAGAGAGAGAGAGAGAGAGAGAGAGAGAGAGAGAGAGAGAGAAGGGAAGGGAACTGTCAGGAGAAAGCGCCAAGCCATTATACGACTAAATAGCACTTGGAAGGGGTCAGGGTGAGGATTGGGGATGGGACGGGGGGGGGGGGGCAGGAATGGTGCCCAACCACTTGGATGGTCGGGGATTGAACACCGACCTGCATGAAGCGAGACCGTCGCTCTACCGTCCAGGCCCAGAGAGAGAGAGAGGAGAGGAAAGGAGAGAGAAAGAGAGAGGAGAGTGAGAGAGAGAGACAGACAGAGAGGATCAAGTCAGCCAGCAGCAGTAGCAGGCAGACGACCTCCACACAAACAATTAAGAGAAGAGTGGCTGCGATTACATTCGAGAAATGACAAGGAAATGTTTGAAAGACCTGACCACATGAAGAAATACATAATGACGTACAGTGAAGGTTGGAGCTATTTGACTGATATTCCTGCTATGTAAAACCCGAGGTTTTTAACCTTTCGATCGTACAATTGGATAAGACGATACCTGCGATATTCTCCTCATGATACACGATCATCTGTATTTTATATTTAATATAGAGAACTTAAAATCGTAAATTTTAGTCATTATATAGAAAATTAAGTTTGAATATCTGGGTGAAATAATCTGTGGCCCAATATTGTTTTTCTGGGGGGGGGGGGGGGGGGAAGAGTGAGGCGAGCATGTGACTGGTGTTACTGGAGACGACAGCAACACACAGTGTGGTGATTGTTGTCATGGAGAGAAGGCACAAGCAGGTGTTGCGGGTGTTGAGAGGTCTCTTCTATGCCTCGGCCATCAACTCTCGACGAGGTGTAGTGGTTGACGGGAGGTGGTGATTGATGGGACGGGGGTGGTGGTGGTTGACGGGGGAGTGTGTGGGATGGTGTTTTTTTTATATTTTTTGTTATTATTTTCTACCACAGACGTGGCCACATATTTACAATGCTAACCAGCATATATACATTTTCTTCTGTCCTCCATGGACAGGGTTAGAGATGTGTTAAACATATAGTTCAAGGGTTTATTGAACACTCAACCACAGAAGGTGATTCGGTGCTTTTAAAATGCTAAGCTAACCTACATACGTAAATAAGCTAACCTACATACGTAAATTTACGTATAAGCTAACCTACATACGTAAATACATAGATACACTGATTTACGTATGCCCTACATAAAGTGTTCGATGTGTCTTTTACATAGTGTCATTAATGTGCATTTACAAAGGTGAAATGTAATTCTGATCAGCTTCCATATATACTTTATACACATACATATATACACACACACACACACATACGTTCATATACATATATACACACACATGCATTCACATACATTTGTCTCTTTTACTCTGACAGGGTGAGATAGCGGATAGAGAACTACTGTGCACTTAATCACTGAAGGTGATTAAGGCGCTTTTACAAGTTCAGGTTATATAGTTACATCACATACATACATTGTATAATTGATACATTACATGGTCAATCTTAGGTACAAGTCCAATATATCATCAAGTGTTCCAGTATTCATATAGTAGTTACAGAGTTCAGCATACCTCAGCCCAGGAGGGCGAAAGTCAGTCAGTATGGGACATTCTACAATATAATGTTCAAGTGAGTGCATGTTTTCTCTTTCACAAAGTTGACACATTGTGTACTCGACATTTGGGTTTTGAGAGGTGGTGGTGGTTGTTGACGGGGGAGAGTGTGGGATGGTGGTGGTGGTTGACGTCTAATGGTTGATGGGAGAGTGGGGGTAGTTTACGTCTAGGGGTTGAGGGGGGATAGTTGTTGAGCGTGGAACGATGTCTGATGTCTTAGCCCGTCCTAATAAACAAAGACCCAAAGTCCATTCCATGCACCCGCCAAACCCAGCTGTTTATGAATGAAAAACAGTTTACACGCGACTCACAACTGATGACGTTCGAACACTTCCGGAACAAGTGCTTCACTGACGACTTTTGTTCAAACCACAACTCTGTAAATGTCTCACCCACGTACTACAAATGCAAATAATCGCCAACAGAACCTAAACACCTAACCTAACCTATGCCTAACAATACATAGAATTTTGATGATAATATTAATTTATATATGAGAACAAACAAATGTTTAAATACACAATATGTTACAACTGATGAATGCGTCTGGGAAGGACGGCCGCCGCTTTAAGCAGCCTAGTTTGAGGACGGGTTTGAGAGCGGTGTAACGGTTTGATGGTTTATGGCTAATAGTAGCGATGGCGGTAGTGCTTCGTAAGTGGTGGTAGCGAGCGAATTAGCGAGATAAAGTGAGATGGTATTCCCACCCTTGGCGTTGTAAAGATCTTTGAGTGAGCATAGCGCTAATTACATCATCTTTACCTAACATACTGTTACCTAGCAGTAAAATAGGTACCTGGGTGTTAGTCAGCTGTCACGGGCTGCTTTCTGGGGGTGGAGGCCTGGTCGAGGACCGGGCCGCGGGGACCCTAATAAAGCCCCGAAATCATCTCAAGATAACCTCAAGATAGATCCTATTTACACGCCTCTGGGGCGTGTCTCTACTCCTAGGTATTTTTCCCCCTAATTAGTTCAACAAGGTGGTTGTCCTTCACTGTGGATCGTTGTGTTGGTCTCCTGTCACCTGTCTGCATTTTCATTAACACACACGTGCTGATACAGCCATTCCTTGTACCAACTCTCCAGCCTGTCCACGTTTTCTTGGAGAAGTCTAAAATCTTAAACTGGTCCGAATCATATAATTAATTATCTCTGTAGTTAGATCACAGACACAGGCGAGGAATTGTAGTATGGATACTGGGACAAATTCTTTGGGGGAATTCTCCCCACATGCAGGTCGGCGTTCAATCCCCGACCGTCCAAGTGGTTGGGCACCATTCCTTCCTCCCGTCCCATCCCAAATCCTTATCCTGACCCCCTTCCATGTGCTATATAGCCGATATAGCTTGACGCTTTCTCCCGATAGTTCCCTTCCCTTCCGTTTCCTTCCACACCTGGCTCTTCACTGTGCATCTCTCTCCAGTCTGACAGGTACTCTCGCGCCCATTTTAGTGCTCTACGAGTTACTTCTGACTATTCCTCAAGTTTACGTAGTGGTCTTTTATTCGGAAATGTGTTCAATCTTATTTGGCACTTGAGAAATACGCAGTTTATCTATACTGTGTTTGCATGTGCGTGTGCGTTAATATGGGGTTAATTGGGTAGCCTTGCTATTTTCACCAGGATCAGCAGGCGGGTTCACAGGACTAAGACCCAACCACATCAAATACTCAACCCTGCACCGGGTGCCATTGAACAATGTTTCCGGGTAGAATTGACTAAGATCCACCAACAAATCTCTGACGGGCAACAGAGGCCATAAGACTCCCTCCCTCCTCTTTTTTTGTGCGCCTCTGTGTGCTCTGAGAAAGGATAGAGGAATTAGCTAAGGCTGCTACAAGAACAGTTAGCCAGGCAGCGGCCGACATGCTGACACCTAAACAGCCACGGGCTCAGCATTCTCCCAAGGTCGTGAGGCGCCGGTTCATGCAGCTCCAGCATTATAATTCATTGCCTTCATCATGGACGAAAGTCAAACTATATTTAAAAAAATACTTTCAACTTGGTAAGAAGGAAGTCCCCCCCCCCCAACCCATTTGAACATGCGTGATACACAAAGGACCTGAAGTTACTAAACGATGAAATTAAAATTGACTCGCGAGGCGTCCAGCAGGGTGACCCCCTTGTTCCTCTCCTTTTCTGCTTAGTCATTAAGGAAGTCACTGAAAACCCGTCCAGCGAGCTTAACAACTGGTTCATGGCTGTTGGTACCGTAGCTGCTTCCCCCAGACTCCCTCCTGGAGGACATCACTGCAATTCCGGATCAAGAAGTGAATCTTAGTCACATGCTTAACGTTTCTAAGTGTGGACTAATCTCTTCCATGCAACACATTATAGATCAAGTAAAAGCTGTTTTGCCTCATATCCACATAACTAAACCTGGACACACTTCACTTCTAGGACCTCTCCCTGGGTCGAGGGCCATCTAAGAGGCCTTGGGTAAAAAGAGCGCAGACGTGAACGGGATAGACGAGAAAACTGAAGACATTAATGTTCACGCCGGACTCTACTTCATCACCAGATGCTTGTCCCTTCCCCAGGATAACTGAATTTCTGACACGATTGACATCTCACAATAGCCCCTAGGTCGGTGAAGTCGACTGCTTACTGAAATCCAGCTTAGAAAAAGTCCTTCACATTTCTTTCAATGACCTAGAGGGAAACAAGCCTCCTTTCCTGTCAGACTTGGAACCTCCGCGTCTGCACAGCCATCCAGATTCCTGTTCCAGCCTTTCTGTCCTATTCTGCAGCATCTGACAGTCCGGAGCAGGAAATGTTTCCAGATTACCTAGGCCAGGTACACGATCCCAGTTTTATACACTGTGTCACTAAGTGAGGGGGGCGGGGGTCTCTTGCAGCCCCAGCACTCCACCTACCTTCATGCTGCAGTCTGCATGCTGCAACAATTAACGTCATGTGAGATTGCTCGCATCACAGCAGTGGCGGCTCCTCATGCAGGTGACTTTCTATTAGCAACCCCTACATTAACAACTGGTATGCGTCTCATACTTAGGCCCTCTGAATTGCAATGGCTCTCCATCTTGCCCTACTCTACACTGAATATAGGCGTATTTGCTGCGAGGAAGAGGCTGACAAGTATGTTCTGTATGACCTGATCTGTCGTATCAAAGTGGGCTAGCGTTCAAGGCACAGTAAAGTTAATGACATCCTTAAGAGAAGTCTTACCAGGGCAGAGTGTCCAGCAGAGAGAGAGAGCCCTGTTACCTACTGTCCTGCAACCTGGGCTAACACTTACATTGACGACAGAGTAACACATCCGGGTGAGGACGTAGGGAAAGAGGTGCTATCACCCACAGGATGTCAGAAGTACCTATATTGGTACATTGCGACTCAACTTTCCTTGAACACCATCTCCATATCTGGAGACATTTCACTCTAGCACTGTTATATAAAATGCAATCCACATATCAGACATTTCTATTATATGAAAGGAACGATGAAGGAATGAAATTCCCCCAGATACGTCGGTGTTTTATAGCTTATTTATATATATATATATTTTTATTTAAAATTTCATTACATAAAAAACGGTTTAACATTGGTTACATGCAAGGTAACCAATGTCCCAAGTTGTAGAGTTCCTCCAGCTCCTCAGATGGCGGGTAGGAACCATGGATACAATGTGCATTTCCTCTCTGGATCACCACACTAAGGTGCTGAAAGAGGAAACTGACGGCACTTGGGTCTCTAGTTGTTTCAGTTAGCTTAGAACCTAGTTCCTTAAAACATCTAGCAGCACTTTTACCCCATGCACCATGCGTCTCTGAGGCAATGGGGACAAAATTGTAGTGGTGATCAAGATCCCTGTATTTACGAGACTTGACTGCCTCCTGGTGATTGGCAGCACAGCCTGGTTTTGCAACACTGAAGTCAACAACGATGTTGGCTAAAGTTGAAACGCAAGTGTAGTCCCACACCAATTCTGTCTACCATTCTTCCAGGGATTCACGGTGATCCCATCTGGTCGACTGACAGGCTCGTAAGAGTTGTGGGACAATAGGTAACAAGGTTCTCTCTCTGCTGGACAACCGGCTGTAGTAAGGCTCCTCTTAATAATGTCATTAACCTCACTGCGTATTGCAGGCCATCCTCCTGTGTTGGCAGAGAAGGCCATGCCGTCCATACCTGTCGGCCTCTGCCTCGCCGCAAGTACACCTGTATTCGGTATGGATTAGGGCAGCGAGGCGGAGAGCCACAGCAATTCGGAGGGCCTGCGGTGTGAGACGGGTGCCGGTTGCTGACATTGGGGTTGCTAATAGGAAGTAACCTGCATGGGGAACTGCTACAGCTCTAAGTTGGGCAGTGTCATGTGGTGTTGTTGCTGCTTGTAGGCATGTTGCAGCTGCTTGGTCTACAATGGGGCTATCCCAGCTGCATTGCTTGTGAGCTTCAGAAGGTGGTGGCTGGAGTGCTGGTCCTGCAGGAGAGACCATTTGATGATGCGGTCTGTAAAGCTGGGATCATGTACCCCTTCCTGCTGACCTAGGTACTCAGGTAGGATTTCCATCACCAGGTTGTCAGACGCCACTGAAAAGGACAGGAACGCTGGTACAGCAATTTGTGTTGCTGTGCGCACGCCAAGGCCCCACAAGTCTGACAGGAAGGGAGGCTTGTTTTCACTGTGAGTTGCTGAGAGAAAGGTTGAGGGCTATTTTTAACATTGACTTCAGCAAGCTGTCGTACTCTTCTAATTTAATATTACTGAAAGATGGCGAACATGTAAGAAAGTAGGTCAGCCTGGGGAGGGACAAGCATCTGGTGATGAGGTTGATACCTGGTTGATACCTGGTTGATGGGGTTCTGGGATTTCTTCTACTCCCCAAGCCCGGTCCGAGGCCAGGCTTGACTTGTGAGAGTTTGGTCCACCAGGCTGTTGCTTGGAGCGGCCCGCAGGCCCACATACCCACCACAGCCCGGTTGGTCCGGCACTCCTTGGAGGAATAAATCTAGTTTCCTCTTGAAGATGTCCACGGTTGTTCCGGCAATATTTCTTATGCTTGCTGGGAGGGTGCAGGTAAAGTGCATCGTGAGCATCAATGTCTTCAATCCTCTCAACCATCCTCCTGAGGTCAGTAATCATTTTACAAGAGACCTCGTCGATGGTCTTCCCTCCAAGAAGAGCTCCTAGGAATGTGCTGTTCTCAGAGTTGGTTATATCATTCAAAAAATCCTTTATTTATTCTATTATGTACTGGTTGGTGGAGGTTATTTCGCACTTGGAAGAGTTCAGGGTGAGGCCTAGGCTTGCTCCTTGTTCCTGAATTATTCTTATGTCCTCCAGAGGGGGAGTCTGGGGAGCCGGCTAGAGTACCATCGTCCAAAAACCAAATGTTGAGCTCACTGAACAGGTTATCGGTGACTTCCTTGATGACTAGGCAGAAAATAAAAGGAGCAAGGGGGTCACCCTGCTGGACACCTTCTTGTGATTCGATTTCATGTTCCCCGAATAACAGAGTTACATTCTTGCTGTAACATGAGATTTACAAACAGGTAGAGGGAAGAAAAATAGCGATGAACTGCACTGAGTACTGCATCCTTTCTTACTAGATTAAAAGCATTTTTGAAATCCATCTTTATCAGTTTTTCTTCTGTAATGTTGACAATGTAGGCTCCAGCTGCATGAGCCGCTGCCTCACACCCTTGGGGAATGCCAAAGCTAAGGTGCTTTTGGCTTCAGCATGTCTGCTGCTGCCTGACTAAATATTCTAGCAGCAGCCTTAGCAACGAGGCGGCGAAGTGAATTGTCCACAGCTATTGGGGTCTGATTCGTTCCTCCTTTTTCCTCAGGGCACAGAGGGTAGCGCCAAAAAAGAGAGGCCGTATGGTCTCTGGAAAGTTGCCAGCTAGACATGTGTTGGAAAATCTAGTTAGTTCCACCAGGAGGCCGTGTACAATGTCTCCCAGTGCAGGGTTGAGCATTTGTTTGATGTGGTTGGGTCTTAGTCCTGTGAACCCGCCTGCTGATCCTGGTGGGAAGGATAAACTTAAACTTCCCTGCAGGGGCAGAAGCATATTATATATATATATATATATATATATATATATATATATATATATATATATATATATATATATATATATATATATATATATATATATAACGTATATATACACACACAGAAAATTTGTATCTCAACCAGCGTGCATTGACTGGACTCCATTGCTGCTGGTTCTCAATTAACCCACGAGGAAGAGCGATCAATCTGGCTGATATACACACAACACATTCATTTAACGCGACTAATCGATAATGATGACATTAATCTCGACAGACACACAGACGTACACACACAAAACACACACACACACACACACACACACACACACACACACACACACACACACACACACACACACACACACACACACACACACAGGTACGATAGAGTGCGCGCTGGTCACCTAAGAGGTTAAAGTCATCAGGCGACAAGAATGCGAACTGAATCAACGCCTTTCAGCCAGCCAAGGGAACTGCGGGGGAACATTATTACCCCCCCCCCCTTGCTCTCAACCGTCCTCCTCCTCCCCGTATCACTGTGTCCTCGTAGGGGAAACACCGCCTGGGGAGCACGCACCACCGACACAGTGGAATACTGTGCGATGAGCACTACCGTGATGAGTTATAGACTCATACAACCGGGGTGTGAGTGAGTTGGGGGGGTGAGCTGAGGCTCACTGATGACACAATATAGACAACAGAAAACGGTCGGTGGGGGTGGGGGTTTGGATAGGGGGGAAGGGGGGGGGTGATGTTCCTCAAGGGGAGACTCATGCTGGTTTCCATTTTGTCCTTTACAATGCGGCACAAAAGGGTAGTTAATTCGCCATGAAGTTTAATCTGATGAGTGTAAACAGGGTGTTTGGAGGGCGGGACGGGGCGGGGGGGGGGGGGGGGGGGTAGGTGAGGCAGGCGATTACCTGGAGGGGGTTGGGGGGGGGGGATGTGTCACGCTGGTATCAAACCATCGCTTCCCAACGCCTGGGACATTACCATTGTTGCGGTGGTGATAGTGGTGGGTGATGGTAGTGGTGGTGATGCTGGTGGTGATACGTGGGTGGTGGTGGTGATGGTGGTGGTGATGGTGGTGGTTGTCTGTGATGGTGGATGCTGGTGGTAGTGATGCTACTGTTCGCTGGTAGTCGTCAGTAGATATTTTTTTTTTTCACAGGTGGGTACAAGAGTAATCGACTTCAGGCTCCTATTAGCAGGCCTGAAGCTTTCCATGTGTAGCTCCTGTTTAAACGTACCCCTACTAGTTCTCCCTACAACACAACCCACCATTCAGTTTACAACCAGGTCTACATATACTGCTGGGTACATAGAGGCGAATATTTAAGGACTGGTGCCCAGTCAACCCTCCCTGTCCAGGAGATTAAACCACCAGGGTGAAATCGCTGCATCTTAATTTAACTTTCTTGAAGTTCGAATTCTTTGTCGTATCTGGCTATACCGTTGCGGCTGGAGGTGGCTTCTATAACTTCTTCTTTCAACCCATTAATTCCACTTGTTCACCACTTGGCTACGAATATCTTCTTGTATTTCTTTGACTTATTTGTTTTCCGACTATGTCATTTTACCCACTTTATCATAGTTTAATGATGCTGTCTATGCCCACCTTATCTATTCCCTTCAGTATCTTGGATGTTGTAATCATATCTCCTTGGTTTCTTCTTCACAAGAAATAAGTGTTGCGCGCAAAAAAAATAAAGAGGTTTGCGTTTTATAATTTTATAGAGGCACGAAACAAAGAAAACAACCAAAGTTAAACTGTCCTAGTACTAGTATATCACGTGTTTGTGGCGAGTTAGGCCTAAGATGGTCTATATTAATTCTAGGATTGTTTGCAGGCGATGAGTCACAATAACGGGGCTAAAGTAAGTTGACCAGACCACACACTAGAAGGTGAAGGGACGACGACGTTTCGGTCCGTCCTGGACCATTCTCAAGTCGATTGTCGTATCGACTTGAGAATGGTCCAGGATGGACCGAAACGTCGTCGTCCCTTCACCTTCTAGTGTGTGGTCTGGTCAATCTAGGATTGTTTATTTAAGCCTAGGACAGGATAGGTTAGGTTGTCTAGTTAGCTACTTTTTTTTGTATGCTATTTCGGGTATTCAAGTAGTACAAAACATTATTTTTTTTTTTGGGGGGGGGGGGGGTACATTTTTGTACGTTCGACGAATAGTTGCTAAATGTACTATATAATTTGGGAGGATATGCGTTGTGCTCTTAACCAGTCCTTGTAGCTTAACCCTCGCAGTTCTGGTTCCTTGTCTTGTTACAAACCTTGACCCCTGTTTCCCATTTTGGTTTATACATAATGAGGTGTGGATTCCCGGCCAGCGCTATATATATATATATAAACATTCGTGTCTTAAATCAACATTTATGGTTTTTAAATGCCATTCTAATGTGTATCAGCTTCTCATACTACAGCTAATGTTACATCAGCTGTTGCGTTGAGACATGATCACAACGTAACAGATGACGGGAATGGAAGAGTTTCGCGTATATTTTGTTTTTTTTCGTGTCGTAATACATTAAAGTCACAAGACTGAGGTGTGGGGAGCCCACTGATTGATGTCCACTGATATGTTTTTCTTAGTAAATATATTGTATTTTAAACAGTCACGGTGTTTCTGTTCTCCATTTGGGGGATTTTCCCTAGATATTTAACAGCAGGTTATCTTGAGGTTATCTTGAGATGATTTCGGGGCTTTAGTGTCCCCTCGGCCCGGTCCTCGACCAGGCCTCCACCCCCAGGAAACAGCCCGTGACAGCTGACTAACACCCAGGTACCTACTTTTACTGCTAGGTAACAGCAGGCTCTTTTAATAGAGCCTTAGACGTACACTCAAGTGCAACTATCCATAGAGCAAAGGTTCTAGCCTAGATGAGGGTGAGCAGAAGACCCCTAACACCACAACGTCCCAAAACTGATATACGTAACTGTCAGAACTTAACTTAATCGCGGACCCGCTAATGGATAACGTGACAGCACGTCAATTAAGCGAACCGCTTTGATTTAGAGTACATAAAGTGATGTACTATTTGAGAGGACTATTTTCCTCCTAAGGTTTACCAGCGTCAAGAATTTGAAGTACTAAAATGTACTATTCTAATCTACTTGAGGACCCAAAACAGAAAACGGGATAGTGCGTCAATTTCGCGAGTCGCTACCGTTTTCTAGTACGACGTTTTTGGGCGTTGGGTAGAGTGTACGTCAAAATGCGACGCGCTGTTAGGAGGACTGGTTACCACCACCAATGACAACAGCGGTGGTGGTGGTGGTGGTTGTCAGGGGTGGTGGTGGTGGTCGTGTTGTCGATAGAGGTTGATGTGGGCAGTGGTACGGTAGAGGGTAGTAGTGGGTGGAAGTGTCGTGGTGGTGGTAGTGTGGGGGGTGGTGGTAGTGTGGGTGGCATCGTGGGTGGTAGTGTAGGGGTGGTGGAAGTGGGTGGTGGTGGTAGTGTGGGTGGTGGTGGTGGTGGTGGTGGGTGGTGGTGGTAATGGCTGGTGGTGGTAGTGTGGGGGTGGTGGTAGTGGGTGGTGGTGGTAGTGAGTTTTGGTGGGTGGTAGTGGGTGTTGGTGGGTGGTAGCGAGTGTTGGTGGGTGGTGGTGGTGGGTGGTAGTGGGTGTTGGTGGGTGGTAGTGAGTGTTGGTGGGTGGTAGTAGTGGGTGGTAGTGGGTGTTGGTGGGTGGTAGCGAGTGTTGGTGGGTGGTAGTAGTGGGTGGTAGTAGTGGGTGGTGGGTGGTAGTGGGTGTTGGTGGGTGGTAGCGAGTGTTGGTGGGTGGTAGTAGTGGGTGGTAGTGGGTGTTGGTGGGTGGTAGTGAGTGTTGGTGGGTGGTAGTAGTGGGTGGTGGTGGTGGTAGTGGGTGGTAGTGATATAGTAAAGCGCAGGGGGAGATAGAGGGAGACGGAGGGAAGGGGAAGTATGGAGAGGGAAGATAAACATATGGACCACAACCTGGAGGAAATTAGGCAAAGCATAAACAAATAAAAAAAACATAAAACCAATTAATCAAACAAATCAATACACACGAGAGAAGAAAGGTGCACTAATGGAAGGTCAAATGGTACAGCAATTAAGAGGATCGAAGCGCTTGTAATAGAAGTCTTAAGTGTAGCCAATCATCTTATATTGATCTGTGATTCGCGTACCGGGACGCCCATCACCTCTCCTGCTTAAGGCACAAGGTGAGAAATTAAGAAATTTAAAGAGAGAGAGAAAGATGAAGAGACTTCGAGAGAGATGGAGAGACTTCGAGAGAGTTGAAGAGACTTCGAGAGAGATGAAGAGACTTCGAGAGAGATGAAGAGACTTCGAGAGAGATGAAGAGACTTCGAGAGAGTTGAAGAGACTTCGAGAGAGTTGAAGAGACTTCGAGAGAGATGAAGAGACTTCGAGAGAGATGAAAAGACTTCGAGAGAGATGAAGAGACTTCGAGAGAGATGAAAAGACTTCGAGAGAGTTGAAGAGACTTCGAGAGAGATGAAGAGACTTCGAGAGAGATGGAGAGACTTCGAGAGAGAGATGGAGAGACTTCGAGAGAAAGATGGAGAGACTTCGAGAGAGACGAAGAGACTTCGAGAGAGACGAAGAGACTTCGAGAGAGACGAAGAGACTTCGAGAGAGACGATGAGACTTCGAGAGACACGAAGAGACTTCGAGAGAAAGATGGAGAGACTTCGAGATGAAGCGACTTCGAGAGAGATGAAGAGATAAAATAGAGAGACACAGACAGACGGATGACAGCCGCAGAAATGGAAGATAAAGATGAGAAGAAACGGGAAAAGTTGATAAGGGAAGGAGAGAGAAAAAGAGACGTTGAGACAGATGTGAAAGGAGCGAGACAGAAATATAATGACAGGAACCATGTCTCGGTAACAAAGATACATAGAACTATTGCTATAGAAATGAAACATAGAAATGAGACATAGAAGTGAGACATCCCCCTAGATGTGCTCACCTAGACAAGTTCATCTAGATGTACTCAAAAGTTTCTCGCCCAATTGTACTCAGCTAGTTATTCGTCCCCCTAGGTGTACTCACCTATATGTGCTCAATCACCTCTGATGTCCTAAATGTAAATCATCTTGTTGTAATTTCAACAAAAATATTTACCTAAATGTACTTAAATAATTACCTAGGTGTACTCAAATAATTACCTAGGTGTACTCAAATAATTACCTAGGTGTACTCAAATAATTACCTAGGTGTACTCAAATAATTACCTAGGTGTACTTAAATAATTACCTAGGTGTACTCAAATAATTACCTAGGTGTACTCAAATAATTACCTAGGTGTACTCAAATAATTACCTAGGTATACTCAAATAATTACCTAGGTATACTCAAATAATTACCTAGGTATACTCAAATAATTACCTAGGTATACTCAAATAATTACCTAGGTGTACTCAAATAATTACCTAGGTATACTCAAATAATTACCTAGGTATACTCAAATAATTACCTAGGTATACTCAAATAATTACCTAGGTGTACTCAAATAATTACCTAAGGTGTAATCATCTCAAGATAACCTCAAGATAAGATACTCAAATAGTTACCTAGGTGTATGCTAGATTTAATTAGATACTCTAGCCAATATGTACTTAGCTACATTATCTAACCTGCTTACACTCAAACAGATGTACTCACATAGATGTACTCACCTAATTATACTCACCTAATTTTGCTCACCTAGTTGTACTCACCTAGATATATATACTCATGTAGATGTGCTCACCTAGTTGTACTCAATAAATTGTCTTCATCATGTCGTACCCAAGACAATATGCTCATTAGACCTGGTCTTCAAGACATGCTCACCTAAAAGTACTCACCTAGTTACAGGCAAGTAGATGTATTCACCTAGATCTACTCCCCTAAATGTACCCACCTGGATGTTTCCCTCTAAATCCACTTGCCTGAATGTACTAATCTAGATATGACTAGATGTATTTACCTATATGTGCTTGCAGGGTCGAGCTTCAGCTCTGAAGTCCCGCATCTCGAACTAACAGCATCAATAGGGAATGTGAACAAAACGTTCAAATGAAGGTTAGGTTAGGTCACAGGAGAAGCGAAGTTTTTTCGATCCTAAGTTGAAGAAGTACGCAATACTGTTGTTATACTTTTTTTTTACAATAAACATTAATGTTGTTAATGTTAAAGAAGACCCAGCGCAATGGTTCGAGCCCACATCAGGGCTCCTGCGGATTGGTTCATTGATAAATGACGATAATGTTATTTCTCTGCGTGTTAATATTATTGTTAAATTCGTAAGCCAGTTAAATGGCCGTCAAACGAATATTTGGCGGACTGTACGGAGGCAGCACACTCACACACACACACACACACACACACACACACACACACACACACACACACACACACACACACACACACACACACACACACTCACACACACAAACACGCCCCCCCCCCACACACACCCCCCCCCCCCACACACACACACACACACATACACACTCACACACACACACACACCCTCCAACACACACAAACACGCCCCCCCCACACACACCCCCCCCCCCCACACACACACACACACCCTCCAACACACACAAACACCCCCCCCCCAACACACACACCGTCAATACACCGGCGACAGACAGAACAATAACACTACCCGTCCCCCCCGAGAGATGACAGGAGACTCTGGCGCGGTTCCCCTCCTGATCACATCACAAGAACAGAAAGGAACAACAAGGACGCGGGCTCTTTAAATACTCATCACGACACAAATACCTCCCATACGATCAACAAATCCCCCCCCCCCACCCTTACCCCACTCCCCCCTCCTCTTCCCCCCGTCCCCCCTCCTCTTCCCCCCTCCCCCCTCCTCTTCCCTCCCCCGTTACTCATCAACAGACGTGATGAATAATATCTTTTAGGAATTTTATGCATAGCGTACGTCTGTAAGTCTGCGTAGAGCCTGGGGTAGAGCCTGGGTGTAGAGCCTGGTGTAGAGCCTGGGGTAGAGTCTGGGTGTAGAGCCTGGTGAAGAGTCTGGGTGTAGAGCCTGGTGAAGAGTCTGGGTGTAGAGTCTGGGTGTAGAGTCTGGGTGTAGAGCCTGGGGTAGAGTCTGGGTGTAGAGTCTGGGTGTAGAGTTTGGTGTAGAGTCTGGGTGTAGAGCCTGGTGTAGAGTTTGGGTGTAGAGCCTGGTGAAGAGTCTGGGTGTAGAGCCTGGTGTAGAGTCTGGGTGTAGAGTCTGGGTGTAGAGCCTGGTGTAGAGTCTGGGTGTAGAGTCTGGGTGTAGAGTCTGGGTGTAGAGTCTGGGTGTAGAGCCTGGTGAAGAGTCTGGGTGTAGAGCCTGGTGAAGAGTCTGGGTGTAGAGCCTGGTGTAGAGCCTGGGTGTAGAGCCTGGTGTAGAGTCTGGGTGTAGAGCCTGGTGTAGAGTCTGGGTGTACAGTCTGGTGTAGAGTCTGGGTGTACAGTCTGGTGTACAGTCTGGTGTAGAGTCTGGGTGTTAGAGCCTGGTGTAGAGTCTGGGTGTAGAGTCTGGGTGTAGAGCCTGGTGTAGAGTCTGGGTGTAGAGCCTGGTGTAGAGCCTGGTGTAGAGCCTGGTGTAGAGCTTGGTGTAGAGCCTGGAGTAGAGCCTGGTGTAGAGCCTAGTGTAGAACCTGGTGTTGAGTCTGGTGTAGAGTCTGGGTGTAGAGCCTGGTGTAGAGCCTGGTGTAGAGTTTGGGTGTAGAGCCTGGTGTAGAGTCTGGGTGTACAGTCTGGTGTAGAGTCTGGGTGTACAGTCTGGTGTAGAGTCTGGTGTAGAGTCTGGGTGTAGAGCCTGGTGTAGAGTCTGGGTGTAGAGTCTGGGTGTAGAGCCTGGTGTAGAGTCTGGGTGTAGAGCCTGGTGTAGAGCCTGGTGTAGAGCTTGGTGTAGAGCCTGGGTGTAGAGCCTGGTGTAGAGCCTGGTGTAGAGCCTAGTGTAGAACCTGGTGTTGAGTCTGGTGTAGAGTCTGGGTGTAGAGCCTGGTGTAGAGCCTGGTGTAGAGTTTGGGTGTAGAGCCTGGTGTAGAGTCTGGGTGTAGAGCGTGGTGTAGAGTCTGGGTGTAGAGCCTGGTGTAGAGTCTGGGTGTAGAGCCTGGTGTAGAGTCTGGGTGTAGAGCCTGGTGAAGAGTCTGGGTGTAGAGTCTGGGTGTAGAGCCTGGTGTAGAGTCTGGGTGTAGAGCTTGGTGGAGAGCCTGATGTAGAGTCTGGGTGTAGAGCCTGGGTGTAGAGCCTGGTGTAGAGCCTGGTGTAGAGCTTGGTGTAGAGCCTGGGTGTAGAGCCTGTTGTAGAGCTTGGTGTAGAGCTTAGTGTAGAGCCTGGTGTAGTGTCTGGTGTAGAGTCTGGGTGTAGAGTCTGTCGTAGAGTCTGGGTGTAGAGCCTGGGTGTAGAGCCTGGTGTAGAGCCTGGTGTAGAGCTTGGTGTAGAGCCTGAGTGTAGAGTCTGGTGTAGAGTCTGGAGTAGAGACTGGGTGTAGAGCCTGGTGTAGAGTCTTGGTGTAGAACCAGGTCTAGAGTCTGGTGGAGAGCCTGGTGTAGAGTCTCGGTGTAGAGCCTGGTGTAGAGTCTGGTGTTGAGCCTGGTTTAGAGCCTGGTGTAGAGCCTAGTGTAGAGCCTGGTGTAGAGTCTGGGTGTAGAGCCTGGTTTAGAGTCTGGTGTAAAGCCTGGTTTAGAGCCTGGTGTAGAGCCTGCTGTAGAGTCTGGGTGTAGAGCCTGGTTTAGAGTCTGGTGTAGAGCCTGGTTTAGAGCCTGGTGTAGAGCCTGGTGTAGAGCCTGGTTTAGAGTCTGGGTGTAGAGCCTGGTGCAGAGCCTGGTGTAGAGCCTGGTGTAGAGCCTGGTGTAGAGCCTAGTGTAGAGCCTGGTACAGAGCCTGGTGTAGAGCCTGGTGTAGAGTCTGGTGTACAGCCTGGTGTAGAGCTTGGTGTAGAGCCTAGTGTAGAGCCTAGTGTAGAGCCTGGTGTAGAGCCTTGTACAGAGCCTGGTACAGAGCCTGGTACAGAGCCTAGTGTAGAGCCGGGTGCAGAGCCTGGAGTAGAGCCTGGTGTAGAGCCTGATGCAGAGCCTGGTACAGAGCCTGGTGCAGAGCCAGGTGTAGAACCTGGGTGTAGAGCCTGGTGTAGAGTCTGGTGTAGAGTCTGAGGGTAGAGCCTGGTGTAGAGCCTGGTGTAGAGCCTGGTGTAGAGCCTGGTGTAGAGTCTGGGTGTAGAATCTGGTGTAGAGTCTGGATGTCGTGTCTGGTGTAGAGCCTGGTGTAGAGCCTGGGTGTATAGCCTGGTGTAGAGCCTGGTGGAGAGCCTGGTGCAGAACCTGGTGTAGAGCCGGCTGTAGAGCATGGGTGTAGAGCCTGGTGCAGAGCCTGGGTGTAGAGCCTGGCGCAGAGCCTGGTGCAGAGCCTGGTGTAGAGCCTGGTGCAGAGCCTGGTGCAGAGCCGGGTGCAGAGCCTGGTGTAGAGCCTGCTGTAGAGCCTGGTGTAGAGCCTGCTGTAGAGCCTGATGTAGAGCCTGATGTAGAGCCTGGTGTAGAGCCTGGTGTAGAGCCTGGTGCAAAGTCTAGTGCAGAGCCTGGTGTAGAGCCTGGTGTAGAGTTTGGTGTAGAGTCTGGTGTAGAGCCTGGGTGTAGAGCCTGGGTGTAGAGCCTGGTGCAGAACCTGATGTAGAGCTTGGTGCAGAGCCTGGTACAGAGCCTGGTACAGAGCCTGGGTGTAGAGCCTGGGTGTAGAGCCTGGAGCATAGCCTGTACAGAGCCAGGTACAGAGCCTGATGCATAGCCTGTACAGAGCCTGGTACAGAGCCTGGTGTAGAGCCTGGTGTAGAGCCTGCTGCATAGCCTGGTGTAGAGCCTGGTGTAGAGCCTGGTGTAGAGCCTGGTGTAGAGCTTGGTGCAGAGCTTCCGTGCATGGCTGCATTGCAACGATTTTTTTTTTGCTTTACTGGGAATAATGTATGATGCATAATTAATGTATTTTCTTTGGAGTTACTGACTCGAACGGAGGCAGTTTTTCTCCTCCCATTAACCACGTAGGAAGTCTGCAGACTTCCAGACTTCAGACTGCAGACTTCCAGACTTCAGACTGCAGACTTCCAGACTTCAGACTGCAGACTTCCAGACTTCCAGACTGCAGACTTCCAGACTTCAGACTGCAGACTTCCAGACTGCAGACTTCCAGACTTCCAGACTGCAGACTTCCAGACTTCCAGACTTCCAGACTTCCAGACTTCCAGACTTCCAGACTGCAGACTTCCAGACTTCCAGACTGCAGACTTCCAGACTTCCAGACTGCAGACTTCCAGACTTCCAGACTTCCAGACTTCCAGACTTCTATCATTTTGCAGTCACAAATTAATTCTTAAGAAACATTTTTTAAATCTCAATAAGATTTTTAATCTCAAAAAATATATAATCTTTAAGTTTTCCCAAATCTATGAGGCCAAATGTATTATAAATTGAATCCAGTTGTACGGTTAGAGATTAATTTAATATTCTCCTGGTTTGAGGGGGATTAATTACCATACAGATTACAGATCAACATGATATGACCGAAATTAAAAACAGAATCACATTGCGGTAATATATAACGAAGACGAAGTTATTACGGTTTTAATTTAAATAGTTTTTGTTCAGGGGCCTGACGGCTGAGTGGACAGCGCTCGGTATTCGTAGTCTTTTGGTTAGGGGTTCGATCTCCGGTGGAGGCGGAAACAAATAATGCGGTTTTCTTTCACCTAATGTGTCAAAGAAAACAAATAACGCTAGGCTCAGGTCAAATATATATATATATATATATATATATATATATATATATATATATATATATATATATATATATATATATATATATATATATATATATATATTCCGACACTCTTCTTACGATATAAACAAACAAAAAACTCCTACACACACAAGAAGAACAATAACTAATCACCGGATCCCTGGAAACACAAACCGAAACTGTCTCCATTTTCCGCTTGTTACAACTTGTAATAAAGTTCTTACATCTTGGCTTAACGTGTTTATGACGTATTAGAACGTTGTCACAACTTGCTATATTGGTTGTTATAACTGGTTAGGAGGTGTTAAAACTTGTCCGAACGTTGTACCAACGTCGTAGTTTCGGTGTGTGTGTTTGGCGGGAATGGAATTGGCGTCACCCAATTGGGGCACAAATGTGGTCGACTGGTTCGAGGAGCCCCAGGATGATTCAATTAATGCCCGGGGCATTAGTTGAAGGTGGGAATGGCGATTGGGCATCGCCTCAACGATTGTACATTTATTTAATCTCACGATCGCAATTACATTACACGCGCGCCGGGTCGAGAGAGAGAGAGAGAGAGAGAGAGAGAGAGAGAGAGAGAGAGAGAGAGAGAGAGAGAGAGAGAGAGAGAGAGAGAGAGAGAGAGAGAGTTAGGTCGAGTGTAATGGCTTATTCGGGAGTCTCGTTAATAAGCAGACAACTGCTGGGCAGTGATCAGAGGAATGGGGGGGGGGGGGAGTTGATTGGGGGGGAGGGCCGATTGGGGGATTGTATAATAATAATTGTATCGTCGAGATTATTCCCAAGCCTCAGTTACTCATGCGTGGAGTGGAGTAATGTCGGCTTCGTACTCATCCAACACCTGCTTCATCTTCGTACTCATCCAACACCTGCTTCATCTTCGTACTCATCCAACACCTGCTTCATCTTCGTACTCATCCAACACCTGCTTCATCTTCGTACTCATCCAACACCTGCTTCATCTTCGTACTCATCCAACACCTGCTTCATCTACGAACTCATCCAACACCTGCTTCATCTACGAACTCATCCAACACCTGCTTCATCTACGAACTCATCCAACACCTGCTTCATCTTCGTACTCATCCAACACCTGCTTCATCTACGAACTCATCCAACTCCTGCTTCAACTATGTAGTTCACTTTAATAGACTATACGGTTGAACGACGATCTCACTTCTTGCACGGTGAGCATTTAATCCCTGATGGCCCAAGACTGCAACTGGTTGGGCACCGTTCCGTCACGCAGTCCTCGGCCCTCCGGCCAAATCTGGCCAAATGCCTTCGACGAAACGTTGCATTAACGATGGAAACGTTGATTAAACGCTGCTCGAACACGTTCTGCTTGCTTGGATTTACAGCTGAAGTTGCCATTTTGTCCAAATATCCTTTCCTAGTCCTCCCGTCCGGGACAAAACTTGGTCGATTTAACTTTAATTAACGTCCTTTGGCCCAAACTTGGTGCATGGTGATGCTGCCTTTTAGAGATGTCTCTTATAATTACGTTACCTCGCCTGTAGACCTGAAGGTCTCGCACTCTGCGGTCTCGTCAAGGCTAACGAGCTGGTTGGGCAGCCTGGCCTGATATCCCCGTCTACCACACGACGCCTCCTGATACAAGACTCAATGCTTCAACTCATTGGAATTCAGTGTGAGGTTTAAGTCTCCTAAGTCTTCAGAGTCTTAGAGAGAGTCTCCTAAGAGTCCATTATCGATATTAATGTATATTATTATTTTGAGTACAGTTATATGGTTCTTAAATATGCATGGTTGTGTGTTTTGGGTCTGATGGCAATTATTTTTTTTTTTTGCATCTCGTGAGTGTGGCCTTTCGAGAAGTGTGACCCCCCAACAGAAAACGAGAGGTGTGACTCGAACTGAAAACAAGAGCGAAGTCAAGGAAAATTTTTAATATGTTCGGTTGAGTCTTTCGTGTAAAGGGATTTTTTTTATGTGTGTTTATTCGCAAATAATTATATAAAGAGCCTCTTGACCCCTTTGTGTACGAGGAGTGTCTACGGAGGTTTTATCTTTTGTATCCGAATCATTCAGCCTTCTTCTGAGGTATATTATTAAATATGACCGAAAAAGTAAGATTAATAATTCTAACACGAATTTTCTCTATGTTTCTTATATTTCTTTTCACTGTTGATGGTAACTGAAAAATCAATTCTCCAAAATTCATTTTTATTTCTAGTCTGACGCGACACTTGAACGCGTTTCGTAAAACTTATTACATTTTCAAACACTTTAGTTTACACACACACTAACTGAACTGAACAGAGTTCAACCAGTTCGATTTTATACCTGCATTTGGGTATCATTCAGCCTTCTTCTGAGGCTGAATGATTCGGATCATTCATCAGTTCAGTTCCTCGCAGATCGACTTCGATGTTACACAAGAAGGCAAATATTTAATTTTTTTCCCCTTTTTCCATTTAGTCATCAGCAGCATTAAGGTGTAATTCAATGCATTGCGACCGTTTAATAATAACTCGCAGGGGAATTTCAGTCGGAATATAATTAATTTCGAATTAAATTCTTTAAAGTATAATCTGATTTCCTCTGCGAGTCGCGTTCAAATCTAATCTAATTTTCTATTCGAGTTAATTATTTTTAATCATTTACCAACATTTCGTTGCGAAGTGGACTGAGATGTGTGTGTTCACCTAGTTGTATTCATCTAGTTGTATTCACCTAGTTGTATTCACCTAGTTGTATTCATCTAGTTGTATTCACCTAGTTGTATTCACCTAGTTGTATTCACCTAGTTGTATTCACCTAGTTGTATTCATCTAGTTGTATTCACCTAGTTGTATTCACCTAGTTGTATTCACCTAGTTGTATTCACCTAGTTGTGTTTGCGGGGGTTGAGCTCTGCTCTTTTGGCCTGCCTCTCAAATGTCAATCAACTGTTACTAATTACTACTTTTTTCACACATTCCCCCTCCCCCCCACAGGAAGCAACTCCGTAACAGCTGTCTAACTCCCAGGTACGTATTAACCGCTAGGTAACAGGGGCATTCAGGGTGAAAGAAACTTTGCCCATTTGTTTCTGCCCGGTCCGGGAATCGATCCCGGGCCACAGAATTACGAGTCCTGCGCGCTATCACCATACTCCACGATTGGCCTGACATATGTGGTATACAAAGTTCTGAATGATTCTTTACACAAGTTTCTGAATGCCGTTCTTATGTTGGCCAGCCTGGCATATGCCGCTGATGTTATCCTCTTGATATGGGCTGAAGGGGACAGGTCTGTGTATGTGTGTGTGTGTGTGTGTGTGTGTGTGTGTGTGTGTGTGTGTGTGTGTGTGTGTGTGTGTGTGTGTGTACTCACCTATTTGTGCTTGCGGGGGTTGAGCTTTGGCTCTTTGGTCCCGCCTCTCAACTGTGGTGTGTGTGTGTGTGTGTGTGTGTGTGTGTGTGTGTGTGTGTGTGTGTGTGTGTGTGTGTGTGTGTGTGTGTGTGTGTGTGTGTGTGTGTGCACGCGCGCACGCATGTGCTTGCAAGATGTAACCTAACCTATTTATGTAGTAGAGGCAAATTCCATACAGTTTCAAATGTAGATATTATAGATTCCAATAGGCTCAAGAATCTGTACTCCAAAAGAGTGACGGTAGAGAGGCGGGACTAAACAGCTGAAGTTCAACCCTCGACAAGCGCAACTAGGTGAGCACAAGCACACACATACACAGGTTCTCACAGCTGAGTGGACAGCGCTCTGGGGTCATATAGTCCTAAGAGCCCCTGATTTATCTACTACATATTTCTTTCTCGCACGCACACACACACACACACACACACACACACACACACACACACACACAAACACACACACACGCAGGACAGGACGCCGGTGACTGAGTGGACAGCACGCTGGATATGTAGTCCAGTGGACCGGGGTTCGATTCCCGACGCCGGCGAAAACAGATGAGCGGAGTTTCTTTCATCTGATGCATCTGTTCAACTAGCAGTAAATAGGTATCTGTGAGTTAGAGAACTGCTATGCGGACAGCATTATGTGGATATGTGTGTACTTACCTAGTTGTACTTCCCTGTGGGACCCCACTGGTGACTTCATGCCAATCAGAGGTCTCACCCCTCACTGTAATTCTGCTTCCTATTGCTTAGGTACTCCCTTATCCACTGGAGAGCCCTAACAGTTACTCCTGCCTGTTTTTCCAGTTTATGCATGAGCCTCTTATGGGGTACTGTGTCAAAGGCTTTCCGACAGTCCAAAAAATGCAGTCCGCCCATACTTCTCTTTCTTGCTTAATCTTTGTCACCTGATCGTAGTAATCTATTAAGCCTGTAAGGCAAGATTTACCCTCCCTGAACCCATGTTGATAGGTTGTCACGAAGTCTCTTCTCTCCAGATGTGTTACCTAGGTTTTTTCTCACGATCTTCTCCATCACCTTGCATGGTATACAAGTCAAGGAAACTGGCCTGTAGTTCAGTGCCTCTTGTCTGTCACCCTTTTTGTATATTGGGACTACTTTAGCCCTCTTCCATATTTCTGGTAGGTCTCCCGTTTCCAGTGACCTACTATACACTATGGAGAGTGGCAAGCAAAGTGCTTCTGCACACTCTTTCAATACCCATGGTGAGATTTCGTCCGGGCCAACAGCCTTTCTCACGTCCAGATCCAACACATGCCTCTTGACCTCTCGTGTGTGTATGAGAGAAAGAAATATGTAGTAGAAGAGATAGAAAAAAATTGGTCAGGGGTTAGTACATTAGACAACTGACGGTTAGAAAGGCGGGGACCAAGAGCTAAGAGTGCCCAGAGCAGACATACAGTAGGAAGCAAGAGGGCAGGTAGTCAAGGTGCTATATTACAGCCGCTCGGCTAGTGAAGAGTCGCTGTTACAGCTCCTGTGGCAGGTAAGTCCACTACGGGCTCACCGTAGCCCGTGCTACTTGCAACTTTTGTTCCCAGTAGCTGAATCTAAAACAAAACAAAAAACAACTAGTGGAGAGCACACACTATACATGTTGACTCCACCTATGTACAATGAATTCAGCCCCAACAGATGAGTATAATGAGTTGAACACATATTGTGGACACAGACAAGTATATACGCACCATCCCGCATAACTTCCACCAGATACATATATATATATATATATATATATATATATATATCCCCACTACCTCAACACAGATGACGATCGAATATTAACCACGTCACTGGGAGACTAAACTGTAGTGCTGACGTCACGCAGGAGAGACGCCACACTCCGTGGCGAACACCAGAACACTCACTGACGCTGGCACTCACAGACGCTGGCACTCACTGACGCTGGCACTCACAGACGCTGGCACTCACAGACGCTGGCACTCACAGACGCTGGCACTCACAGGAAAGACAACAGAAATGAAATTCTTTAAATATCTGAGCAGCGGCTCGAGAGATGTGCTCATGAGCTGGTGTTAGACCCTGTGAACACATTTTGGTAAGAAAATGCACACACACACACACTATACTCAAACAAACACACACACATACACTACACAGACACACACACAGACACACACACACACACACACACACACACACACACACACACACACACACACACACACACACACACACACACTATACTCAAACAAACACATACACTACACAGACACACACACAGACACACACACACACACACACACACACACACACACACACACACACACACACACACACACACACACACACACACTATCACTGCTTACGTGTCTAGGTTCGCTGTAGCCCGGATAAGCAAGGCCTAAGGATAGATTACCTTACAACTTTTCCGTGTTCTGGCTGCGTCCGTCCCTTGGACCATCATCACTTTTAATATACAGTTTATTAAAACCTGTAGTTTCTAAAATATACAGAAATATTATTATTTTCAAGATTTGTGGGCATAGATTGACCTAGGTTTGGCCTTACCAAGCAATGTTCAAGAAAAGTGTGAATGTACTCAGCTGTTTGTCGTGTTTAAAATGAGTTGTACTCATAAACATGAGGCTGGATTATGAGGAGAGTGGAGGATGAGTTAAACACACAACTGCACTCTTCAGCCTTGGACAAACCTCACACTGAATTCCAATGAGTTGAACATTGAGTGTTGTATCAGGAGGCGTCGTGTGGTAGACGGGGATATGAGGCCAGGCTGCCCAACCAGCTCATTAGCCTTGACGAGACCAGCAGAGTGCGAGACTTTCAGGTCTACAGGCGAGGTAACGTAATTATGAGAGACATCTCTAAGGGCAGCATCACCATGCACCCAGTCTGGGCCAACGAGCTCGTTAGCCTTGACGAGACCGCAAAGTGCGAAAGTGTTTTAAAATGACCACATGCCAGACGCTCATTTGTGAGGGAGGTGGGAGGAGGGGGGGGGGGGGGTGGGGGGTGTAAGCTAAGGTAATTATGAGGAGAAAGGGCAAAGCCATCATATAGCACTCTCCTTTCATACGAAGGTATATGTGAATGTTGTTAGACGACAGAATATGAGAATAGGAAGCAACACAAGCGAATGAGATACAGGTGGAGAGGTTAATAAAGGCCCAAAAGGAAAAGCAGATAATCAAGTCGACAGTGATAGAGGCTACACAAACTCCGTCATGAACAAAAACAAGGCAGGAGTTGGAGAGGGAAAGATCTGCGGTCATCAACAGACTAACAGAGCCACGAGGAAATTCATGCCAAATGAGGAGAGGGAAAAAGAAAACGAAATATCAAATTCTGCTCAAAACTCAGGCGATAGAGGCGGTACAGAGGAGCTGTAGCAGTCCTGTAGGACAGGAAGGTCCTACAGGACTTCTACAGGTTCTCAGTGAAAAAAAATATCAGCCTGTGAAACTTATTTTTAGGGAAGGTCATCCACTAAGAAATATATGAGGAATGTAGAGAAAATTCCTTGAATTATATATTAGCCCGGATGCCTAAGGTGGATAGGAGGCAGAAACAGAAAATCAGGGAAGACAAGCAAAGGCGAAATGCAAGGCCAGGAAAGAGAGACAAAGAGTGCATAAGAGCTCGCATACATCAGAGAGCACTACAGAAAGTAGGGGGGTTGTGTCTACCATCATTACGCACCCCTGGTTGATACCTGGTTGATGGGGTTCTGGGAGTTCTTCTACTCCCCAAGCCCGGCCCGAGGCCAGGCTCGACTTGTGAGAGTTTGGTCCACCAGGCTGTTGCTTGGAGCGGCCCGCAGGCCCAGGGAAGGAGCAGGCAGGCAGGAGAGACAAAGTCATCATACACCCATTCCTATCAGATATGGAAAGGCGGCACCAGGAAACCCCCTTTCCCCCTTTTCCCCCCCCCCCTTTATGTACAGGACATTACAGCCTAGCAGTCATGAGCTGCATAAAACATAAAGTTACGTACTGAAATGCAGATTGAATAACAAATAAAGGAGCCGACTTCCAGGAAAGAGAGGCAGAAGAACAGCCACACAGGATCGCAATAACGGAAACGAAACTGACAAGCGTTATAGGGAATGCAATCCGTCCCACGAGGATATAGAGTAATAAGATAGGGTGAACAGGGAGGAGAAATTCGTAGCCCTGTTGCCACGTTTACTTGACAGCTCTGAGGAAGTCAAGTAATCAGAGGAATCCAACCAGCAAGAGTACATACTAGGAACACGAACGGCGGGTGATATGAAGATATTGGTAGTGGTGATTTACACTCTCACCAAACAACAGTAGGCCGACAGAGGAAAACGACAAATACCAGGAGAATTGCCTAAAGGTAATGGTAAAAGTAGCCTCATTTACAAGAAAGGCAAAAGCTAAAACTATAATTTTAGGGAAAAACCACTGGAAAAGGAACTGGATAAATAAGGACCCCTCACGAAGGGGGGGGGGGGGAGGGAGGGTGATCAGTGTGTCTGATGTCCAACACTAAACAGGAGGCACACATAAACAGAGTACCATCGGCAGCATATGAGACGCTAGTAAAAAATTACAGCGTGTAAACCAGAGCTCTTTCAAGGCACTCTACGCAACATTTGTAAGGCAATACTGAAATATACCGCGTCGGTTTTTGCTTCACCTTGTGACGCAAAAAGCAAAATTGAGAGGTCCAGTGGTTTGAAACAAGAGCCAAGAGTTTTAAGCTGTGAGGATAGGACATTAGAACAAGATTTCACAACCCTAGTGGGCAGAAGAAACATTAGAGATATGTTCACAACATACAAGATACTGAAGAGGAATATAGAGAAGAAGGACAGTTTTTTAAAACTGAGAGAAAATATGACAAGAGTCGAAACTGGAAACTCATTAAGTGAGTCGATAAAATTTAAGACAACACAGGCACCTTATACGGGGTGATGGAAGAATGTGCTGAAGGAAGCAGCTGGTAAAGCCACCTCCATCTATGACTTGAAGGCTCAAGAAAGAATTCGAGCGTCAGAATTGTTCAGTTACATGAACAATGGTACAAAAGGTGTTAAAGTAAACGACCCATATAGAAGTAGACCTCTCTCACCTCTTATTGACTCTTATGTTTTCCACTACTGTTTTAGATCACCACTACCACCCCTGACGTCACAACCCCCCTACCACCATTACCACCACCCCCCAACCCACTACCATCACCACCACTACCACAATCATCACCCCACTCCTTACTTACCACCGGTGAGTAATTAAAACTAGTTTATAGGTTCTCGGATCACCAAATTTGTGGAGCATCCACTTTTTTGCCCGTTAATGGGCAGTTAAGGTAGTTTACTGGCTCCCGGTAACTGATGCAGAACAAGGCAGATCCTCAACTTTCTCTCCAGTATTTACAAAATGTTGTGTGTGTTGGTGATTTTTTTTTAAGACTAATTTTGACCGGTATAGTCAAGTTTTAAGTGTCATCCCGTTTTCTTTACTCTTCTTCGTTCTTCTTGTTCTTCTTCTTATCATTTTTTACTGTAAATTTTTCTTCATTATTTGATGCCTGTTTGCTTAATTGTTCTTCATAACTTTGTTTGATATCTGTGACTTTAGACTGTTAACCGCCTTGTTCTCCATGCTCGTTCACCAGTCCCAGGGTCAGGATTCACCCAATCAGGATTTATCCATCTTCAGTTTCCATTCCTTAAACAGTTTGCGATCTTGCAAACAACCCAACTCTCATTATTATTCTTATAAACAACCTGGTAGCGCTTCGGCGATCTTCAGCTCTTGAATCAATGTAAACAAAGGCACCACGGGTCAAGGAAAGATGCACAGGTTTCGTAAATGGTTGCGTGCTTAATGAATGGAGCCCTTACGAACATGGAGGAATAAACATGGAGTTTCAATTGCCGTAGTTAAGAAAAAATGATGATGTACACAGCCTATGTGCGCTCTGTCGTCGACTCTGCCGCACCAGACTTATACACACACTCGTCAAGCGACATAAAAGCCTCGAACGCTTGCAAGGTGAAGCCACGGCAATAATTCTTGTCATATAACTGTCAAATAATAAATAATAATAAATAATAACTGTCAAAACATCAAGTTCATGCGAAGAGCCGCGTCTTCCAAGAGTGCTGAAAGCAGAGTTAAGGAGTTCAATGCTAAGTTTACACTTAAGATAGCCAGAGACCCCCCCCTCCCCACCTCAGTAATAGTGCCAATATAATCGAATTATAGGAAACAGGAATAGCAAAATATGGCATGATAGATAGGCATGATACCTTGAAGCTCACCACCTGCTTGAGCAGGCCGGTGAGCCCTGGCAGGATGTACACCATGAAATATTATAATTAACGAGATGACAACGAAAAAATCCAAGATGATACCACAAGAAATAAGCCTCAAGTAGCTTGAGGAAATTAATAAGGAAACCGGTGCGTCTCATCTTAATAATGGTAGGGCTGGAGCAGCATTCCCTGTAATTAGCACTAATGTATTTCAAAACGGAAATGAAGAAAAAGTACGTAACGAGAACGATGCCTCTTCAACACCATCAGAACTACTATTGTTATGGCAGTCACATATCTAGATAGAATTAGTAAAGGGGCAGTGGTTAGAATGGTCCAGGACGGACCGAAACGTCGTCGTCCCTTCAACTTCTAGTGTGTGGTCTGCTCAACATACTTCAGCCACGTTATTGTGACTCGTCGCCTGCAAAAGGGGCAGTGATCTGCAGAGATTCAAAAGCTGCACTACACACTTTTAGGGGGAAAAAAGCAGGCAGAAAATCGAAGAACAACTGCTGACAGCTCCGGTGGACTCTCTCCAACGATGGAATTGGTAGGAATGAACGAGCAGATGTGCTGGCTGAGGGCACTGAAGGAGACCTTATTGAATACTTCACACCCAAGACTCATTCTTCAATTTAGAGGTGTTATCGGATGTGCAGAATACCCCCGTTGAAAAGTGGAGGTGCAACAGGTACTCTGAGAGAGAACTCTATCAACATCAGAGGTCCCGAGACTGTTCAACACGCTTCTTCTACACATAAGGGACATAACTGGCAATCCCCTCACAGTGTTCAAGAGAGAACTGGATAAGCACCTCCAAAGGATACCTGATCAACCAGGTTGTGACTCATACGTCAGGCTGCGAGCAGCCGCGTCCAACAGAAAGTCCAGCAACCAGGAGGCCTGGTCGACGACCGGGCCGCGGGGACGCTAAGCCCCGGAAGCACCTCAAGGTAACCTCATGGTAGGGGCCACATCACCGTGACACAGCAACAGGAGCATACAAGAACAAATCAGTGATTCTGTACTTTAGTACAATGTGACGGCAGCTGTCAATCCCAATCACTGTGGACGAAAGAAAGTTGACCGACGGAGAGAATCTGGGATAGTGGAAACTCGTCTTGGGATACGAATACCAAGGGAGATTCGGAATGGAAACAAATTACTGACCAGCAGAGATGCAGAATCCTTGATGCGAGAGACACCGGCCGCCTTGACCACTGTGTCAGGTTATATCTTGAGGTTATCTTGAGATGATTTCGGGGCTTTAGTGTCCCCGCGGCCCGGTTCTCGACCAGGCCTCCACCCCCAGGAAGCAGCCCGTGATAGCTGACTAACACCCAGGTACCTATTTTACTGCTAGGTAACAGGGGCATAGGGTGAAAGAAACTCTGCCCATTGTTTCTCGGCGGCGCCCGGGATAGAACCCGGGACCACAGGATCACAAGTCCAGCGTGCTGTCCGCTCGGCCGACCGGCTCCTAAACATACTTTAGAAATATGAGTAGCATACTAAATCCCACATTGTTTCAATTAGGAAAACACCATTTCTCAAATATATTGTTCTTTTTTTAAAAAAAGGTCTTCACTTTGCACCCGCAAAATAACGTAATTTTATGACACATGGAGAATCTGGGATGCTCTCGGACGTAGGTTCGAATCCTCGTCACGGCCCTTGTGGATTTGTTCACGTAATTTTATGGGTTGGTAAACTTTTTATTTCGTCTTTTATAAACTGTTTACCTCAGCCTGTTCAGTAAATCCCAGCTGGAGTAGGATGAAGGGGGAACGATGAACAAGGCAACGGATTTTCTTCCTATTTGGGGAAGTGTTGTTCATGCTGCTATAACAGCAAGTTTATGCTGCTATAACAGCACGTTCATGCTGCTATAACAGCAAGTTTATGCTGCTATAACAGCACGTTCATGCTGCTATAACAGCACGTTTATGCTGCTATAACAGCACGTTCATGCTGCTATAACACCACGTTCATGCTGCTATAACACCACGTTCATGCTGCTATAACACCACGTTCATGCTGCTATAACAGCACGTTCATGCTGCTATAACACCACGTTCATGCTGCTATAACACCACATCCATGCTGCTATAACAGCAAGTTTATGCTGCTATAACAGCACGTTCATGCTGCTATAACACCACGTTCATGCTGCTATAACACCACCTTCATGCTGCTATAACAGCACGTTCATGCTGCTATAACACCGCGTTCATGCTGCTATAACACCACCTTCATGCTGCTATAACAGCACCTTCACTTACAGGGCTGATCTTTGGGTCTGACAGTCCCCAAGTGGGCATGTGAAGGCATAGACGACGTTGATTTCTTTCAAGGCGTTCTGTCTGGTGTCTGGAGAGTTCCTCATGAGTAGGTTGGCCGTTTCCTTATTTTTGCAGTAAATTGTCAATGGTATCTTCTGATTTTTGTCTGAGATAACGTTCCTATTAATAATATCTTTCAGGACACTTTCCGCCGTTTTATGAGCTGTGGAAAAGAAGTTCCTGTAAAATAGTCTAATAGTGGGTACAGGTGTTGTGTTAGTTGACTCTTCAGAGGTTGCATGGCGTTTCACCTTTCTTTTGTATGACGTCTTCAACATGGAGGAAGAATTGAAACAGGAATTTCCTTAAGTACTTTCGTATATTAATACATCTTAAGAAGGAATGATTTACAAGTCAATAGGTTTGGACATATATAGGCAGGAGAGAGAGGTGAAGTGAGGTACAATGACAAATATATGAATGGGATTAGGTGCATATAAAGTAAGAGCTGCATCATATGGGCCAATAGGCCCCTATTAATACTCATGTATGGGCCAATAGGCCCACACATGGATAATAATAGCATAAGATAGTAGATATTAACAATGAATTAGTGAGACAAGTGTGTATCAATGATCCTACTCAAATCGCCCTTTAAATGATCAATTATCTTGAGATGATTTCGGGGCTTTTAGTGTCCCCGCGGCCCGGTCCTCGACCAGAATGAGGTGCCCCAAAGAATGAGGTGATTTGATAAAAATGCTATGCCCAAGATTACCATCCGAGTTGCCGGCGGGGAAGTGGTTCAAATAGCTTCGGCTATCACTTCCTTTTGTCCGGCCGTGATGGTCAAGCGGATTAAGGCACCCCGTAGTTACCAGTTGCGTTGCTCCTGGGAGTATGGGTTCGAGTCACTTCTGGGGTGTGAGTTTTCAGACGCATATAGTCATGGGGACCATTCAGGCTTGTTCGCATATATATATATATATATATATATATATATATATATATATATATATATATATATATATATATATATATATATATATATATATATACTGGAAGGCTTCTGTGTATAAGTATACAACTGTTCTAAAGTTGTATACTTAACTCTCGTGTTTAGGAGAGTTGTGCCTTAAGCATAGACACTGTGTCTTCCCATATTAACAGGGACTTGATGAAATTAACGTCTAAATGACCCCTCACTTCCTCTAGTGCTCTTGGGAGGTGATGATCTTTGGTGTATTTAAATACTCCGAAATTACCATCTCTTTTAAGGATCTGAGCGGGTGGTGGAGAGGGTTAAGGCGTACCTGTTATGCCAGTTGCTGGGAGGCTTCTGTGCTGGCTAGGGTTCGAGTCTCCTGGTGGGAAAGTGTTCTAAAGTTATATATATATATATATATATATATATATATATATATATATATATATATATGTCTTGTCTCTAGGTCCCCCCCCACGACTGACCTCTCCCCCAATAGGCCAAGCCACATCCCCCAACCCCCGAAAAAAAAGCTGACTAACTCCCCGGTACCTATTTACTGTTGGGTAAACTGAGGCATTAGGCGGAAGTAGAGGTGATCACCCAATTCTGTCACGCCTGGCAATAGTCTCCCCCATCCCAGCCAGCGAGTCGAGAACGAAGCCAACTGAGCTACGAGAGACCATAAGGTAACCCATTACTACAATACATATTGACTAACACAAGTGGTGCGAACACCGTACAATATTTTATGATTTAAACAACTGGCAGATTATTAACGATATAAATAGTAACGCGACTGATATTGCTGCTCCTGTTGTTGACTGTTGTGGGGGGGGGGAGGGGGGGAGGAGTAGGGGTCAGCCTGGGGGGGGGGGGAGGAGAACAGGCTGGGGGAGGTGGTCAGCCTGGGGGGGGGGGGGGGAGGAGAACAGGCTGGGGGAGGTGGTCAGCCTTAGAGAGGAGGGAAGCGGCGGCGGGTGGTGGAGGCTGCCTGTCCCGACAGCGGGGGGAGCAGCGGACGGTCATTCGAGCGTGACGCGATAACGAGGAATCTGGTAATTACGCCAACAGCCTCCCGCTTGTGCCTCGTACTGCCGTTTGCGCCCCCCTGACAGCCCCCCCCCCCATCCCTGACCCATCCTTCTCCCCCCCCCGGGGCCCCAAATCAAATTGGAAAACTGTACTAGCCTAGTTGTACTCACCTAGTTGCGATTGCCGGGGGGTTGAGCTCTGGCTCTTTGGGCCCGCCTCTCAACTGTCAATCAATCAATTGATTTTTTTCTTCTTCACCCCCACCCAGGAAGCAGCCCGTAGCAGGTATCTAACTTCCAGGTACCTATTTATTGCTAGGTGAACAGGGGCATCAGAGTGAGACACTTTTCCCATTTGTTTTCGAAATCGCCGGGGATCGATCCCCGGACCCAAGGATTACGAATCCCGAGCGCTGTTCACTCAGCTGTCAGGGTCCCCCCCCCTAAATTCGCCTAATTGTACTTGTGGGGTTGAGCTTCGGCTCCTTGGTCCCAGCTCTCAACCGTCAGTCAACTGGTGTACAGGTTCCTCAGCCTATTTATCCGGCTCTATCATATCTACACTTGAAACTGTGTATGGAGTCAGCCTCCACCACATCTATGCCTCGTCCATTCCAATTGTTAACTACTCTGACACTAAAAAAGTTATTGTTATTGTTTCTGTGACTTTTTTGGGGAATTCAGTTTACACCTGTGTCCCCTTATGCGTGTAATACCGCGTGTTAAATAATATATATCTACCCTTTTAAGCCCCCCTGAGAATTTTGTATGTGGTGATCATGTTTCCCCTAACTCTTTTTGTCGTCCAGCGAAGTGAGATTTAGTTCCCACAGACTTCCCTTGTAGCTCATACCACCCACTCTCTCGTATCCTTCCAGACTGACCCCTCCCCCTTAATACACCCCCCAGCTGCTACCTGCCACTGCCCTGACCCATACCCCCCTTCTCTGCACCCCATCAACCCCACCCTGTGACTCGAGCCCCCCCCCCCTCCCTCTCTATGCCATACACCCCATCCCCCCCCCCTCACTGCATCTGACCCTCCTCTTCACCCCCATTTTTCTCCCCATCCCCATTTACCTGCCTCTGCCTCCTCCGTCTCAGCCACTCTCTGCTTTTCCTATTACCTCACACTCAGCACAGTACTGCAGCCATCTATCACTTGCAACATGCACTAATAGAAACAATGAGACCGGAATACTCTGGGAATTCTGAAAGCAGCGAGTCCAAGAAGAGCCTTTAAGTGATCGTTTACAAATGCTGACGGAGTTACAAACAAAGCAGAGGGAATAATAGAATGGACTAACAAAAATCAACCTGATGTAATTACAATTAGTGGAAACGAAAATTTATTATGTGGTCTCTGATGCAATATTTCCAAGGGGGGGGGGGAGATAACCAGTTCTAAGGAAAGACAGGAAAAGCACAAGAAGTTAGAGTTGCACTCCTGGGACAACGGAATTGGTAGTTAGAGGAATTAGAAAAGCAAAAGATGACAACTATAGAGACTCATAGAGCTTGAGACTCTATGAGTCTCTAGCTTCCAAGAGTCTCTAACACTCTATCACTACTCCATAAAGGATGAATCAAACAAGCAGAAACAAATGGGCAGTTTCTTTCACCTGATGGACATGTTCACCTAGCAGTAAATATGTACCTGAGAGTTAGACAACTGCTACAGGGTGTATCCTGTGGATGTTTGTGTGCTAGAGAATTGAAATTGAAATTGAAATAAGTTTATTGAGGTAAAATAACACACAAAGGGATGAGGTAGCTCAAGTTATTCTCACCCCGTTCAGTACATCGTGTTAATACATACATAGACATATGTAGTAAGTACTTTAGACAACGGGTGATTAGAAAGGTGGGGTCCAAGAGCTAACAGCTCCACCCTGCAAGCAAAAAATATAAAATTCAAATAATAACTAAACACACACACACACAACTTTCTCTACAATTGATAAGGTGATGCAGGCGATGAGTCACAATAACGTGGCTGAAGTATGAAGAATCGACTTGAGAATGGTCCAGGACGGACCGAAACGTCGTCGTCCCTTCAATTTCTAGTGTGTGGTCTGGTCAACAAAAGATAAGGTGATGTGTGTGAGGAACTCATTAAGATATTCCAGGAGATCTTTACAAAAGAGTAAGGCGAAGTTCCTGAACTAAGAGAGGAAATGCCTTACTATGTGCCACTAGGGAATTTGAGATTACCAGTGGTAAGGTAAGGAAGCATTTGCTAGAACTGGATGTGGCAAAGGCTGTAGGCCTTTGCCCGAGACTGTTCAACACGCTTCCACTACACATAAGGGGCATAACTGACCGACCCCCTCACAGTGTTTAAGAGAGAATTTGACAAGCACCTCCGAAGGATACCTGATCAACCAGGCTGTGACTCATACGTCAAGCTGCGAGCAACCGCATCCAACAGCCTGGTCGACCAGTTCAGCAACCAGGAGGTCTGGTCGACGACCGGGCCGCGGGGACGCTAAGCCCCGAAAACACCTCAAGGTAACCTCAAGGTAGGCCCAGATGGACTCTCACCATGGACACTTTTTTTAATTAATACATGAGGTACATCTGCATTAGTGCAGCTACCCTAGACTATATGAAGTGGAGTACAGTGTGTCAAAAAAGCTAACTAGGTGATGCTAAAAAATCCCCATCACACAGGATGGTTAGTCATACAGAGACATGTGATAGGCAGTCTGCACTGGCAGACTCCGGATGCATTTTGAGGATATCATCAACACAAGAGTGAATAAGGCAGCAGTGGTAATAAAAGTCCCCATCTCGCAGGATGGTTAGTCATACAGGGCCATATGTTTAGTAGCCTTGGATCCCACCTGTTTATGGACATGGACATGTCCATGGACACGAAAAGAGGGAGCAGAAGCACTTTGCCTATACAGCAGTGAGAGTTCAATGGTGTATAACACATCACTGGCATCAGGGGGGAACTACCAAAATTTTGGAAGACAGCTAATGTAGCCCCGATATATATATGATGGGAGACAGACAGGAGGCACGAGGTGATGGAGAAGATTGTGAAAAACTTGTAGAAAATATGGAGAGAAGAAACTTTATACAGAGTTCACCAGGCCGGTGACCTCATCACCAGCCTGGGTTCACGTATAGCAAATATTGCCCTAAAGGATTAATAGAATTGAATGATCAGGCGACAAAAATTAGAAAAGCAAGAGAAGGGTGGGCAGGCTGCATGCTTATGGATTGCCAGAAAGCCTTAGACACAGTACCCTTAATGACATTAGTGCATAAGTTACAGCTGCAACCAGTAATAACATGGAAGGTACTCCGGTGAAAAAATGAATACCTATCCAACAGGAGACAGCGAGTGCCTGTGAGGGGTGAGATTTCATAGTGGCGAGATGTCACTATGAAATGAAATGCATTAGGAAGTGATGTGGTGGAGGCTGACTCCATACACAGTTTCAAATGAAGATATGATAAAGCCCAGTAGTCTCAGGAACCTACACACCTGTTGATTGGGAGTTGAGAGGCAGGACCAAGGAGCCGAAGCTCAACCCCCCCACAAGCACAACTAGGTGAGTATCTACAGGACAGTGTTGGTGGCCGCGCCAACTATACTCTCGCTGATAAGCCAGTCTTAATGTTACCTTAACTGGTAACATTAAGAGTGTTACCAGTTAAGAAGCGCCTTGAGACCGCTTCTTTCCCCGCCATGCAAGACCACTCTGGGTCCTGGCCACACCATGCACCCAGCGTCCTGGCCACACCATGCACCCAGCGTCCTGGCCACACCATGCACCCAGCGTCCTGGGCCACACCATACACCCAGCGTCCTGGCCACACCATGCACCCAGCGTCCTGGGCCACACCATGCACCCAGCGTCCTGGCCACACCATGCACCCAGCGTCCTGGGCCACACCATACACCCAGCGTCCTGGCCACACCATGCACCCAGCGTCCTGGGCCACACCATGCACCCAGCGTCCTGGCCACACCATACACCCAGCGTCCTGGCCACACCATACACCCAGCGTCCTGGCCACACCATACACCCAGCGTCCTGGCCACACCATGCACCCAGCGTCCTGGCCACACCATACACCCAGCGTCCTGGCCACACCATACACCCAGCGTCCTGACCACACCATACACCCAGCGTCCTAGCCACACCATACACCCAGCGTCCTAGCCACACCATACACCCAGCGTCCTGGCCACACCATACACCCAGCGTCCTGGGCCACACCATACACCCAGCGTCCTAGCCACACCATACACCCAGCGTCCTGGCCACACCATACACCCAGCGTCCTGGCCACACCATACACCCAGCGTCCTGGCCACACCATACACCCAGCGTCCTGGCCACACCATACACCCAGCGTCCTGGGCCACACCATACACCCAGCGTCCTGGGCCACACCATACACCCAGCGTCCTGGCCACACCATACACCCAGCGTCCTGGCCACACCATACACCTAGCGTCCTGGGCCACACCATACACCCAGCGTCCTGGCCACACCATACACCCAGCGTCCTAGCCACACCATACACCCAGCGTCCTGGGCCACACCATACACCCAGCGTCCTGCCCACACCATACACCCAGCGTCCTGGCCACACCATACACCCAGCGTCCTGGCCACACCATACACCCAGCGTCCTGGCCACACCATACACCCAGCGTCCTGGCCACACCATACACCCAGCGTCCTGGGCCACACCATACACCCAGCGTCCTGGCCACACCATACACCCAGCATCTAGACAACATTCCCCTCTCGCTCCTCCATACAGTGCCAACCATCCCTCCAACCTTACAACGCTCCGTCGTGAACGGAGCTGATGGCTCGACGATGACATTTTTAATTCAGGTTTGACTAAGTGCCAGCGACTCGCTGCGGAAGACGATTTAATTGAGGAGCCGCGTGTCGGCGATAAGGAGGGGTTGGATGCCATTGTTAAGCGGCCAGCCTGGCTCCTGCCTTCGTCTGAAAGACGTGGTAATGGGTCCTTTGGTCTGAATGTTTCATTGGTTGAAGAATGCGGGATATATGCAGTCGGGAGGCCATTGTAGGGACAGAAAATGATTGAGTGGACTTCGTGGGACAACAGGGATATGGAAGACCATGAGGAAAAAAGGCAAAAATAATAGACAAGGTGAGGAGAAGAAACTATAAAATTGACTGCTATGTCATGGGTCATATGTTGGGGCTCTGTCTCTGTCTGTCTCTGTCTCTGTCTCTCTCTCTCTCTCTCTCTCTCTCTCTCTCTCTCTCTCTCTCTCTCTCTCTCTCTCTCTCTCTCTCTCTATCTCACTCTCTGTCACTCTCTCTCTCTCATTTCATTATTCAGGAAATGTGCAGGTTCACCAGCTGCCTGGCGTTCATCACCCACCACCACCTGCCTGGCGTTCAGCACCCACCAGCTGCCTGTCGAAGAGTTCTTCGAAGAACTCTGTAGGGTAAGGCAGGTCCTAGTCAACAACGGCTTCTCCAATGGTTTCGTCGAAGACATCATAAGAAGGAAAGTGAAACGCCATGCAACCTCTGAAGAGACAACTAACACAACACCTATACCCCCTATTAGACTATTTTACAGGAACTTCTTTTCCACATCTCATAAAACGGAGGAAAGGGTCCTGAAAGATATTGTTAATAGAAACGTTATCCCAACAGACAAAAATCAGAGGATACAACTGACGATTTACTATAAAACCAGAAAAACGGCCAGCCTACTCATGAGAAACTCTCCAGACACAAAACAGAACGCTTTAAAAGAGACTACCGTCGTCTATGCCTTCAAATGCCCTCTTGGGGACTGTAAGCTCCAAAAAACCCAGTATATAGGCAACACAACAACATCTCTTTCTAGGCGTTTAACGATGCATAAGCAACAGGGCTCCATTAAGGAACATATAATCTCTTCCCACAACCAAACCATCGCCAGAGAAATCCTAGTAAACAACACAGAAATCATCGATAGATACAGCGATAGCAGGCGGCTTGACGTTTGCGAGGCACTACACATCAAGAAGTCAACAGCCAATTAATGCACAACTATATTCTACCCACCTCAAGACTCCGCTCCAATATAGAAGCATCAAGAAATATGGACCAATAGGCTTTCTACAAACACTTCTATTCAATACCCATTGTTTCGTGTTCTGTCTTGTGTTGATGAAATTAATACCCTATTAATGCCACCTCTTGTTCTGTCTTGTGTTGATGAAATTAATACCCTATTAATGCCACCTCACCCCATCCACCTCACTAAAATGTAGATATAAAATCGGAGATGCGTAAGTTCTATTCAGTTGTGTATTTGTAAACTAAAGTCTTTGAAAATGTAATAAGTTTTACGAAACGCGCTCGTGTCGCGTCAGACTAGAAATAAAAATGAATTTTGGAGAATTGATTTTTGATTTACCTCCAACAGTGAAAACAAATGTACGAAAGATTGAGAAAATTCGTGTTAGAATTATTAATCTTACTTTTTCGGTCATATTTAATAATATATATATATATATATTACCGATAAGTATCAACGCCTTGTGTGCATAGTGAAAATTACGAAGTCGTTTTGCATAATAAAATATTATCCACCCTCTGCCCCCCCCCCCCCCACACATACCAACTGCTGCAATAAATACCCAAAACGTGTCTGCGGCCTCAGCTATAGCACCGGTTATCTGCTGGCAGCAGAACTGGATTCGCAGCGGATCGGTCTCGTCCCGTTCGTGTGCGATAAGACGGATGCGCAGAGTCACAAAACTGGACACCAGACGGCCGGCAAGAATTCGATCTGGCTCCGAGCACTTTGCTGACTCCATCCGGGGGATTCAGAAAGCAGTTGTGTGTTAATGTGAGATCTGGCATCATATATGTAGTCTTCTGCGGCGTCTTTGTGTGGTGCCAGGTGGGGGTTATCCGGCTGTACCCGGGTCTCTCTCTCTCCCTCCCTTTTCCCTGACCGCCCTTCCTTCCCCCCCCCCCTCTCACCCCCTTTCTCTTACATTTCTTGCCATATTTCCGCCACTTCTCTCCCCAAACATCCCTCTTCTCCTTTTCATTCATCTCTTTCTCCCTCTTCCTTCCCTCCTCCTCTCATCCTTAACACCCCAACATCCCCGGTCTCACCCTTTCTCCTTCCTTCTTCCACCTCCTTCTCTCCTCCTTCTTTCTCCCACCTCTTTCTCTCTCTCTCTCTCTTCCTCTATCCCTCCCCCCCAGACCATTTCTCTCTCAGTCTCTCCTCTCACCTTCCTTCACTCACCCAGAGAGTATGTATTATAAAACACGAGTATGTATTGTAATGTACTCTTTATGTATTCTACTGTATTCATCTTGTTGTGCTTGCGGGGGTTGAGCTCTGGCTCTTTGGTCCCGCCTCTCAACTGTCAATTAACTGATGTACAGATTTCTCAGCCTACTGGGCTCTGTCATATCTACACTTGAAGTAGCGTATATACCTGTCATATCTACACTTGACACAGTGGAGTAGCGTGACGGGTGACGACACAGTGGTGACGGGTGACGACACAGTGGTGACGGGTGACGACACAGTGGTGACGGGTGACGACACAGTGGTGACGGGTGACGACACAGTGGTGACGGGTGACGACACAGTGGTGACGACACAGTGGTGACGGGTGACGACACAGTGGTGACGACACAGTGGTGACGGGTGACGACACAGTGGCGACGGGAGACGACACAGTGGTGACGGGTGACGACACAGTGGTGACGACACAGTGGTGACGACACAGTGGTAACGGGTGACGACACAGTGGTGACGGGAGACGACACAGTGGTGACGGGAGACGACACAGTGGTGACGGGTGACGACACAGTGGAGTAGCGTGACGGGAGACGACACAGTGGTGACGGGAGACGACACAGTGGTGACGGGTGACGACACAGTGGTGACGGGTGACGACAAAGTGGCGACGGGTGACGACACAGTGGTGACGGGTGACGACACAGTGGTGACGGGTGACGACACAGTGGTAACGGGTGACGACACAGTGGTGACAGGTGACGGCCCAGTGGCGACGGGTGACGGCACAGTGGTGACGGGTGACGGCACAGTGGTGACGGGTGACGGCACAGCGGAGATCAATGCACAAACAGCACCAGGCTACACACCGGCCCATTATAGGTATATACCATCTCTGAGACATATGACGTCGTGTGATGTTGAGAATAAGTGATGTTCATTATCATCTCGTCAACGTTGTCAAAGTCTGATGTCACTGGCAGAATGGAGAGTCTGATGTCACTGAGAGAGAGAGAGAGAGAGAGAGAGAGAGAGAGAGAGAGAGAGAGAGAGAGAGAGAGAGAGAGAGAGAGAGAGAGAGAGAGAGAGAGAGTTGTAGTATCCTAGAAAAGCAATGACGCACCCCGGCCAGATTACCTATGACTGGCCCGGGTGTGGACTCTAAGAATTGGCCGGACTGAGGCTCTACCTGCGCACGAAGGTCATTATATCAAGGCTCTGCGTGGGTGGAATGACTCATATATATATATATATATATATATATATATATATATATATATATATATATATATATGTCGTACCTAGTAGCCAGAACGCACTTCTCAGCCTAATATGCAAGGCCCGATTTGCCTAATAAGCCAAGTTTTCATGAATTAATTGTTTTTCGACTACCTAACCTACCTAACCTACCCTAACCTAACTTTTTCGGCTACCTAACCTAACCTAACCTCTAAAGATAGGTTAGGTTAGGTTAGGTAGGGTTGGTTAGGTTCGGTCATATATCTACGTTAATTTTAACTCCAATAAAAAATAATTGACCTCATACATAATGAAATGGGTAGCTTTATCATTTCACAAGAAAAAAATTAGAGAAAATATATTAATTCAGGAAAACTTGGCTTATTAGGCAAATCTGGCCTTGCATAGTGGGCCGAGAAGTGCGTTCTGGCTACTAGGTACGACATATATATATATATATATATATATATATATATATATATATATATATATATATATATATATATATATATACACGATTGGTTAGGTTTGGTTCTGGATTGAAGATCTGTCAGTTGTGGTAGGATCCTTAAGGGCCACAGGATAGCTTGTTGATCAAGCAACTAGTGTGGTCTTGTCTTGTATGGTTATCTTGAGGTTATCTTGGTGTTCTGGGTGGGTCTTCCTCGTGGATGTTATGTAATCTCCTGGCCACTCTTGCTGGTTACTGACCACTCTTCTTGCTCCTGGCCACTCTTGCTTGCTCCTGGCCACTCTTGCTGGTTACTGACCACTCTTGCTGGCTCCTGGCCACTCTTGCTTGCTCCTGGTCACTCTTGCTTGCTCCTGGCCACTCTTGCTTACTCCTGGCCGCTCGTGGTGGCTCCTGGCCACTCTTGCTGGCTCCTGGCCAATCTTGCTGGCTCCTGGCCACTCTTGCTGGTTCCTGGCCACTCTTGCTTGCTCCTGGCCACTCTTGCTGGCTCCTGGCCACTCTTGCCGGCTCCTGGCCACTCTCTTGGCTCCTAGCCACTCGTGCTGGCTCCTGGCCACTCTCTTGGCTCCTGGCCACTCGTGCTGGCTCCTGGCCACTCTTGCTGGCTCCTGGCCACTCTTGCTGGCTCCTGGCCACTCTTGCTGGCTCCTGGCCACTCTCTTGGCTCCTGGCCACTCGTGCTGGCTCCAAGCCACTCTTGCTGGCTCCTGGCCACTCTCTTGGCTCCTGGCCACTCTCTTGGCTCCTGGCCACTCTTGCTGGCTCCTGGCCACTCTCTTGGCTCCTGGCCACTCCTGCTGGCTCCTGGCCACTCTTGCTGGCTCCTGGCCACTCTTGCTGGCTCCTGGCCACTCTTGCTGGCTCCTGGCCACTCTTGCCGGCTCCTGGCCACTCTTGCCGGCTCCTAGCCACTCTTGCTGGCTCCTAGCCACTCTTGCTGGCTCCTGGCCGCTCTTGCTGGCTCCTGGCCGCCCTTGCTGGCTCCTGGCCGCTCTTGCTGGCTCCTGGCCGCTCTTGCTGGCTCCTGGCCACTCTTGCTGGCTCCTGGCCACTCTTGCTGGCTCCTGGCCAACTCTTGCTGGCTCCTGACCACTCTTGCTGGCTCCTGGCCACTCTTGCTGGCTCCTGGCCACTCTTGCTGGGTCCTGGCCACTCTTGCTGGCTCCTGGCCACTCTTGCTGGGTCCTGACCACTCTTGCTTGCTCCTGGCCGCTCTTGCTGGCTCCTGGCCGCTCGTGCTGGCTCCTGGCCACTCGTGCTGGCTCCTGGCCACTCTTGCTGGCTCCTGGCCACTCTTGCTGGCTCCTGGCCACTCTTGCTGGGTCCTGGCCACTCTTGCTGGGTCCTGGCCGCTCGTGCTGGCTCCTGGCCACTCTTGCTGGCTCCCGGCCACTCTTGCTGGCTCCTGGCCACTCTTGCTGGCTCCTGGCCACTCTTGCTGGCTCCTGGCCACTCTTGCTGGCTCCTGGCCACTCTTGCTGGCTCCTGGCGCCTACTGAAGTACCATTCTCTCTACTGTTTGGTCACCTCATAAACCCTTCAGCTCCTTCCCTCCCTCTTCATCGATTTATAATTTATTATCTCTTTATCTCTTTATTTCCCTCATATCTTACCTCTCTCTTTGCGTCCTTCCATTTCCCATCCTCCTTCCCTCCCTCCCTCCCTCCCTCCGTCCCTGTTTCTCTACCTCCCTCCCTCACCCTCATCACCGGCCTCACTTTACTCATCACTGATGCCTTTTGAATCTAGGAAGCTCTCGGGCATCTAATAGGGAAGATGAGAATTACGCTCCTTGGGACCTCCCGTTGGGACCTCCCGTTGGGACCTCCCGTTGGGACCTCCCGTTGGGATCTATATGTCCTCCAGTTATCCTCAAAATGCGGTTTGTTCTCGCTCTCTTGCCTTCCAAAAGCTCCATTGTGCGCTGGGATTACGCCGCTGTGAGATGACGGTAATGAAGAGAGGTGAGTGAACAACGGAGGGGGAGAGAGAGAGGGGGGGGAGAGAGGGGGAGGGAGAGAGGGAGAGAAAGGGGGAAGAGAGAGGGAGAGAAGGGGGGAGAGAGAGGGAGTGGGGGAGAGAGGAAGAGAGAGAGAGAGAGAGAGAGAGAGAGAGAGAGAGAGAGAGAGAGAGAGAGAGAGAGAGAGAGAGAGAGAGAGAGAGAGAGAGAGAGAAAGAGAGGGGAAAGAGAGGGAGAGACAGGGGGGAGAGGAGAGAGAGAGGTGAGGGAGAGATATTTGTATTGTATACTCTGCTGGTTAGTGTATAAATAGTTATATTCATAAACAAACGTGTGTGTGTGTGTGTGTGTGTGTGTGTGTGTGTGTGTGTGTGTGTGTGTGTGTGTGTGTGTGTGTGTGTGTGTGTGTGTGCGTGTGTGTGTGTGTGTGTGTTTCAACTCTACACCTGCCTTGGAATATAACAACATTTATATGTATAATTTTGTTTCAGTATGTGTATATACATGTATTTAATTCTATACATTTACTAAATATTCATCCTCACTTGTTGAAATAGTATACCCGCTCACTCCTCCCCGGCCAGGATACGAACTCAGGCCAAAGCGCTTGCGAAGCGCCGGGCGAGTGTCTTACCACTGCGCCACGGGGACTGTTCACACAGGGACCATTCTTTTAATACCTTTAAGTCTCTTCAACCTCCCGTCCAGTCAAGTTGCCGTCCCACCCGTCTTAACGGAGAGACAGTCAATAACTGTCCACCACACCTTCCTGAAAGGCAGGGAAGAGGAGGGGGGGGGTGTCAAGGGGGGGGGGGGGTGGGGCTCTCACACTCCTCGACACACTCCAGTGAGGCCTATATAAACCTACCTCCCCCCCCCTGCCTGCCAGACATACTCTCCATGGGCAGGGACCCCCCCCTCGTCCCCCTACCCCAGGGATAGGGGGGGATGAGTGGGGGGGAGACACCCTCTCCCCCCTTCCCGTTATCTTGCCACAGGCAGAGGATAACAACAACAGAGCATCAGAACACGTGTGAAAGCATCTGGATGCGTATATATGAATGCTACAAAGTAGAAATCTATAGACATCCATATATGCTGAAATATACGTGAAGAACCACCCACCCACACACACACTCACAGCTCCCTGACAAGAGAGAGAGCCAGCTTAGCTTAGCTGCCAACACCCACACATCGTGTCAGCAAGGCGGACAGTCCGCCTCCTGTCATAACTCACACTGTACTTCCCATTTCTAAACCTTCCTCCTTCACATGTACCTCTCCATATTCTTTCCTCCCCCCCCCAAATAAAAACGCCCCTATACACATAACTGCCCCTATCTCTCACGGGCAGGAATAGTTAATAATAATTAAATTATATTGTCATCTCTAAATTACGTTAATTAATCGATATAATCTAATCGTGCAGATTATATCTTGATGTTGACTCACAAGCCAAGATCACTCACTCGTCTCGAGGAGTGGCCATACATTCTCAAGAATTTTGAAGAAAGTTCAAAAGAGAATTTGGTAAGCACCCCGCTGTGGAAATCAACCTTTGAAGGTATCTGATCCAACAGTCTGCTTGATCAGACCACCAACATAAGAGTCCTGGGATCAGAGACCGGGCCTCGGGGACGTTAATCCTCGGAACCATCACATGGTAATCACCCCCCTCCCCCCCCCCCCTCCACACGAAGCCGTGTGCTGCCATATATCACACAAAACTCCTCATTTTTCTGTAATTTCCTTCACATGTATTTCTCAATCATCTTAATTCCTCCTCCCCTCTTTCTCTCTCTAGGGAAGGAAAGGGGTAGAAAGGAGGTGAGGATCGAGTCCCCTCAGGGTAGAGCCAGGGGCTTCCGTCCCAACATCTGCCCCCCCCCCCACTTCTTCTTTCCTAGCCATCATCCTTAACATTCTTGAGAATGTTCAGTCACTCCACAAGAAGAGTGTCTGGTCTTGGCATGTGAGTCTACATCAAGAAATAACTTGCACGCTTCTCTCAGGATAATTTAACGTAATTCAGGGATGGAAATATAATTGAATAATCATTATTAATTATTAAATCGTGGAAATTATTATTAAATTAATAATTAATCATTATTAATTATTAATTCGTATAATCGTGGCAACCACAATATAGACCTTCATGAAAATATATAATAATTTAATTGGACAAAACTTCAAGTAACAGTCTTAAAATGGTCGAGTTTTATAGTATATCGGTGTTGAATGTTGCTACTTCTTCCCCCTCCCTCCCTGGCAGGGTGCGGCCCTCCCTGAGTGCGACTCTCCCTGGCAGGGTGCGGCCCTCCCTGAGTGCGGCCCTCCCTGGCAGGGTGCGGCCCTCCCTGGCAGGGTGCGGCCCTCCCTGGCAGGGTGCGGCCCTCCCTGGCAGGGTGCGGCCCTCCCTGGCAGGGTGCGGCCCTCCCTGAGTGCGGCCCTCCCTGGCAGGGTGCGGCCATCCCTGGCATGGTGCGACCATCCCTGGCATGGTGCGACCATCCCTGGCAGGGTGCGGCCATCCCTGGCAGGGTGCGGCCCTCCCTGGCAGGGTGCGGCCACCTGATATCACTCTGCACCCACCAACAACCTCGTTTACATGTATTTCAGCTGTGCGAGAGTGCTAAACGGTCACGACAAGTGTGTTTACAACATGGCCCGACCGTAATATATGTGCATGTCGATATCCTCGAAAACACGACTCTTTGAACTATAAAACAAGGCGGAATAGCCACTTACCGCGTGGAATGACACATACGGAACAACCTTCACGGGGGTAATGGTCCTCCACGATGCTGTCAATCACAGCAGTCTTGCCAATTTGTAGTACTGCCAGGCTGAGTCCCTATGAGAACCGCCCGCAGGTTCTCATTCACAACTTTGTAATCAAAGTTTGTCAAACTCTAAATTGTTTTTAACACTATTTGTTATATATATATATATATATATATATATATATATATATATATATATATATATATATATATATATATATATATATATATATATATATATATATATATGTGTGTTTTTGTTTTGTTCACTACGGCTATGTATTAAAATCACCTGTATCGATGTTTCCGCCAACACAGACGCGTAAAAACTGGCCCGCAACATTTAACTTTTAGATAAGACAAGCCACTGTGACTGGCCCCAGCCGACCAAGCGACGCCAAATACAGGCAACAGATGGCGCCGTTATAGCCTTCCATCACTGCCGACCGGATTATACAAGTGACCGACCCATTCGTGCGCCGCCTCTTTCCTTTATGAATATTTACGCACGTTTGTATAGCAGGAAGATAGTTTACACGCAAGCACGGTCCACGGTTTACTTCGATGAGTTACGGGGGTTGTGTAGTACAGTTGGCTTCGTTCTCGACTCTCAGTCCCTGCATGGTTCGATTCTCGGGGGGAACAGAGAGGTTGGGGGGGGGACCTTCCCTTTTCCCGCCCATTCTCGTCAACAAAGGCTAAGTGCTCGTTAATCCAGCCGTTTAACCTCTTGTTTATACACCCTGTCCTCAGGCCAGGTTCGTTAAGCCGTGACCCTCCCCTAAGACGCATATTCATCAATTTTAACGCATATTCATCAATTTTAACGCATATTCATCAATTTTAACGCATATTCATCAATTTTAACGCATACTCATCAATTTTAATCGCTAAAAGACAATAGGTCTGTTCTCATTTATGAATTAATATTATTATATATTAAATTTCTATGTATAGTTAGGCGAAGGATAGGTTAGGTTAGGTTAGATTAGGTGAAGGTTAGGTTAGGCTAGGTTAGGTTAGGTTAGGCTAGGTTAGGTTAGGTGTTTACGTTTTGTTGGCGATTATTTGTATTTGAAGTACGCGGGTGAAACATTTACAGCATTGCGGTTCGAACTGACGTCGTCAGTGAAGCACTGTTCGAGAAATGTTCGAACATCATGAGTTGTGTGTAAATAGAATTTTGTTCATAAATAGGAGCTTTGGCGGCTGGATAAACGAGTATTTGGCATTTGCCGATGAGGACTCGCAACTGATGACGTCTCAACATTTTTCGAACAGTGGTTTGCTGACAACTTCCGTTCTGCTCGTAGCGCAGCCCGTCCTCCAAAGATCCAAAAGTGATTCCACGCACCCGCCAAACCCCCTGTTTATGCAGCCCGTCCTCCAAACAAAGATCCAAAAGTGATTCCATGCACCCGCCAAACCCCCTGTTTATGAATGAAAAGCAGTTTACACACGACTCACAACTGCTGACGTTCGAACACTTCCGGAACAAGTGCTTCACTGACAAATTTTGTTCGAATCACAACGCTATAAATGCTTCACCCACGTACTACAAATACAAATAATCGCCAACAGAACCTAAACACCTAACCTAACCTATCCTATGCCTATATATACACAATATGCTAATATATTATAATATTAATTTATACTTGCGAAAATTCCCGTTTTGAACGAACAGCATGTTAAAGTTTATGAATGCGTCTGTGGGGTTGACCGCTGGATGTAATGGACTTGAGTCGAGGACGGGTTGCCTAACGCTATTAATAACTAAACCATGGGTCTATAACTAAACCATGGGTCTATAACTAAACCATGGGTCAACATCTAAACCATGGGTCAACATCTAAACCATGGGTCAACATCTAAACCATGGGTCTATAACTAAACCATGGGTCTATAACTAAACCATGGGTCTATAACTAAACCATGGGTCAACGTCTAAACCATGGGTCTATAACTAAACCATGGGTCTATATCTAAACCATGGGTCTATATCTAAACCATGGGTCTATAACTAAACCATGGGTCAACGTCTAAACCATGGGTCTATAACTAAACCATGGGTCTATAACTAAACCATGGGTCTATATCTAAACCATGGGTCTATATCTAAACCATGGGTCTATAACTAAACCATGGGTCAACATCTAAACCATGGGTCTATAACTAAACCATGGGTCTATAACTAAACCATGGGTCAACGTCTAAACCATGGGTCTATAACTAAACCATGGGTCTATAACTAAACCATGGGTCTATAACTAAACCATGGGTCAACGTCTAAACCATGGGTCTATAACTAAACCATGGGTCTATAACTAAACCATGGGTCTATATCTAAACCATGGGTCTATATCTAAACCATGGGTCTATAACTAAACCATGGGTCAACATCTAAACCATGGGTCTATAACTAAACCATGGGTCTATAACTAAACCATGGGTCAACGTCTAAACCATGGGTCTATAACTAAACCATGGGTCAACGTCTAAACCATGGGTCTATAACTAAACCATGGGTCAACATCTAAACCATGGGTCTATAACTAAACCATGGGTCTATATCTAAACCATGGGTCCAAGTATAAACCGTGCTCTTCCCCTGTGTTTAGGACCATATATATGACTGCTAGTGTGCAGGTGTATATTTACATGCAGGTTTATGCGTACACACACACACATGTACAGGTGTGTACGTCAGTGAGTGCGAACACACACACACGTGTATGCAAAAGAGATCCTGTGCGAATGGGTTGTTGTATACGTATTATACTTAATTAAAACACTGTACCAATTAAACGCTCAACAACAGTTGAACTGTCCGCTAGTAAATGGTCTTTCGAATCTTTCTTGTCTCTGCCAAATGGAGAAATAAACTCATAAGACTTAATTAGTTTAAACAATATATATAATATATATATATACAATATATATATATATATATATATATATATATATATATATATATATATATATATATATATATAAATATATATACATATATATATATATATATATATATATAACTGAAAACTCACACCCCAGAAGTGACTCGAACCCATACTCCCAGATGCCACGCAACTGGTATGTACAAGACGCCTTAATCCACTTGACCATCACGACCGGACAATAATGAGGTGATAGCCGAGGCTATTTGAACCACCCCACCGCCGGCACTCGGATAGTAATCTTGGGCATAGCATTTTACCAAATCACCTCATTCTTTGGGGCACACGTGAGGAACACAAATGCGAACAAGCCTGAATGGTCCCCAGGACAATATGCAACTGAAAACTCACACCCCAGAAGTGACTCGAACCCATACTCCCAGATGCCACGCAACTGGTATGTACAAGACGCCTTAATCCACTTGACCATCACGACCGGACAATAATGAGGTGATAGCCGAGGCTATTTGAACCACCCCACCGCCGGCACTCGGATAGTAATCTTGGGCATAGCATTTTACCAAATCACCTCATTCTTTGGGGCACACGTGAGGAACACAAATGCGAACAAGCCTGAATGGTCCCCAGGACAATATGCAACTGAAAACTCACACCCCAGAAGTGACTCGAACCCATACTCCCAGATGCCACGCAACTGGTATGTACAAGATGCCTTAATCCACTTGACCATCACGACCGGACAATAATGAGGTGATAGCCGAGTTTTCAGTTGCATATTGTCCTGGGGACCATTCAGGCTTGTTCGCATTTGTGTTCCTCACGTGTGCCCCAAAGAATGAGGTGATTTGGTAAAATGCTATGCCCAAGATTACTATCCGAGTGCCGGCGGTGGGGTGGTTCAAATAGCCTCGGCTATCACCTCATTATTGTCCGGTCGTGATGGTCAAGTGGATTAAGGCGTCTTGTACATACCAGTTGCGTGGCATCTGGGAGTATGGGTTCGAGTCACTTCTGGGGTGTGAGTTTTCAGTTGCATATTGTCCTGGGGACCATTCAGGCTTGTTCGCATTTGTGTTCCTCACGTGTGCCCCAAAGAATGAGGTGATTTGGTAAAATGCTATGCCCAAGATTACTATCCGAGTGCCGGCGGTGGGGTGGTTCAAATAGCCTCGGCTATCACCTCATTATTGTCCGGTCGTGATGGTCAAGTGGATTAAGGCGTCTTGTACATACCAGTTGCGTGGCATCTGGGAGTATGGGTTCGAGTCACTTCTGGGGTGTGAGTTTTCAGTTGCATATTGTCCTGGGGACCATTCAGGCTTGTTCGCATATATATATATATATATATATATATATATATATATATATATATATATATATATATATATATATATATATATATCAGTACTACAAAAGTTAACTTTCTGATGGTCCATCACTAAATATAGGTACTTTCTGGTGGTCCATCACTACAAATTGGTACTTTCTAGTGGTCCATCACTACATATTGGTACTTTCTGGTGGTCCATCACTACATATTGGTACTTTCTGGTGGTCCATCACTATATATTGGTACTTTCTGGTGGTCCATCACTACATATTGGTACTTTCTGATGGTCCATCACTAAATATAGGTACTTTCTGGTGGTCCATCACTACATATTGGTACTTTCTGGTGGTCCATCACTACATATTGGTACTTTCTGGTGGTCCATCACTACATATTGGTGCTTTCTGGTGGTCCATCACTACATATTGGTACTTTCTGTTGGTCCATCACTACATGTTGGTACTTTCTGGTGGTCCATCACTACATATTGGTACTTTCTGGTGGTCCATCACTACATATTGGTACTTTCTGTTGGTCCATCACTACATATTGGTACTTTCTGTTGGTCCATCAGTACATATTGGTACTTTCTGGTGGTCCATCACTACATATTGTTACTTTCTGGTGGTCCATCTCTACATATTGGTACTTTCTGGTGGTCCGTCACTACATATTGGTACTTTCTGGTGGTTCATCACTACATATTGGTACTTTCTGGTGGTCCATCACTACATATTGGTACTTTCTGATGGTCCATTACTACATATTGTTACTTTCTGGTGGTCCATCACTACGTATTGGTAGTTTCTGGTGGTCCATCACTTCATATTGGTACTTTCTTGTGGTCCATCACAACATATTGGTACTTTCTGGTGGTCCATCACTACATATTGGTACTTTCTGGTGGTCCGTCACTACATATTGGTACTTTCAGATGGTCCATCACAACATATTGGTACTTTCAGATGGTCCATCACTACATATTGGTACTTTCTGGTGGTCCGTCACTACATATTGGTACTTTCAGATGGTCCATCACAACATATTGGTACTTTCTACCAAATAGATAGAGCCCAGTAGGCTCAGGAACCTGCACACCAGTTGATTGACGGTTGAGAGGCGGGACCAAAGAGCCAGAGCTCAACCTCCGCCAGCACTAGGTACGTACACACACACACACACACATATTACAAACTAGACCAGGTCGACCCCCCAAAGATAGGTCCCCAAGTATTGGGTCGACCCGGGTATAACTAAGTCAGTTGGTGATATAGTAACTCCAGTATAGAAATTAGCCAAGTTCTCTCCCCCTCGTCAAGCTTCAGTTGTCGTTCTAACTTATAGTTCTGCCGTCCGCTGGCAGGAGATTGGACAGAACCGGAGCTGCGATGGTCGAAGCTGGGATAGTCGGCAGTAACAGTGAGTGGACAGTAACAGTGAATCGACAGTAACAGTGAGTCGACAGTAACAGTGAGTCGACAGTAACAGTGAGTCGACAGTAACAGTGAGTCGACAGTAACAGTGAGTGGACAGTAACAGTGAGTGGGACAGTAACAGTGAGTGGACAGTAACAGTGAGTGGACAGTAACAGCGAGTGGACAGTAACAGTGAGTGGACAGTAACAGTGAGTGGGACAGTAACAGTGAGTGGACAGTAACAGCGAGTGGACAGTAACAGTGAGTGGGACAGTAACAGTGAGTGGACAGTAACAGTGAGTGGACAGTAACAGTGAGTGGGACAGTAACAGTGAGTGGACAGTGACAGTGAGTGGGACAGTAACAGTGAGTGGACAGTAACAGTGAGTGGACAGTAACAGTGAGTGGGACAGTAACAGTGAGTGGACAGTAACAGTGAGTGGACAGTAACAGTGAGTGGACAGTAACAGTGAGTGGACAGTAACAGTGAGTGGACAGTGACAGTGAGTGGGACAGTAACAGTGAGTGGACAGTAACAGTGAGTGGACAGTAACAGTGAGTGGGACAGTAACAGTGAGTGGACAGTAACAGTGAGTGGACAGTAACAGTGAGTGGACAGTAACAGTGAGTGGGACAGTAACAGTGAGTGGGACAGTAACAGTGAGTGGACAGTAACAGTGAGTGGGACAGTGACAGTGAGTGGGACAGTAACAGTGAGTGGACAGTAACAGTGAGTGGACAGTAACAGTGAGTGGACAGTAACAGTGAGTGGGACAGTAACAGTGAGTGGGACAGTAACAGTGAGTGGACAGTAACAGTGAGTGGGACAGTGACAGTGAGTGGGATAGTAACAGTGAGTGGACAGTAACAGTGAGTGGACAGTAACAGTGAGTGGGACAGTGACAGTGAGTGGGACAGTAACAGTGAGTGGACAGTGACAGTGAGTGGACAGTAACAGTGAGACACATTCATCCCAGAGGTCGTGAGAGAGAGGGGGAGGAGGAGGAGAAGGGGGAGGGGGGTAGTGAGGAACTCAGAGCGCCGATGGTTCTGTGTTCGATGACTAGGAACACGTGTTCAATGACTAGGAACACGTGTTGGATGACCAGGAACACGTGTTCAATGACCTGGAACACGTGTTGGATGACCACGAACACGTGTTCAATGACTAGGAACACGTGTTCGATGACCAGGAACACGTGTTCGATGACTAGGAACACGTGTTCGATGACCAGGAACACGTGTTCGATAACCAGGAACACGTGTTGAATGACCAGGAACACGTGTTCGATGACTAGGAACACGTGTTCGATAACCAGGAACACGTGTTGAATGACCAGGAACACGTGTTCGATGACCAGGAACACGTGTTCGATGACTAGGAACACGTGTTCGATGACCAGAACACGTGTGAGAACTGGATAATGTGGCCAGGAGGTAAAGGGGAAGCTCGTAGAGTCTTTCTATATATATATATTTTACGTGCTATTATCTATACTATAAACATAATGTCTGTCTTTTGGTCTGTCCAGAGAGGAGACCAGACGCTTAGGGCTAGCGTCACCTAACTATGCACAGGGGGAATGGTGTGGGGTATGGGACGGACATAGGCTGGTCGGGGGAGTCGCCATAATTCAAGAGAGAACAGCGTGCCAGGCTTACATTCAGACCCCCACGCTCATTTTTTTGGCACTATCCACTGGATACATTCAGCTAAATATTTTGAAAACTAAATGTAAAATATCTTCTTATAGAAACAAACCATTAATTACTGATCTCGGGAAAATTAACATCAGTTTTTATGCTGTTCGGACTTTGGCCATAGGATGCCTACCATGCAACAAACAGTCCTCCCACGTTTTCGCAGCCTTCCCCAAGCCCAGCCTTCCCCAAGCCCAGCCTTCCCCAAGCCCAGCCTTCCCCAAGCCCAGCCTTCCCCAAGCCCAGTTCCTTCCTGAAGACAAATGGGTAAGAATAATTTTTTTTGTTAATTTTAACACCACTAGCTTCCTCCCATTGTCGAACTCTCCCATGCCAATGGAAGACTATTACATTATTTGTATAGGTGAGAGAGACGAAGGCACAGAGATAGTCAACGGAACGACAGAGACAGACACCAACACACAGATAAAGACAGATAGACAGAGATAAATAAAAAAAAAGGCTAAGGGGTCGGGGAGAGGGGGAATGTTTGAAGAGAGGGGAAAGAGAGAGAGAGAGACAGGTGGAGAGGAGGAAAAAGAGTTGAGGAAAGGGGCAGGAAGATGACAGGAGTGGGAGGAAGAGGAGAGAGTGGAGAGGGGCGAGAAGCGTGAGAGGACAGAATGAGAAAGAAAGGTGGAGAGGTTGACGGTGTGTGGGAGAGAGAGAAGGTAGTAGTTGTCTACAAGTTTTCATTGAAACACGAATACCAATCTCGATTTAAAACAGGTTTCCAAATTACTTCTAAGTAAACAGGGGGGTGACCATTTAGGGATTGGTGCCCAGTCAACCCTCTCTCTCTCTTCGGGGCTCGAATCCGGAAGAAATGGTTCGCGAGACGTTCGACAAAGACGCTACAAGTACGCCATGTTATGGAGTGTGGAAAGTGCTGCCCTATCAGTGACTACCAGGCATTGAGCTCTAGCTCTGTGCCCCGCCTACTTGTTTCATTGTCGCACCTGTTGCATCTTAATTTAAATATCTTGATGTTCGAATTCTTTGTCTAATTTGGCTTTAAGGTTATGGATGGAGGTGGCTTCCACAACCTCTCCTAGCGCGTCCCACCACCCGTACAGGATATGAGTATTTCCGAACATTTCTTCGATATATTTACTTATAGCCTCCTGTCCTACTCTTAATATGAAGAGGTTATCCTTGTTTACCTTGGGTATTCCCTTTCAGTATCTTGTATGTTGTAATCATATCACCTCTGCTTCTTCTCTAGGATTGTGAAATTTAGTTTTAACTGATTTTCGTAGCTTAAATCTCTTAGTTCAAGCAAAAATCTTGTTGCAAACCTCTAACATTAGCTGTAGACATTGCATTAACAGCTTCCTAATTAAAATTAAGTTCTAATGCTAGCCAGCCTCCCATTTGCTGCTGATGTTACCAAGTTCATGTGTGTCCCGGTGTTAGTGTTGTTGTTGCTTTAGATTCAGGTACTGGGAACAAAAAAGTTCCAAGCAGCACGGGATATGGTGATCCCGTCGTACTTACCTGGCACAAGAGATGTGCGTAGTGTTGGAATAATAGTCACTCACAAATCTCTTTCTCTTTTCAGTTCCTGTAGTTGTCTTTCCCTTATGTTGCAGTTAAATTTTCATGTTCTTTCTCTCCTTTTACATTTGTATTACCTTGCAATTCTTGGGATTGAATTCTAGCAGCCATTTCTCTGTCTTCTCGTGAAGTTTGTTAAGGTCCTCGTCTATTTGTCTGCATTTTGCCTCAACTTTTACATTCTTCATTAGCTTTGTGTCACCGCAGATGTTGGCATGTAAGAGATTCCCAGCGGTAGGTCATTCACACATGACAGGAAGCGCAGTGGTCCCAAGACTGAGCCTTGAGGGACTCCGCTCGTCGCCTCACCCCGGTAGCGTGACCGCGTGGAGGCGGCTGCGACCACGACAGCACTTATTTGGCAGCCAATGCTCGCTGACTCCTCCTCCAACAGTGAACTGATAAAGGATGTAACATTCTTTTACGTGCTCTTTTGTTGCCTAAGAGTGCTTAAAGCAGGATGGAGTTGACAATATCTCATAGGTTCCCAGCCTGAGCCACCTATAACTTTAACCGACGGTGTTGCTGGCATGCCTCGCCCGCACCGGCAAAAGCCCCCACCAGCTGCTGAGGCCCGGCGGCCACTGGTGTTCATTAGCGCGTGATAGACCTTAAATAATCATGCGGGAGAGATACGCGCCAGGAAAACGTAGATTATCGTTCATCTTCTCGACAACTCCAGCTGATGAGGTTGCCAGATGTGAGGCAATTACTGCTTTCAATCAATCGAGGTTTTATTGGCAACAGGTTTAACTAGCGAGGTTTTACACCCTCGGTAGCGACTCTATGACACCCGAGGCACTCCGAAATGACAATAGACGTTTATAGGATGTAAATTATACGCTATTAATACCGTAATTCGCTTCAGGTAATTGATTTTAAAGGTACAAATTTTTCCTAGACGTGAAAGGGCGAATGTCTCGTCGTATTAATTATGTATTTTCGTATGGTAAGTTGCAGCACGAGCCTTCCTTGACGAGAAACCTATTATAGCGCATCGCCATATTGTTGTTATTGTACACAGATGCATCGTGCATAATTTACAGAGAGGAAAAAAAGTTTAGATAGTAAAAAAAGAGAAAAAAAGGGCTGGAGGTAAATGGGTTGTGGGTATCTAGTGACAGCTGGTAACTTACGCAACCGTCATATGGCACATGCCTTCACGTCCCCGCGCCTGCTCCTGCGCTCGCACACACGCACACACTCCCGCACACGCGCACACTTTTGCGCACATTCACACACACACACACACACACACACACACACACACACACACACACACACACACACACACACACACACACACACACACACACACACACACACACACACACACGCAAACACAACTAGGTGAGTACACACACACACACACGGGATTTAGAGTCAATGCTCGATCCTGCAGGCACAAATAGGTGAGTACAGGTACACACAGGTGCATTCAGGAGAAAGTTCAGAGGTATGCCACTAGACTAGTCCCAGAACTAAGAGGCGTGAGTTACGAGGAAAGGCCGAGTGAATCGCACCTCACGTCGCTGGAAGACAGAAGAGTTCGGTGCGACATGATCACCACATACAAAATTCTCAGGGAATTAGCAGTAGATAAAACTAGATAAGGGTTAGATAAGGACGGATAATTTAACATTGGTGGAACACGAACAAGGGGACACAGGTGGAAACTGAGTACGAAAATGGGTCACAGAGACATTAGAAATATTTTTTTTTCAGTGCCAGAGTAGTTAATAAATGGAATGCACTAGGAAGTGATGTGGTGGAAGTTGACTCCATACAGTTTCAAGTGTAGATATGATAGAGCCCAGTAGGCTCAGGAACCTGCACACCTGTTGATTGACAGTTGAGAGGCGGGACCAAAGAGCCAAAGCTCAACCCCCGCAAGCACAACTAGGTGAGTACACAATATAAAAGAAATGAGACTTAACTAACGAGTTAAGAGATACTTAACTAACACTCACTAACATCCCTAGCAAAGTACTAGAAAGACTTATAAGCTTAATACTCGTTGCACACGTAGACAAAATTAAGCAACAAATATGCAAATAAGAAAGAAAATAAGCAACACAGAAGGCTGGGCAGATTGCGTATTTCTGGACTGCCAAAAAGCCATTGATAGAGTCCAACACAGGAGATTACTATACACACATGAGAGGCAGGCGGGAGTAAACGAAAACGCACTAACATGGGTAAAGAATTACCTAAGAGACAGGAGTCAGAGAGTGACAGTGAGGGACAAGGAGTCGGACTGGCGTTGAGTAACAAGCGGAGTGCCTCAAGGATCGGTGCTGGGACCCATACTATTCTTCATTTATGTAAATGATTTGACTACAAGAGTTGACTCTCATATGTCTAATGTTTGCAGCTGATGAAAAACTAATGAGAAAGATTGAGACAAGTATTGTAAGTCTCTCCAAGATGACTTAAACAAGCTGCAGAACTGGTCCAAGAAATGGCTGCTAGAGTTCAACACCAGCAAGTGCAAGGTGACGGAAATAGGATCAGGAGCCAGGAGACCGAAAGGTCAATACACGATAAAGGGGAAACTACCTTCCAATAACAAGATAAAATGACCTGGGAGTGGACATAACACCAAACCTACCTCCAGAGGCACACACAAACAGAGCAACGTCGCCTGCATGCTCACAGCTGGTAAAAAGTTAGGTCATCCTTTCAGAACTTGAATAAGGAGGCTTTTATATGAAATATATATATACCGCCTGTGTGAGACGAGATTATGTGAGTTTGCAGCCCCCACCGTGGAGCCTCCATCCAAAAAAACACATAATGAAGCTCGAAATTTTGCAACGAGACTCGTCCCAGAATTACGAGGGATGAGGGAAGAAAGGAACTAAACCTGACGACGCTAGAAAGGAGGAGAGAGAGAGAGAGAGGGAAGACATGATATGGACGTATAAAATACATAGGGGGATTGACAGAGTAACAAAAAAAAGTGGAAATGTTTACAATGAATTCCAATATAACAAGAGGGCACAGATGGAAGCTGGAGACTCTAGATGTGTCACAGAGATGTTAGAAAGTTTTATTTTAGCGTAGAGGTAATGAGTATAAATGGAATGACCTAAAGAAGCAGGTTGCAGAGGCTAACTCAATCCAAAACTTTAAAAGCAGATTTCACACAAAAATCACAATAGCGTGCTGCATCAAATGAACAAATCCACAAGGGCATCACGAAGATTCGAACCTACGTCCGAGATCATCCCAGACACTGCCTTTATCAACTGAGCTACGACATGGTCCAAAGAGTTGAAACCGAAGTTCTACTGAACTTACTGGATCCTGCAGCCTCTCCGAGACACAAACCAGGGTTTTACACAACTCCCCCCTGCACTCGAGCTGTGTCAATAGGCCGTTCTCCCTCTTCGCCCTTACTTCATTACACTTCGGTTTCAACTCTTTTGACCATGTCGTAGCTCAGTCGATAAAGACAGCGTCTGGGATGATCTCGGACGTAGGTTCGAATCCTCGTCACGGCTCTTGTGGATTTATTCTTTAAAAGCAGTATGACATGGAAATAGGTCAGCAGTCATTGCAACAGACCACAGACAGCTAGAAAAACAGGATCCAAACGCAATATAGAGTTCGATCCTGGAGGTACAAAAAGGTGACTATAAACACACTCATACACATAGAGCCAAGCTCTTAACCGACCGTCACACTTATCTAGCCACTGAATAACCACACCCTTTTAAAAAAAAAAGACTATGACCAAGGAAAAAAAAATATGATAACATTAGCATGCCAGTGAGGGTGTGAGGGGGTGAGGGGTTGCCACACGCCGCCACCACGCGAGGCTTCCCTCACAAGACTCACAACAGGTCTCAACTCGTCGGAATTGCATATAAACAGAAGGAGGAGAGGAGATAATACAGAGAATAACGCAATACATGGGAGGAAAAAAAGCTGATTTATGAGAGAAAAGTCATCGAAGGTAACCAATTCGGCTTCCGAATGATGCCTGTATATGCATACATTTTTGATAATTGGAGATTGAAAAGATATACCTGATTTAAGTACCTCGACCTTCCTCCTTCCTGCTCGTCTTATCAGGCTATCTCGGAGCCTTCCCGGCCATCGCCTCTGATAAGCGATCCTAATTATACAAATATCCTGAAGGAAGGTTGAGAAAATTAACCTATTTAGAAGGAGGACGAGGAATTTATTGAAGGAAAGGCTGCGTATTAATATATTGAAATTACTCCCACGATGCCTTGAGCCAATATACCAGCTATCAGGGGAAAGTACCTCTTGAAATTAGGTTCATTTAGCCACGCGAATACATAGAGAAAATAATGCATGTATCTTTATCGCTGTAAAAATCATATTAATTTAACAGACACCTGGACTAGGCTACGAAATGCATACATCCTTATTTATGTATATTGTCGAGGGTGTCTAAGGACGCCTAGCATAAATACAGAGTAATTTAAGATTATGACTACTAGTGGAAATCCTTCCAGACGCCTGCAATATAACCTCTCATTATTGCTCTAGTTTTTATGGACACTTTATTATAATAAGGCGCTCTTTATAGCACACTAATGCGCCGTAACTTAGCATAAAGCGCTAACTTGCTCCACCAGTTTTGTTAGAATATAATAACACCGAGTTGAAGCAGGGCCAATATTACCCCCTGGTGTAAATATTGACACTAAGGAACGGGTAATAAAGAGAAATTTGTCTAAACGGTTAATATATAATCTGAAGTGTACTGGGAGACCTGCCTTGTGTCAGCGCGTCCTCTCCAGCGCTCACAACGGCCGCTTAAGCGTGCAACTGACACTCAACCAACCCCCACACATCTGGGTCCAGATTCGCGAAGCAGTTAGGCAAGCACTTACGAACGTAAGTGCTTGCCTCAATCCTCATAATCTTTCCTCAATCTTTGACGGCTTTGTTTACATTTATTAAACAGTCTACAAGTATGAAAACTTGCCAATCAACTGTTGTTATTGTTATAAACAGCCTCCTGGTGCTTCGGAGCTCATTAACTTTAATAATTGTAAACAAAGCCGCCAACGATTGAAAACAGATGCACAGGTTCGTAAGTGCGTGCGTAACTGCTTCGTGAATCTGGCCCCTGAACATTAAACAAGTGACGACGGTTCGGTCCGTCCTTAGACCTTCACCGAGTCGTTGTGGGGATGGGTTACCTTGCGTTCGTTCCGAGGATCAGCGTCCGCGCGGCCCGGTCTCTCTCTTTCTCTCTCTCTCCATCTGCATGGACCGTTTGTTTTCTTTGATATAACCACGGTCTTATCTAATCTCTTAGCTATTCAATGGTATCAAATACCATGAGCTTCGAACTCTCTGTTTGGGTCTTTCGTGAGGCACAGCATCCAATGTTTGGCTGGTAAATATCAAAGTACATATCAAAGTACATATCAAGCATGTTGTAGATCATTTATTAATCCAGTTTTTTTCAAGTTATATAGACGAATGGCTTTTGCTGTTATCAATTCGAGCAATTAACCATAATAGAAGCTAGAGTAACCGGCCGATTGATTGTTCGAGGCAGGTGATCTATTCTCCTTTTTTTTTTAGAGCGTGTTGCAACATTAGCAACTCTCCACAATTCCGGCAACTGTGTTCAATTATAGGGATTTTTTGAACATAAAACTCAAGGTGGGTGACTTAACAACTCTTCCTTACATTCTTTTAGGACCCTGGCTAAGACTTCGTCTGCTCCTGGGAGCTTGTTTGGCTTTGTTTGTTTACAATTGTTTGGCTTTGTTTACAATTGTTTGGCTTCGTTTGTTCTATTTGTTTAATAACCTGTCTCAATTTTCTTTATTATGTTAAGTTCATTGGCCAAGTTTGTATGACCTATTGTGGCCGTGGTTTACCATTGTATGGCCTATTGTGGCCGTGGTTTACCATTGTATGGCCTATTGTGGCCGTGGTTTGCCATTGTATGACCTATTGTGGCCATAGTTTACCACTGTATGACCTATTGTGGCCATAGTTTACCACTGTATGACCTATTGTGGCCATAGTTTACCACTGTATGACCTATTGTGGCCATAGTTTTCCACTGTATGACCTATTGTGACCATAGTTTACCACTGTATGACCTATTGTGGCCATAGTTTACCACTGCATGACCTATTGGGGCCACAGTTTACCACTGCATGACCTATTGTGGCCATAGTTTACCATTGTATGACCTATTATGGCCATAGTTTACCACTGTATGACCTATTGTGGCCATAGTTTTCCACTGTATGACCTATTGTGGCCATAGTTTACCACTGTATGACCTATTGTGGCCATAGTTTACCATTGTATGACCTATTGTGGTCATAGTTTACCACTGTATGACCTATTGTGGCCATAGTTTACCACTGTATGACCTATTGTGGCCATAGTTTACCACTGCATGACCTATTGGGGCCACAGTTTACCACTGCATGACCTATTGTGGCCATAGTTTACCATTGTATGACCTATTATGGCCATAGTTTACCACTGTATGACCTATTGTGGCCATAGTTTACCACTGTATGACCTATTATGGCCATAGTTTACCACTGTATGACCTATTGTGGCCATAGTTTACCATTGTATGACCTATTGTGGTCATAGTTTACCACTGTATGACCTATTGTGGCCATAGTTTACCACTGTATGACCTATTATGGTCATGGTTTACCATTATATAACCTACTGTGGGCCACAGTTTACCAATGCATTACCTCGTGTGGCCATTGATCTATAGTGTTTGACCCATTTCCGTTCTAACAAGCACAGTTATCAGCTACTGGTAAGAATGAACACAGCTCTCTGTACTCTTATCATTGACCTTTGGGAAAGGATCAACATAGACACTGACTTCTATAGCTTATAGTAATTGTATATTGACTTACATATAAGTGTGAAAACCATATTGTTTCCCCATAGCAGCTGCGTCTTTATGATCAAGGTAACCAAGTGATTATAATGCTTCACTTACTGCATGCGATAATAATAATTATGAGAAAATCAGAATTAGGAACCGTGGAGAGGATTCGAACCTGTGTTCTGGGAGACTCCCAAACAACCGCAGTTAAACCACTACACCACAACATGGTCAAAACAAACATTGCAACCTGGGATTCTACTGAATCCTCTAGGGTTCCTGAGGCTTCCACTGAAGCCTGTTCAGGGATTCACACAATGTCCACTTCCCATGCACTCTGGCTTGTAGCCTAGGAATTCTAGCTCCTATACGCTTCTCTTTACAAGATTCTCTTGAAGATTCTGTTTACAAGATTCTCAAGATTGCAATTCTCCTTTTGAAGAGAAAGGTCGACTAGATCTCACAGTGCATGTTTGAATGATCTCTCAGTGAGACAGGTGAATGAGACAGGTGAATGAGACAGACGAGGGGGGACAGGCTCAGGGGATAGGTGAGTGGAACAGGTGAGGGAGACAGCATGAATGGTTACAGGTCAATGGGACGGGTGAGGTTGGGGACAGGTGGGGGAAGGGGCATGTAGATGGGACAGAAAAGTGGGACAGGTAAAGGGGACAGGTGAGGGGGGAGAAGTCAAGGGAGGGGGGGGGGTAGGATAGATGAAGGGCTTGGATTAGGGGGGCAGGTGAGGTGGACAGATAGACAGGACTGGTAGGTGGGACATATGCGTAGGACGGGTGAGCGGGACAGGTTAATAGTACAGGTAATTGAGACAAGTGGTGAGTGATAGAGGGGGGGGGGGGGTGAACAGGAAGGTGAGACAGGCAGATGGTATAGACAGGTGAGACAGATGATTGCAGCAGTTGTGTAAATCAGGTAGGAGCTGGGACGGGGTGGAAAAGGCAGCTGTCAGGGAAAGGTGAATAGGCTAGGATGGAAAAGGAGTAGTACCAGGTGGAGAGAGAGAGAGAGAGAGAGAGAGAGAGAGAGAGAGAGAGAGAGAGAGAGAGAGAGAGAGAGAGAGAGAGAGACAACTCATCCACCCCGAGCAGCTGTCCAGACACCATCCCATAGTTCCCAAACTGCAGATGGACCCAACAGATGTCTGTCAACCTTTTGCCTGTTGCTCCAAGAGGCAAGTTGAGTAAACAGGTGTCTAGACACCTGTGCTTGCTACCCCCCAAGTTGCAGGTGGATGCAACGGACGAAGAAAACCGTCGCGGGCAATTACAGGTGTCAGTACAACAGGTGTCTGACAACAGATGAGCCCCTCCCCCCCCTCTCCCCCGGAGGGCTGAACTAAGTGGTGGGTTGTGTAACAGATTGGCTCTGTAAGTGGGTACAGCGCAGGTGGGTATTAACAGGTGAGAGGGACAGGTGCTGTTAACAGGTGCAAGGGGTCGCATCTGGGGGGGGGGGAATATACAATGTGATAATGTTGGATCCCAGTGCTGGTAGGTGTTGTTCAGGTGTTGTTCAGGTCTTGTTCAGGGGTTGTTCAGGTGTTGTTCAGGTGTTCAGGTATTGTTCAGGGGTTGTTCAGGTGTTGTTCAGGTGTTGTTCAGGTGTTCAGGTATTGTTCAGGTGTTGTTCAGGGGTTGTTCTCGTGTTGTTCAAGGGTTGTTCAGGGGTTGTTCAGGTGTTGTTCAGGGGTTGTTCGGGTGTTGTTCAGGTGTTGTTCATGTGTTGTTCAGGTGTTGTTCAGGTGCTGTTCAGGTGTTGTTCAGGTGTTTTTCAGGTATTGTTCAGGTGTTGTTCGGGTGTTGTTCAGGTGTTGTTCAGGTATTGCTCCGGTATTGTTCAGGTGTTGTTCAAGTGTTGTTCAGGTGCTATTCAGGTGTTGTTCAGGTATTGTCCAGGGTGTTGTCCAGGTATTGTTCAGGAGAGGAACATGACCATTATGAACAGGAAAAAAAAGACATATATAAAATAATATAAACATCAATAAAAACAAATAATAAAAATAATAATAATAATAATAATAATAATAATAACAATAATAATAATAATAATAATAATAACAATAATAACAATAATAACAATAATAACAATAATAATAATAATAATAATAATAATAATAATAAAAATAATAATAATAATAATAATAATAATAATAATAATAATAATAATAATAATAATAATAACAATAATAACAATAATAACAATAATAATAATAATAATAATAATAATAATAAAAATAATAATAATAATAATAATAATAATAATAATAATAATAATAATAATAATAATAATAATAAAGAAACTTACTACAGCACTTGCATTAGGGTGAAGTAAAGACCCATTACAGGTGTGAGTTTTAATACACTGACACACACAAGTTTGGACCTTCACCTTCAGTATTAATAACTAAAATAATGATAATATTAAACCAAAAAAAATGAAGGAGCAGAATCAGCAGGAGAAAAAAAGAAGGTCTAACAGAGAGAGAGAGAGAGAGAGAGAGAGAGAGAGAGAGAGAGAGAGAGAGAGAGAGAGAGAGAGAGAGAGAGAGAGAGAGAGAGAGAGAGAGAGAGAGAGAGAGAGAGAGAGAGAGAGAGAGAGAGAGAGAGAGAGAGAGAGAGAGAGAGTGAAGGGGACACACACACTACTCGTCACTACAGCAATTTCCTGTTTAATTATTCTTAATACCGAAGGTGTGGCGTTGTGTCCTTGTCCAGGTGCACAGTACGGCCAGTAGTCCTTATCCAGGTGCACAGTACGGCCAGTAGTCCTTATCCAGGTGCACAGTACGGTCAGTAGTCCTTGTGTAGGTGCACAGGACGGTCAGTAGTCCTTGTGTAGGTGCACAGGACGGTCAGTAGTCCTTGTGTAGGTGCACAGGACGGTCAGTAGTTCTTGTCCAGGTGCACAGGACGGTCAGTAGTCCTTGTGCAGGTGCACAGGACGGTCAGTAGTTCCTTGTGTCAGGTACACAGGACGGTCAGTAGTCCTTGTGCAGGTGCACAGGACGGTCAGTAGTCCTTGTGTAGGTGCACAGGACGGTCAGTAGTCCTTGTGCAGGTGCACAGGACGGTCAGTAGTCCTTGTCCAGGTGCACAGGACGGTCAGTAGTCCTTGTGTAGGTGCACAGGACGGTCAGTAGTCCTTGTGCAGGTGCACAGTACGGCCAGTAGTCCTTGTGCAGGTGCACAGGACGGTCAGTAGTCCTTGTGTAGGTGCACAGTACGGCCAGTAGTCCTTATCCAGGTGCACAGGACGGCCAGTAGTCCTTGTGCAGGTGCACAGGACGGTCAGTAGTCCTTGTGCAGGTGCACAGTACGGCCAGTAGTCCTTATCCAGGTGCACAGGACGGTCAGTAGTCCTTGTGTAGGTGCACAGGACGGTCAGTAGTCCTTGTGCAGGTGCACAGTACGGCCAGTAGTCCTTGTGCAGGTGCACAGGACGGTCAGTAGTCCTTGTGTAGGTGCACAGTACGGCCAGTAGTCCTTGTCCAGGTGCACAGGACGGCCAGTAGTCCTTGTGCAGGTGCACAGGACGGTCAGTAGTCCTTGTGCAGGTGCACAGGACGGTCAGTAGTCCTTGTGAAGGTGCACAGGACGTCAGTAGTCCTTGTGAAGGTGCACAGGACGGTCAGTAGTCCTTGTGCAGGTGCACAGGACGGTCAGTAGTCCTTGTGAAGGTGCACAGGACGGTCAGTAGTCCTTGTGCAGGTGCACAGGACGGTCAGTAGTCCGTGTGCAGGTGCACAGGACGGTCAGTAGTCCTTGTGCAGGTGCACAGGACGGTCAGTAGTCCTTGTGAAGGTGCACAGGACGGTCAGTAGTCCTTGTGAAGGTGCACAGGACGTCAGTAGCCCTTGTCCAGGTGCACAGGACGGTCAGTAGTCCTTGTGAAGGTGCACAGGACGGTCAGTAGTCCTTGTGAAGGTGCACAGGACGTCAGTAGCCTCTTGTCCAGGTGCACAGGACGGTCAGTAGTCCTTGTGAAGGTGCACAGGACGGTCAGTAGTCCTTGTACAGGTGCACAGGACGGTCAGTAGTCCTTGTGAAGGTGCACAGGACGGCCAGTAGTCCTTGTGTAGGTGCACAGGACGGTCAGTAGTCCTTGTGCAGGTGCACAGGACGTCAGTAGTCCTTGTCCAGGTGCACAGGACGGCCAGTAGTAGTCTCCAGGTGCACAGGACGGTCAGTAGTCCTCTACAGGTGCACAGGACGGCCAGAAGTCATCTCCAGGTGCACAGGACGGCCAGTAGTCGTCTGTAGATGCACAGGACGGCCAGTAGTCATAGCTTAATAAAAATGCGAGAGAGAGAGAGAGAGAGAGAGAGAGAGAGAGAGAGAGAGAGAGAGAGAGAGAGAGAGAGAGAGAGAGACAGAGAGAGAGAGAGAGAGAGAGAGAGAGAGAGAGAGAGAGAGAGAGAGAGAGAGAGAGAGAGAGAGAGAGAGAGAGAGAGAGAGAGAGAGAGAGAGAGAGGGAAGAAACTGTATGATAATGACATTTGCATTCAAAACCTAGGCTAAACAACTCTGCATTAAAATCAGGACCATGTTGGCGATAATTATTATCGTTTGTACACCCTGCCGACCCCCAACGTTAAATATTTCCGTCATTTAGTTAAATATAGAACACAGCATTATTGATTATTGAATATATCATATATAAAAGGGGTGACGCCGAGGAAAATAAGATTCGCGTCCCTACCATTTATATATATATATATATATATATATATATATATATATATATATATATATATATATATATATATATATATATATATATATGTCATGATAAGTGACTAGCACAGTGGGGCCTACTGCTTGAAGATGCGAGAGAAGGATGGATCAGGCAACATAGAGGAGAGAAGAGAAAGGAAAGAAATGTAGGGAATGTGGAGACAAAAATAGAAGTATGAGGGGAAAGCAAATAAGATTATAGGAACAAAGAACTCTAGAGAAGTAGATCAGCATGGCAACAATCTTAATCTTTTTCTGAAGGTTTCTAATTCCGGGGTATTAAACATGTCATTCCGTTTAGAACAGGTTCAAGTGTATTTATGTTCCTCCTGTAGCACGGTGTCCTGAACTGAGCTGCAGGGTCTAAAAGGCGCCTACGAAGGCCAAGATGAAGATGAATCGATTCCAGACACGAATCACAGTATTTTGTTTCCTTTATTTCCATCGATTATTAACTGATTTTTCGGCTTAAGCTTCCTCCCCATAATGACTTCTCTCTCTCTCTCTCTCTCTCTCTCTCTCTCTCTCTCTCTCTCTCTCTCTCTCTCTCTCTCTCTCTCTCTCTCTCTCTCTCTCGTTTTCTCATATGTGTTCGTTCCTGTCTATTTTTATTTATTTGTTGATCCCCTGTGGTCCGCGAGATCAATATTTCTTCCAATATTTGTTTTTCTTTGTTTTTGTTTCTTTGTTTGTTTTTCAATGTCTGTTTGTCTTTACCGCATCCAGACACTGCTGCCTCTCATGCCTTGGGATAACGCTCTTTTTGGCGCCTTTTTTTGTCCTTTTACAGTCAAGATGAATCTTGATTCTAAAAAAGGTCGAGGTCACCAGGTCGAGGTCACCAGGTCCCCTGATGCATTGCAATTACTTTATCCCACTTTTCAGTCTTAGGGGAAACTCCTCCTTATCCATTTCGGAAGGAGGATGTGCAGGCTAGCGGTCACTTGGTATGAATAACCAGCCTGCGAGATGGGGGAGGAGTTTAGCATCAAACTATGTAACCTTTTATTGTCTTAGATGAAAAAAAAAACTTTCTCGCGTGTGTTCCTGCTTAAGCGACAGCGCAGCATTCAAGAGGGAACCCGGAACATCTTCCAAGCGAGATCTCACAGCATCCACCAAGTGGGATCTCAGAGCATCCTTCTACATGGATCCTACATGATCTTTAAAATGGGATTCTTTGGCATCCTTCACGACGTATTTCACAGCCTCGGTCAACTGGAATCCCACAGAATCCTCCAACTTGGACTTCACAGCATCCTCCAACTGTGACCTCACAGCATCCTCCAACTGGGATCTCACAGCATCCTCCAACTGGGATCTCAAAGCATCCTTCACAAGGATATGGTGTCTTCAAGTCCATCCCTCTTCCAGTGGATGTAAACTCTACACTCAACCGAATACTGAAGAGAACGTTTGACGAAGAACAGGAGTGTTCTTCGTCTCCTAGTGACCTTTGGACCTTCCCTCCTAGGCAGAACACCCCGGAATGAAGAGATGCCACGGGGGGGGGGGGGGGAGGGGGGGGGGGACAAATATACGAACCTTTGCTGGCTGAGAGAAACGAGGTCCGGGATTGTAGTTTTTGTGCTAACGACCCTATATGGTGGGATTGGCTGGCTCCTGCGTGCTCAGGGCTTCTGCTCGCTCGTCTGTTGAATTCAAGGCTCGTAGAGGACGGGAGGGGAATGGAGGATAAGTGGAGAAGAACGAAGTGGTGGGAGCAGTGGCAAGGTGGAGGTGAAAGGGGGGACGATGAGAAGAGAGAGAGTAGTGGCAAGGTGCAGGTGGGTGAGGTTAGAGGAGCAGGTGGGCGTGGAGTCAAACATACAGAGCACTCCAACACTACCACAACAATGGCGGATTCCACGCATATTCCACAGGCAGGGAAGTCGCTCCGGGTGACCTAACCCACTTACTCTCTCTCTCTCTCTCTCTCTCTCTCTCTCTCTCTCTCTCTCTCTCTCTCTCTCTCTCTCTCTCTCTCTCTCTCTCTGCCGCGTGTTGGTGTGGGCGGCCTCAGACGAGTGCCACACTATGAGGAGTGCCACGCCACGGGGTGCCACACTGCGGTGCCACAAGCTATGTTGACACACTATTTATTCATTATAGAACACCAACATTCTTCATAACTCCTCCCACCGCATGTACTGTATTACGCCCACACACTGAACCACACCCACAGTGCCCCACACCCAGACAGTGTTCCACACCCAACAGTGCCCCATACCCAACAGTGCCCCACACCCAACAGTGCCCCATACCCAACAGTGCCCCACACCCACAGTGCCCCACATACTTATCAACTGGGTGCCAAGTCATGTGGGAATAATAGGAAATGACATTGCAGACGAAGCTGCAAAACTTGCAACTAAGAGAAGAAATGTAGACATTTACATACCACAGAGTCTATCACAGATTAAGAAAGTAATTAGAAACAGAGCAATGCAAAAGACGTACAGTGACCACAACACAGCAGTTGCAACATCAGGATCTGCGGGTTGGTACAAGAATTCAACCAACTACGAACCACTTAGTTTGATGAAAGGGAACAGTAGAACAACAGAAGCATACTCACATCGCATCAGGCTTAGATACCCATGTGCATGGGAAATAGGCTTACAGGTTCCGGAAGATGAGAGGAAATGTCAACACTGTGGAGAAATGCCCGACAGACCACTGGAACATTATCTAACACAGTGCACAGTTACAAACCCATTAAGATTTCAACTTAGATTCAACAGAGCAGAAGAAGTTGTTAAACACATATGGCAAAATTTACTGAAGCGACCATACGAGTAATAATAATAATAAAAAAAGGTATCTTGAGGTTATCTTGAGATGATTTCGGGGCTTTAGTGTCCCCTCGGCCCGGTCCTCAACCAGGCCTCCACCCCCAGGAAGCAGCCCGTGACAGCTGAGTAACACCCAGGTACCTATTTTACTGCTAGGTAACAGGGGCATAGGGCGAAAGAAACTCTGCCCATTGTTTCTCGCCGGCGCCTGGGATCGACCCCAGGACCACAGGATCACAAGTCCAGCGTGCTGTCCGCTCGGCCGACCGGCTCCCGGTACCCCACACCCAGACAGTGTAGGCTAACAAATACGAAGTATTACAGAACAAAAACAAAACAAGAAGTACAATATAATTCAAGAACACGACAAAGCGAATGAAAGTGAATGAAGGAAAAAAAGAGAGGAGAATACCACCGGGTAATAAGGGCGAAGCGACAGTGTACCGAGGCGGTAAACACGACCTTACGAATCTCAGAATTTATTGGCATATCTTCATTGTCTTGCCCCACGAAAGACATTCTTGTTATGTAGTTCGTTATTGCTTCGTTTTCCTTATCAATTCGTTCAGTTTCGGTAACTATTTGTGGGTAAGTTTGAAGACTTTGGGCACTGATCAGCCAAGATACCGAAGGTAAGATGTTGACTCCCAGATTAAGACGTTGATGCGCTGATTAAGAAGGTGACACCCGGACTAAGAAGCCGACACCCGGACTAAGAAGTCGACACCCGGACTAAGAAGCCGACACCCAGACTAAGAAGCCGACACCCAGACTAAGAAGCCGACACCCGGACTAAGAAGTCGACACCCGGACTAAGAAGCCGACACCCGGACTAAGAAGTCGACACCCGGACTAAGAAGTCGACACCCGGACTAAGAAGTCGACACCCAGACTAAGAAGCCGACACCCAGACTAAGAAGTCGACACCCGGACTAAGAAGCCGACACCCAGACTAAGAAGCCGACACCCAGACTAAGAAGCCGACACCCGGACTAAGAAGTCGACACCCAGACTAAGAAGTCGACACCCAGACTAAGAAGCCGACACCCAGACTAAGAAGCCGACACCCAGACTAAGAAGTCGACACCCGGACTAAGAAGCCGACACCCAGACTAAGAAGTCGACACCCGGACTAAGAAGCCGACACCCAGACTAAGAAGCCGACACCCAGACTAAGAAGTCGACACCCAGACTAAGAAGCCGACACCCAGACTAAGAAGCCGACACCCAGACTAAGAAGTCGACACCCGGACTAAGAAGCCGACACCCGGACTAAGAAGCCGACACCCAGACTAAGAAGTCGACACCCAGACTAAGAAGTCGACACCCAGACAAAGAAGCCGACACCCAGACTAAGAAGTCGACACCCAGACTAAGAAGTCGACACCCAGACTAAGAAGCCGACACCCAGACTAAGAAGCTGACACCCAGACTAAGAAGCTGACACCCGGACTAAGAAGCCGACACCCGGACTAAGAAGTCGACACCCAGACTAAGAAGCCGACACCCAGACTAAGAAGTCGACACCCAGACTAAGAAGTCGACACCCAGACTAAGAAGTCGACACCCGGACTAAGAAGCCGACACCCAGACTAAGAAGTCGACACCCAGACTAAGAAGCCGACACCCGGACTAAGAAGCCGACACCCGGACTAAGAAACTGACACCCGGACTAAGAAGCCGACACCCGGACTAAGAAGTCGACACCCAGACTAAGAAGCCGACACCCGGACTAAGAAGTCGACACCCAGACTAAGAAGCCGACACCCAGCCTAAGCAGCCGACACCAAGACCGACAAAGAACTCTAGTAAACACGCAAAGACTGGTTGAATAGATTGGGTCTTGCGTGACGCAAAGAGGTGACACATGACAGGTGTTCGGAGTTATGACATCTGTAGTCACAGATATTGTCTGAATAGTGATCAACCAGGCGACCAAAGGCATAACATCGCCTAACCGGACGGCAGGTGTTCGGATATTGCTCAATAATAAGGCAACGGGGATTATATTGCTCAACCATACACCACCGGGTGTATGGTTGAGCAGGGACAGGGTGAGGCATGATGGGGTGATGCATGACAGGGTGAGGCATGATAGGGTGATGAATGACAGGGTGAGGCATGATGGGGTGATGCATGACAGGGTGAGGCATGATGGGGTGATGAAAGACAGGGTGAGGCATGATGGGGTGATGCATGACAGGGTGAGGCATGATGGGATGATGAATGATAGGGGTGAGGCATGATGGGGTGATGAATGACAGGGGTGAGGCATGATGGGGTGATGAATGACAGGGTGAGGCATGATGGGGTGATGAATGACAGGGTGAGGCATGATGGGGTGATGAATGACAGGGTGAGGCATGATGGGGTGATGAATGACAGGGTGAGGCATGATGGGATGATGAATGACAGGGTGAGGCATGATGGGATGATGAATGACAGGGTGTGGCATGATGGGGTGATGCATGACAGGGTGAGGCATGATGGGGTGATGAATGACAGGGTGAGGCATGATGGGGTGATGAATGACAGGGTGAGGCATGATGGGGTGATGAAGGACAGGGTGAGGCATGATGGGATGATGAGTGACAGGGTGAGGCATGATGGGGTGATGAATGACAGGGTGAGGCATGATGGGGTGATGCATGACAGGGTGAGGCATGATGGGGCGATGAATGACAGGGTGAGGCATGATGGGTGATCAATGACAGGGTGAGGCATGATGGGATGATGAGTGACAGGGTGAGGCATGATAGGGTGATGAATGACAGGTTGAGGCATGATGGGGTGATGAATGATAGGGGTGAGGCATGATGGGGTGATGAATGACAGGGGTGAGGCATGATGGGTGATGAATGACAGGGTGAGGCATGATGGGGTGATGAATGATAGGGGTGAGGCATGATGGGGTGATGAATGGCAGGGTGAGGCATGATGGGGTGATGAATGACAGGGTGAGGCATGATGGGTGATCAATGACAGGGTGAGGCATGATGGGATGATGAATGACAGGGTGAGGCAGGTCGGGATGATGAGTGACAGGGTGAGGCATGATGGGGTGATGAGTGACAGGGTGAGGCATGATGGGATGATGAGTGACAGGGTGAGGCATGATGGGGTGATGAATGGCAGGGTGAGGCATGATGGGGTGATGAATGACAGGGTGAGGCATGATGGGGTGATGAATGACAGGGTGATGCATGATGGGGTGATGAAAGACAGGGTAAGGCATGATGGGTGATGAATGACAGGGTAAGGCATGATGGGGTGATGAATGACAGGGTGATGCATGATGGGGTGATGAAAGACAGGGTAAGGCATGATGGGTGATGAATGACAGGGTGAGGCATGATGGGGTGATGAAAGACAGGGTGAGGCATGATGGGGGGATGAATGACAGGGTGAGGCATGATGGGATGATGAATGACAGGGTGAGGCATGATGGGGTAATGAATGACAGGGTGAGGCATGATGGGATGATGAATGACAGGGTGAGGCATGATGGGATGATGAATGACAGGGTGATGCATGATGGGGTGATGAATGACAGGGTGAGGCATGATGGGGTGATGAATGACAGGGTGAGGCATGAGAGGAGATGAAGAACAGGGTGAGGCATGATGGGGTGATGAATGACAGGGTGAGGCATGAGAGGAGATGAAGAACAGGGTGAGGCATGATGGGGTGATGAATGACAGGGTGAGGCATGATGGGGTGATGAATGACAGGGTGAGGCATGATGGGGTGATGAATGACAGGGTGAGGCATGATGGGGTGATGAATGACAGGGTGAGGCATGAGAGGAGATGAAGAACAGGGTGAGGCATGATGGGATGATGAATGACAGGGTGAGGCATGATGGGGTGATGAAGAACAGGGTGAGGCATGAGAGGAGATGAAGAACAGGGTGAGGCATGATGGGATGATGAATGACAGGGTGAGGCATGATGGGGTGATGAAGAACAGGGTGAGGCATGAGAGGAGATGAAGAACAGGGTGAGGCATGAGAGGAGATGAAGAACAGGGTGAGGCATGATGGGATGATGAATGACAGGGTGAGGCATGATGGGGTGATGAATGACAGGGTGAGGCATGAGAGGAGATGAAGAACAGGGTGAGGCATGACGGATATAGAACACAGAACACAAACAACTCCCACAGTGCCCAAACGCCATACATAAAGGAGTTAGCAACAGTGGTATATCAGCCTATACAACATTGCAGTGAGAATAACAGCACACACAGCATCGGCCAGGTGAACCAGCGTGAACTATGGAACCTTCAGATCCGGGACTGCCTCTTCAATGCTCCTTTTCAAATCACTTGTGCTTCTCAGCCTTGGTTATTGCTCGCTCCTCACCTCTCCTGTCAAGACAGAAGGGATTTCTTAAACTGAAGTGGTCCAGCGAACATATATATATCGAAAGCCTGCAGTATACACGTGGCATGTTCTTGAGGGTCAGAAGTCAGATGTGCACAATTTAAATACATGTTACCGGAGGGGAAATATGAGGGAAGGAAGTGAAGATGAGTACCGGTGAAGAGTATATAGATCGAGGTGTCATATATCGGTGTAATCAGAGACCACTGTATGAACACCAGAGGCCTGTGCTCGGTCACTATCATTCATCAGCAACACTGTCGACACAGTCATGTTCGTCACTGTCAATCAAGCCACACCGTCAACACCGTCTCCTCCAGACGCCCCCGGACAGATCCCCACCTCGCGCCAAGACAACAGAAGACAAAGACAGGCCGAGCACTTCCCGTCACACAGATAAACAAACTCCCCGGAGCTCCCATGGACGAAACGCATTCCGCATTGCCTATGCAAAATGCGTCCCGACGCACCGTGGGCCGATATAGCTCTCTTAATGATTCAAAATGTTTCAATGCTCAATAATCCTCGCAATCACCATAAATCGCCGCCCCTGGTAAAAGGGAACTCGCAAAGGGGGTTAGGGGGAAGGGAAGGAGGGGGGTGGGGGGAATCGGAGGGGAAGGGAAGGGGGGAGGGGAAAGGGGAGGTGAAGGGGGTGAAGGAGAAATAAAGATGAGACCTCCCTAAGTGAACCAAACAAACGGCCTGGCGTCATTAGCTTATGGAACGTGTGCGCAATTAGCGGCAGGTTGGTGAGGAGAGGAGGAGGAGGGGGGGGGGGGGGGAGTGGGGGTATGCAGGAGGGGGAAGAAGAGGGGGGGAGGATGGGAGGGAAAAGACAGGTCCGTAGTGTCGTGTGCGCGTATGAGGCTTATGGTTGTACATTTTGGGAGGAAGGGAAGATGGGTGAGTGACAGCTGTAGGGTCGTGCTGTGTGGGAAGGGAGTTGAGGCTGATGGGAAGGGGGGGGGGGAAGGTGGGGCTGGCAGGAAGGGGTCGTTCAGCTGAGACGGAAAGGGGAATTGGTGGACGGCATGGGTCTTGCATACTGTGAGGTAAGGCTGTTGGAGAGGGTCGTACAGATGCAGGAAGGGGACGAGCAGGTGGGGAGGGGGTGGGAAGGGGGCAGATGGGTAGGAGAAGACTGAGTGAGAGGGTCATGCAGATGAAGAGGAGGAGGAGGAGGAGGAGGAGGAGGAGGAGGAGGAGGAGGAGGAGGAGGAGGAGGAGGGGAAGATAGCGGCTACGATAGCGCAATTAAGATGGGGGGAATAGCCGAGGACGGCCGGGAGGGTCGCGCAGGAAGCTACTGCAGGAGCTCTGGTAGGCAGGGTGGTGGTAGGGGCGCTTGCCTGCAGGTTGAGAGGAAGGACAGGTGTCGTGAAAGTGTCGTGATGGAGTGAAGGAGGGAAGAGTGCCACAGAGTACTGGCACTCTGTGCCCATTTCGGCTTACCCGAGGCATGTCAGTTAACTAAACCATCTAGAACTTGACATGCTCATCACATGACAGTTTCAAGTCACCAGGAAAGTGTGCCAGAGGCCCCACACACTCAGTTCTATTAGACGTGGCTCCTGTAGACCAAGATCTTTATTCTACTTTCAATTACCGCGAGAGTGAAGGGAGTGCGAAGCGCCACTTCAATTATAGAAAGTCTAGGTTCGTGTACATAGGCCTTGGGTTTTGCTACGCACTCAAGATAAGACTGGGTTGAGGTGAATAAACTCCTTCAGCGACGCTAGTCTTCGTCTCAGCTCTAAAGGTCTTCTACATACTAGGGATCAACAAGACTGTTTGGATGGCTAGTGGACATGTGTCAAGGGCCCAGAACCATAGCATGACGATGAGGAATCTGTGCATGTTGTGAGCTGTTGTGGGTAGACATGCTTTCTCTCGACACAAGGTTTGTTTGTAGCAAGGTGAGACACGCCTCTTATAAGCCAGAGAGACATTAGAATTAGAGACCAAATTTTTTTTCCTGTACGGAAATGTATGTGAGAGTGTCGGGATCCAGTCTAGAACCTAGTACAGGATCCAGTCAAGGATCCAGTCCAAATTTTAGCCAAAGTCCACACCTGCTAATGTGGACAACCAAGTCCACACCTGCTAATGTGGACATTAGAATTATCGTGCGTGAGTGAACAGCAATTGTAATAATGCCTATGTTGGCTTTTTGATTTCACCAGCCATCTCGTGGAGTTTACTCAAAGACACATTTCCAGTTTGGTTACGAGAGTGGGCAACAAGTTCCGTTCGTGTGAGACCATAGCATCAAATGAATGCAGATTCATTTAAAAGTAATCATGACGAGCTCTGACCTCCATTCTTGCTTGACTACTGTTGCACAGTTTCCATGAGTTTCATTGCAAATTATTGCATAATCTACCAGTTGTATTTAATAAGTAGTTACTTATAAGCATATAATATATATATCGGAGTATATTTTAACACTGTGGCATGGTGAGTCCTTCTAGCCAAATGACCATTACTAGCCTATAGCTACCTAGCGAACGCAATAACGAAGAGTTGATAAACGTTAATTCGACGTTAATAAAGCGTTGAATCAACGTTGGTGCCGTTAGCTTGGCGTTGCTCTGGGGACACCATACCCACTGGATGTAGTGGCCGGTTGTAGAGTCAAGTGTGTGGCACAGCGATCACTAAAGGACCACTGTTTACCAGGACACAGAGTAGGACACAAAGAGTACACACTTTGCCCAGTAATATGAGCTCCTTGCACAATTATTCTCTCAGAGGACTTGCTTGCTTGTTTGCATATGTTTGCATATCATACAGTATTAAATTACTGAGTTGTGCATCCATATCTCTTTGAGTTAATTATGTATCAGGTAATTAATGTGCATTACCACTTACCGTTAAAGCCACAACTCCTGACATGATACGACGCAAACAGGCAATACGATATAACAACAAATGTGTTATCGATATCCACACGGTATCAAACGGTAACGAGTCGTCGTACTGGACAAACAGGAAATTGTAAGCAGAGGTTTCCCCGACTCATTGATAAAGTGCAATTAGAAACAGAGGAGCGGTGGCCTTCTTCTTGAGGTTATCTTGAGATGATTTCGGGGCTTTTAGTGTCCCCGCGGCCCGGTCCTCGACCAGGCCTCCACCCCCAGGAAGCAGCCCGTGACAGCTGACTAACACCCAGGTACCTATTTTATTGCTAGGTAACAACAGGCCTGCCCATGCTCTTGAATTAGACACTTTGAATTTGACACTAAAATATCCAACCAATTAACCCTGTAACCGAAAACGTACCTAACCCCAGCAACCCACCTAACCTACTGAATCCAATGCAGAGAAAACGTTTGCTATGTGTGCGTCGTTGCTTTCCATAGTAGGCTGCATTTATAACGTTGGTTTCCATAAACGTACGCAAATGGCGATCTATTAGTTGAGGGGGGGGGGATACCATTTAGTTGGGAGGACCTTATTATAGTTGCACAGGGTGAACTGTATAATAGGGGTGAAGGTATTCAAGAGATACCGATGGGGGGGGGGGGAGAGGGTGGGGGGATAGGGGTGGTGGTGGGGGGGGGGGGAGGCGTCATCCTCTACCCCCCCCCTATTGTCAGTCACTGGTCCGAGAAGTTATCAATCATACGATAGTTTTCATCAGTTCAATATGACGATGCTAAGAGTAGGCAGTAGGAGGCTGATGTGGAGTGGTCGTGCAGGTGTGGAGGGTCGTGCAGGTGTGGAGGGTCGTGCAAGTGTGGAGGGGTCGTGTTAGGTGTGGAGGGGTCGTGCAGGTGTGGAGGGTCGTGCAGGTGCGGAGGGGTCGTGCAAGTGTGGAGGGGTCGTGCAGGTGTGGAGGGGTCGTGCAGGTGGGCAAGGTCGTTCGATGAGTCAGCAATAATTATGCTTCTAGGGACCACTAACTGCTACTACCACTCTAACTACACCTACCACCACTACTACCATTACCACCACCACCACCACTACTACTACTACTACTACTACTACTACAACTACTTCTACAATAAGTATTTTCACAAGTTTTTTTCGCATATACGACTGCTGCACTGGTATAACCACGACTACCACAACCTCTACCACTACTACCTCCCTTGTTACCAATACCATCCCCCCCTGTAACACCAGTACCACCCCTCTACCACAGTCGCTTATAACTACAGCTACGACGATTAAAATTACCTCGACCACCACGGCAATTACTGCGCCCTGGGAGCTGAAGATGATGTACCATCATCGAGAGACAGTGATCTTGAGGTTAACAAGCCCTCTGGTAGTTAACCCCAAGATCACTGTCTTGATGTAGTTAAATCATTATAGGTCCCTGCATAGTCTGGTCCCTGCACATACACACACACACACACACACACACACACACACACACACACACACACACACACACACACACACACACGCAGTCTATATTGTCTTGAGGTATATATGCAAGTCTCTTTTCCTCTGTGGGTGGAGGTGGAGAAGGAATATTTGTTGATGGAGAGGCTGTGGTGGTGGTGGTGGGGGCTGTGGTGTGGTGGTGGTGGTGGTGGTGGTAGGGGGTTCTGATGGTGGTGGTAGGGGCTGTAGAGGTATGGGTCTGTAGTCAAGCATGTCTGATAGGGGTACAGTGGGCAGGGGAGGTCGGGTGGCCGGGGTGGAGAGTGGTTTGCACTGCGGCCGACGGCGGCTGGTCACTGAAGAGGACCCCAATCGCATCTGCTGGGACTGTAATAGTCTGGGGGGGGGGGATCGTGATCGATGCCTGCTCATTCGTCCTGCCGCGGGTCTCGGTCGGTGGTCCTCTGAGGGATGTCTTCAATATGTATCATGCGGCGAGATGAGATGGGACCTTACGGGTATCGACCGGGGCCCCTAAGGTCAACTTTATTTGTCGACTGGTGTCCCTAAAGTCATCTTTATTAGTCGACCAGTGTCCTAAAGTCATTTTTATTTGTCGACCGGTGTCCTAAAGTGAACTTTATTTGTCGACCGGTGTCCTAAAGTCATCTTTATTTGTCGACCGGTGTCCTAAAGTGAACTTTATTTGTCAACCGGTGTCCTTAAAGTCATCTTTATTTGTCGACCAGTGCCCTAAAGTCATCTTTATTTGTCGACCGGTGCCCTAAAGTCATCTTTATTTGTCGACCGGTGTCCTAAAATGGATATTATATATCGAGCTACATCTTAATATTGGGTGTTATCCTTTTTCTGACCTTCACTATCCGGCAGTGTCTAGACATGATTATATATTGTGTGCTATCCTGATATCAACCCTAAATATCGAGAGCTATCCTGATTGATTGATGAAGATTAAGCCACCCAAGAGGTGGCACGGGCCTGAATGGCCTGTGAGAAAGCGATCGTGATATCGACCTTAAATATCGAAAGTGATCCTGATATCGACCTTAAATATCGAAAGTGATCCTGATATCGACCTTAAATATCGAAAGTGATCCTGATATCGACCTTAAATATCGAAAGTGATCCTGATATCGACCTTAAATATCGAAAGTGATCCTGATATCGACCTTAAATATCGAAAGTGATCCTGATATCGACCTTAAATATCGAAAGTGATCCTGATATCGACCTTAAATATCGAAAGTGATCCTGATATCGACCTTAAATATCGAAAGTGATCCTGATATCGACCTTAAATATCGAAAGTGATCCTGATATCGACATTAAATATCGAAAGTGATCCTGATATCGACCTTAAATATCGAAAGTGATCCTGATCTCGACCTTAAATATTGGACAGCATCCTTGAATCGACCCTAAGTATTGGGCAGCACTCCTGAGACCTGAAAACATCAAATGCTACACTGCACTGAGAACCCCCCCCCCCCCCCAAGATAAGCAGTTGAACGCTGAGCAGTCGACGTTAGAGTCGACTAACCATCCGATCCAACTTGAGCCTTACAAAGTACGTCGCTTTCCGCTCGTACGCGTTACGTACTGCCAAAAATTGTCGTACTAGAACATGGAAACGGCTCCAGAAAGTGACGTACTGTCCCGTTTTGGGGTCCTCTGGCTTAGTCTGGAAGGAGGGGAAGGAGGGGGAAGGGATTTTGGAGTAAATGGTGACTAAGGGAGGGAGAATGGGGAAATGGGATGGGAAAGGGGAAGCGAGACGCCTAATACCAGTATTTAAGATGCAAGAAAGGCGTCGCGGGGGCAGAGGTGAGGAAGTAGGTGAGGCGTTGGGGAACTCCTTTAGGAAAAAACTCCCACATCACCTATAAATTGTTAATGAAACAGCTAGAAATAAATTGCTGCTGGTTGTGTTAATTCCATTATAAATAAACACATTAGTTAGTCATAAAAGAGATAGCATTCGTGACGTATTTGTTTCAGAAAACGAGACTATTTTGCCGCGAGGTTCGCATCTCGTCACAATATCTATTTAGTTAATGTTACACTAAAAACATCAGTCTCAGGAATGAAAGACTAAATTAGAAAGAAAGACTATATAGTTAATTTGACAATTATAAAGATTTGACATCAAACTCATTTCTCCTTCTCAGTCTCAATGTAAACGAGTTGAGTATGACGCCACAACCCGTCCACTTAAAAATAACGTCGCTTTTCGCTTGTATGCGCTCTAGCGTAATTTGAAATGAAATCAGCTCACAAAAGTGATGTACTGTCCCGTTTTCTGTTTGGGTCCTTCAGCTTATTCGGTAAGCTTAGGAAAAGAAACTTTCAATTAACTTTTTTTCATGACGTTTTGAAACTTTAGGAAACTTTCCTGCCCTCCTAACCTACCACAGGACCCTTAACTTACTGTTTTGGAAAAAAAAATACAAAATTTATTTTCAATTTTTGTTAATTTTCAAATTAATTTTCAAATTACGTCCATTTTCGGCCATACGGGTAAACGGCCAGATTCAGACGTAATTTGTAAGAGAACAGGTCCGAGGCCTTAGGAGAGCCCATCATTGTGGGTGTTGGGGAAACTTGAGCCGCGACAAGGCGTGCCTCCCACAAGGCACAAAACAAGTCCACTACGGGCTCACCATAGCCCGTGCTACTTGGAACTTTTTGTTCCAGGTAGCGAATCTTAAACAACAACAACAACAACAATACTGCACCAAGTCCCAGCACGCAGCGTGACTTACATTAGCCACTATTCGTTACCAAGACCTGACAGAACTGAGGAAAGTGCAGAGTTCGATATTTTTTCTAATAGTACATAATTTTTGGTTATTAATATGTATCTAGGATTAAATCATTACGATGCGGGAAAACACCACTCAAAAGGGTAAGGTTTATTCATTAATAATAACTACGTTATATCATGTGTAACACCTGGGCTTTACACCTTATCGTTAGTTTTTACGGTGTAACTTGTTGACAGGTAAATTATGCCCGCATGAACCATCAGTCGAGCCAGTACATCCTATAGGACCTCGCGGACGCCATCAATACCTGTTCAGTACGGGTGGACACGTGTTGTATGTCTGTGTTTTGATGTCCGAGGGTGGTTACCTTACTTTACCTTACCTTGAGGTGCTTCCAGGGCTTAGCGTCCCCGCGGCCCGGTCGTCGACCAGGCCTCCTGGTTGCCGGACTGATCAACCAGGCTGTTGGACGCGACGTATGAGTCACAGCCTGGTTGATCAGGTATCCTTTGGAGGTGCTTATCCAGTTCTCTCTTGAACACTGTGAGGGGTCGGCCAGTTATGCCCCTTATGTGTAGTGGAAGCGTGTTGAACAGTCTCGGGCCTCTGATGTTGATAGAGTTCTCTCTCAGAGTACCTGTTGCACCTCTGTTTTTCAACGGGGGTATTCTGCACATCCTGCCATGTCTTCTGGTCTCATGTGATGTTATTTCTGTGTGCAGGTTTGGGACCAGCCCCTGGTATGGTATAGTGGGTGTCTGGTATTTTTTTTTTTAAATTTTGCGCCGAGGGGTGAATTTATTGGGCAGCGCCACTCATCCTGTGAGTGGACACACCGCCATAGTGACAGTATTGGGCAGCGCCACTCATCCTGTGAGTGGACACACCGCCATAGTGACAGTATTGGGCAGCGCCACTCATCCTGTGAGTGGACACACCGCCATAGTGACAGTATTGGGCAGCGCCACTCATCCTGTGAGTGGACACACCGCCATAGTGACAGTATTGGGCAGCGCCACTCATCCTGTGAGTGGACACACCGCCATAGCAGCATGTACAACACTCCCCAAAAGGAAGAAAACCCGCTGGGTTGTTCATCCTGTCAGGTGTTGGATGACCAGCCAACACTACCAAATCACCTCAGACCGTTTTAAATTATAACTTAACACATTTGTAGCAGTACTACTAACTATTTAATTACAGTTTAGTACATAAATTTATATCAAACGTTTCATTGCGTAGTGATAAAGTGAATTATGATTCCCTCCTAAATTGTGTGAAGGGAAGTTTACTGGAGATAATAAATTATAAAAATACAGTCCACTCACAAGTAATAAATAAGTAATAAATACAATTAAATATATTCTCTTGAATTAATAATCAAATCAATCACCGGAAGATTTCCCCACAACTCCTATGATGCTCCAGCTGTTACATCAGGACGCAGTTTCTTCCTCTCCCTCTCTCTCCTCTCTCTCCCTCTCCCTCTCCTCTCTCTCCCTCTCCCTCTCCCTCTCCTCCCTCTCCTCTCCCTCTCTCTCCTCTCTCTCCCTCTCCCTCTCCCTCTCCCTCTCCTCTCTCTCTCTCTCTCCCCCCTCTCTTTTTCTCTCCCCTCGCTCTCTTTTTTTTAAAACTTGGACTAGGGGTTCATAAGGGCTGTCAAATGACGTTCCTGGTGAAACAGCAAGCAAGAGTTGTTATTTTACCTCAGCTCATCTGAAGCATTCTCCTAAAAACTCGTTTATTTCATGGAAAGTACTTTGAAACTATCACATAGGGAACTATCATAAAGGAACTATCATATAAGGAGCCTGGTGAAACTGCAAGAAAGAGCAGTAATCCTACCCCAGCTACGTTGAAACCTCTTAGAAGCCCATTTATTTTATAAGCCTGTTATATGAATCAATAGGAATGACCTTTATTCATTAACAACACTAAGTAACAATCATATAAGGAACAGGATGAACTTGTAGCCCACTGTGTACCAGAGCCTTCATGTGATCAGTTGACCTGATCTCCCGTGTATCAATCTGTTGATGGAACAAGCTACAGATGTGAGTCAGCCTGGGGATGAATGATCGCTGATGGAGTGATGTTCTTGAGAATGGCACTTCCAGCATGAGACTGTTGAAGGTTGAGAGCCGAGTGCTACGGGTGGCAACTACTGGTAGTTCACGAAGTTGGGCCAGGTGCGGAGCTTTGAGAATGTTGGCCTTGTACATAACAGTAAGACCACCAACGTCACGACGGTGTTGCAGACTCTAATGTTCAGACCGTTCCCACTAGACTTGGTCAAGACTAAAGATGAGCCTTCTTGCCCGTCTCTCCACTTTGTCCAACAGTCTTATTAATGATGGGGAGAGGGGGGGGGGGGCAAGCGATCCAGGAAAAAGATGCATACTCTAGATGGGAGCGAACTTGTGCTTCATACAAGGTTTTGCTGTCCTTTCTGTCAAGACGGTGTGAGATGCACCGTAGACCTGTAAGCTTCCTGGCTGCCTTTTGTGCTAGATTAAGCACGTGGCTCTTCATTGTCACTGAAGAGTCGAACTTCATTCTCAAGATGTCAATTTCATCTATGAACTCAAGGGTTTGCCATCCATTGGCAAACCTGTCCGAGTTGACATGTACAGTCTAGTTATCATCATCACTTGTGTCTTCTCAGCAGGAAATGTGACCTGCCATCTCCTACCCCAGGTAGAAATGGATGAAAGTTTGTGATTGATGAATTTTGCAGCAGTTGGCATTTCTTCCTTTCTGTATGTGAAGGTTAGAGTACAGTCATCAGCATAGGCTTGAGCTTCTGGAACGAGATGAAGTAGATCGTTGAAATAAACATTCCACAGCACAGGGCCAAGCACACTACCCTGTGGAACGCTGGCACCAATTGAGTGGCTCTCGGATTCTGCTCCATTGAGGACTACCCATAGAGTCCGTTCTTGAAGGAAGTCCTTTATTAGCTCTAAGACAGAGCCTGAGATGCCTAGTGCTTGAAGCTTCACAACTAATCCAGAGTGCCAGACCCGATCACAGGCTCCTGCTGTGTCTAGAGCAACAACACAGCTGATCTTGGACTCATCCAGTGACAGATGCCACTTAGTGGAGAGATTTAGCAAGAGATCAGCAGCAGATCGACCTTTTCTAAAACCTTACTGTCGATCTCATAGTAGCCGATGATGATCAACAAATGATACCATTTACTGAGCGATTAATGATTCTAGGATTTTACCAGTACTGGAAAGCAGTGACACTGGTCTCTAGTTACCAACCACTGAGCGGCTCTAATTTTTGTGCACTGGAACAACATCTACCTTCTTCCTCAAGGAGGACTATATTTGAAGGTTAGAGAGCAGTCAACAACTCTCTCTCTCTCTCTCTCTCTCTCTCTCTCTCTCTCTCTCTCTCTCTCTCTCTCTCTCTCTCTCTCTCTCTCTCTCTCTCTCTCTCTCTCTCTCTCTCTCTCTCATATTTTTGTGTATCGTGTGCAAAAAATGACACGCAGCTGTGACCTGTATTTTTGTCAATATCTGATATAAGAATTTCCCCCGAGCACAGAGTGTTCCAGCAGGTGTGGTGGAGCCCGTTCTCCCCCCCCCCCCGAGCACAGAGTGTTCAGCACATGTGGTGGAGCCCGTTCCCCCCCCCCCCCCGAGCACAGAGTGTTCCAGCAGGTGTGGTGGAGCCCGTTCCCCCCCCCCCCCCGAGCACATAGTGTTCCAGCAGGTGTGGTGGAGGAGCCCGTCCACCCCCCCGCCCCGAGCACAGAGTGTTCCAGCAGGTGTGGTGGAGCCCGTTCCCCCCCCCCCGAGCACATAGTGTTCCAGCAGGTGTGGTGGAGGAGCCCGTCCACCCCCCCCGCCCCGAGCACAGAGTGTTCCAGCAGGTGTGGTGGAGCCCGTTCCCCCCCCCCCCCGAGCACATAGTGTTCCAGCAGGTGTGGTGGAGGAGCCCGTCCACCCCCCCGCCCCGAGCACAGAGTGTTCCAGCAGGTGTGGTAGAGCCCGTTCCCCCCCCCCCCGAGCACATAGTGTTCCAGCAGGTGTGGTGGAGCCCTCCCCCCCCGAGCACATAGTGTTCCAGCAGGTGTGGTGGAGCCCTTTTCAAATGCCACAATGTTGAGGCTTCTCCCTTCTCAACTGTGGCAGCCGCTTCTGCTCCTCACCAGCTCGATGACACACACTATCATCTTAGGATCCCGCCCTTGCTGTGGCCTTCACTCTTGATGGCGTCCTGGGGTTAGGCTTGGGCTGTGGCTTCTTGGAGGTAAGCTTTGATGAGGCGTCGTTTAGATACGTATGCATGTAGCTTTTTAGTGTAAAGCTTCGGTGTGTCTCACCGGAGGAAGTCCTAGGCGAGGCTTCAAGATGTGCGTGTGTCTGCTCGCTTGGGAAGCTTTCTCGGGGAAGTGAGAGATGGAGGGAGGGAGAGATGGAGGGAGGGAAAGTTGGAGAGAGAGAGAGGGGAAGTGGAGGGAGGCAGGGCATGACGTACCAGGCCTCTCTCATGGTGCGTGTCCAGAGTGCTAGATGAAGGCGCTCCACGGCACATGACTCCTGGGTACAGCCGTGTCTGAGGGTCCGTGGCCAGGGTCCTTCAAGACAGCGGGTGCCGCCGGGTGACGAGAGATGTGCTGGGGAAGGGTAATGGAAGCAGCTCCACCCGCAGCTCCACCCGCAGCTCCACCCGCAGCTCCACCCGCAGCTCTCTTATTAGAGCTGTGGGGTGGAAGAGAAATGGAAGAGTTGTGGGTGGAAGAGGATTTTGAAGAAAACTTTTTTTTTGAAGCTTTATTACATAGAGCTCTACGTCATTTTCTCCATTTTCTGTTAATGTGAAAGAACTGATATCCCTTGATCCGGTGCTCGATCAGCAGGTCTCTTGAGTCGATATTCAACCATGTTTCAGTAAGTGCTATTATGTCTAAATTTTCAGTACACACCGATGCTCTGAGCTCATCCATCATGTCCTTTACGCTTTTAAAGTTAGTATAACATACCTGCAGATATCTTTTCTGTTCTTATAGATTATTAAGTATATTTATTACAAAATTGCTGGCAATGGTTTTTATGGCACACTCCCCCCCTCCCCCCCTCTTTCAATCCTTTAAATTTACCCGTCATTTACACTCATATTGCTGCTATCTCCTAAATGTCTATAGTCTTGCATACAATTTATTCCCCATTAATGAGTATGCAAAATCTGTCAGCTCCTCTCTGGAGAGAAGGGGGGGGGGGGAGGCGCTCCCTCTCTTACATGGTCTTCCAGTCAATGTAAGAGTCCCAATTGTTCATAAATGGTATTCCATTATTCCAGCCAATCTTACAAAAGCTGTAGCACTAAAAAGCAACAATTGGTGCAACGTATTACAGGAAAAAAGTTTAAGTTAAGTACTTTTTTAAATACTCTAAATAACAGCTAAAAATAGTGGACGAGTAATTCTATATCCTAACCTGTCCCCCAGGCCTAAATGAGGAATCCTAGGCCCCTAATATACGTCGTCATAGGCCAAGTGTAGTAAATATATGGCATAATCTGCCTAGGAAAATTTAAGTTTGGATGTTGACTTATTTTTCTGGACCCTTTAGCAAATTTCTCGTAGAAAATGCGGTGAAGAAAGAGGCAAAGGAAAAGGAGGAAACGGATAAATAAGACAAAAACACACAAACAGGAAGAGTAGAAGTATGAATATTAGCAAGAGCGATAATACAGTGACAGGGCGTCTCTCTCTTTCTTTCTCTCTCTTTCTTTCTCTCTCTCTTTCTCTCTCTCTCTCTCTCTCTCTTTCTCTCTCTCTTTCTCTCTCTCTCTCTCTCTCTCTCTCTCTCTCTCTCTCTCTCTCTCTCTCTCTCTCTCTCTCTCTCTCCCCCCCCTCAGCTGCACCCAGCAAAGATCCGTGGCCAGAGGGCCGAGTTGGAGGCGTGTTTGGTTCACCTGTTCATCAGACGTGTTCAACAGACACGCCACACTGAACAACAACATGGGCACAGAAGGAGAACTTAACGGGTGGCTGACCACAGCCGCGACTTAAAGGGCAGCTGACGGTGCCAGCGCAGGACTCAGACGACGGCTGATAATTAGAAACAGTCCTCAGCGGTTGGTTTATACGGAGGAGGAGACGTCAGCAGCCGGATGGTAAGACCAAGAAGGAGGCGTCAGCAGCCGGATGGTAAGACCAAGAAGGAGGCGTCAGCAGCCGGATGGTAAGGACAAGAAGGAGGCGTCAGCAGCCGGATGGTAAGGACAAGAAGGAGGCGTCAGCAGCCGGATGGTAAGACCAAGAAGGAGGCGTCAGCAGCCGGATGGTAAGAACAAGAAGGAGGCGTCAGCAGCCGGATGGTAAGACCAAGAAGGAGGCGTCAGCAGCCGGATGGTAAGAACAAGAAGGAGGCGTCAGCAGCCGGATGGTAAGACCAAGAAGGAGGCGCCAGCAGCCGGATGGTAAGACCAAGAAGGAGGCGTCAGCAGCCGGATGGTAAGGACAAGAAGGAGGCGTCAGCAGCCGGATGGTAAGACCAAGAAGGAGGCGTCAGCAGCCGGATGGTAAGACCAAGAAGGAGGCGTCAGCAGCCGGATGGTAAGAACAAGAAGGAGGCGTCAGCAGCCGGATGGTAAGACCAAGAAGGAGGCGTCAGCAGCCGGATGGTAAGAACAAGAAGGAGGCGTCAGCAGCCGGATGGTAAGACCAAGAAGGAGGCGCCAGCAGCCGGATGGTAAGACCAAGAAGGAGGCGTCAGCAGCCGGATGGTAAGACCAAGAAGGAGGCGCCAGCAGCCGGATGGTAAGACCAAGAAGGAGGCGTCAGCAGCCGGATGGTAAGACCAAGAAGGAGGCGTCAGCAGCCGGATGGTAAGACCAAGAAGGAGGCGTCAGCAGCCGGATGGTAAGACCAAGAAGGAGGCGTCAGCAGCCGGATGGTAAGACCAAGAAGGAGGCGTCAGCAGCCGGATGGTAAGACCAAGAAGGAGGCGCCAGCAGCCGGATGGTAAGACCAAGAAGGAGGCGTCAGCAGCCGGATGGTAAGACCAAGAAGGAGACGCCAGCAGCCGGATGGTAAGAACAAGAAGGAGGCGTCAGCAGCCGGATGGTAAGACCAAGAAGGAGGCGTCAGCAGCCGGATGGTAAGACCAAGAAGGAGGCGTCAGCAGCCGGATGGTAAGACCAAGAAGGAGGCGCCAGCAGCCGGATGGTAAGACCAAGAAGGAGGCGTCAGCAGCCGGATGGTAAGACCAAGAAGGAGACGCCAGCAGCCGGATGGTAAGAACAAGAAGGAGGCGTCAGCAGCCGGATGGTAAGACCAAGAAGGAGGCGTCAGCAGCCGGATGGTAAGACCAAGAAGGAGGCGTCAGCAGCCGGATGGTAAGACCAGGAAGGAGGCGTCAGCAGCCGGATGGTAAGACCGAGAAGGAGGCGTCAGCAGCCGGATGGTAAGACCAAGAAGGAGGCGTCAGCAGCCGGATGGTAAGACCAAGAAGGAGGCGTCAGCAGCAGGATGGTAAGACCAAGAAGGAGGCGTCAGCAGCAGGATGGTAAGACCAAGAAGGAGGCGTCAGCAGCCGGATGGTAAGACCAAGAAGGAGGCGTCAGCAGCCGGATGGTAAGACCAAGAAGGAGGCGTCAGCAGCCGGATGGTAAGACCGAGAAGGAGGCGTCAGCAGCCGGATGGTAAGACCAAGAAGGAGGCGTCAGCAGCCGGATGGTAAGACTGAGAAGGAGGCGTCAGCAGCCGGATGGTAAGACCAAGAAGGAGGCGTCAGCAGCCGGATGGTAAGACCGAGAAGGAGGCGTCAGCAGCCGGATGGTAAGACCAAGAAGGAGGCGTCAGCAGCCGGATGGTAAGACCGAGAAGGAGGCGTCAGCAGCCGGATGGTAAGACCAAGAAGGAGGCGTCAGCAGCCGGATGGTAAGACCGAGAAGGAGGCGTCAGCAGCCGGATGGTAAGACCAAGAAGGAGGCGTCAGCAGCCGGATGGTAAGACCGAGAAGGAGGCGTCAGCAGCCGGATGGTAAGACCAAGAAGGAGGCGTCAGCAGCAGGATGGTAAGACCAAGAAGGAGGCGTCAGCAGCCGGATGGTAAGACCAAGAAGGAGGCGTCAGCAGCCGGATGGTAAGACCAAGAAGGAGGCGTCAGCAGCCGGATGGTAAGACCAAGAAGGAGGCGTCAGCAGCCGGATGGTAAGACCAAGAAGGAGGCGTCAGCAGCCGGATGGTAAGACCAAGAAGGAGGCGTCAGCAGCCGGATGGTAAGACCAAGAAGGAGGCGTCAGCAGCCGGATGGTAAGACCAAGAAGGAGGCGTCAGCAGCCGGATGGTAAGACCAAGAAGGAGGCGTCAGTAGCCGGATGGTAAGACCAAGAAGGAGGCGTCAGCAGCCGGATGGTAAGACCAAAAAAACTTGGACCTTGAAACAAATACCAAAATGGCTGCCATGTTCGGTACTTGTACTGAAGGTGCTAACAGGTTTGGAAGCAGTACTGATGGTGCTAACAGGCTTGGAAGCAGAACTGAAGGTGCTAACAGGCTTGGAAGCAGAACTGAAGGTGCTAACAGGCTTGGAAGCAGTACTAAAGGTGCCAACAGGCTTGGAAGCAGAACTGAAGGTGCTAACAGGCTTGGAAGCAGTACTAAAGGTGCCAACAGGCTTGGAAGCAGTACTGAAGGTGCCAACAGGCTTGGAAGCAGAACTGAAGGTGCTAACAGGCTTGGAAGCAGAACTGAAGGTGCTAACAGGCTTGGAAGCAGTACTAAAGGTGCCAACAGGCTTGGAAGCAGTACTGAAGGTGCTAACAGGCTTGGAAGCAGTACTGAAGGTGCTAACAGGCTTGGAAGCAGTACTGAAGGTGCTAACAGGCTTGGAAGCAGTACTGAAGGTGCTAACAGGCTTGGAAGCAGTACTGAGTTTGCTAACAGGCTTGGAAGCAGTACTGAAGGTGCTAACAGGCTTGGAAGCAGTACTGAAGGTGCTAACAGGCTTGGAAGCAGTACTGAGTGTGCTAACAGGCTTGGAAGCAGTACTGAAGGTGCTAACAGGCTTGGAAGCAGTACTGAAGGTGCTAACAGGCATGGAAGCAGTACTGAAGGTGTTAACAGGCTTGGAAGCAGTACTGAAGGTGCTAACAGGCTTGGAAGCAGTACTGAAGGTGCCAACAGGCTTGGAAGCAGTACTGAAGGTGCTAACAGGCTTGGAAGCTGTACTGAAGGTGCTAACAGGCTTGGAAGCAGTACTGAAGGTGCCAACAGGCTTGGAAGCAGTACTGAAGGTGCCAACAGGCTTGGAAGCAGTACTGAAGGTGTTAACAGGCTTGAAAGCAGTACTGAGTGTGCTAACAGGCTTGGAAGCAGTACTCAAAGGCATCAGAATTAATAAAATTACTTTAAGAGGGCTAACAGCGCTTCAGAAAAAGGTGTTAAAAGGAAAAAAAAGAGACTTTAAACTTCTTCAAGACTAAGGACTTGCCACATTAGTGCTGAACGAATGCCAATCAACATTAGAAGCAGACTTCGATTGCTATCAATCAAAATCCTGGTTATAAAAAATCCTAGATTGAAACCAGGGGGTTGTGAAGGAGTTAAATAAGCTGCCAGATTGCAGCATTAAGACAAAAAGCTTAACAGGTTCCAGGCGTAGGTTTGATAAGGTTCACAGGTGAGATTTGATTGATTTAAAGCCGGACCCGCCTTGTACAGATCAACAGGTCTGCTGCTGGGCGCCACCATCTACTATATTCTTAACTGACAGCTGTCAGTACTAAAAAATCTGAACGGATGGCGGACTGCACAATATGACCACATTGGGCAGGTAAGAGTGAGAGAGAGAGTGAGAGAGAGAGAGAGAGAGAGAGAGAGAGAGAGAGAGAGAGAGAGAGAGAGAGAGAGAGAGAGAGAGAGAGAGAGAGAGAGAGAGAGAGAGAGAGAGAAGAGAGAGAGAGAGAGAGAGAGAGAGAGAGAGAGAGAGAGAGAGAGAGAGAGAGAGAGAGAGAGAGAGAGAGAGAGAGAGAGAAAGAGAGAGAGAGAAAGAGAGAGAGAGAGAGAGAGAGAGAGAGAGAGAGAGAGAAAGAGAGAGAGAGAAAGAGAGAGAGAGAGAGAGAGAGAGAGAGAGAGAGAGAGAGAGAAAGAGAGAGAGAGAAAGAGAGAGAGAGAGAGAGAGAGAGAGAGAGAGAGAGAGAGAAAGAGAGAGAGAGAAAGAGAGAGAGAGAGAGAGAGAGAGAGAGAGAGAGAGAGAGAGAGAGAGAGAGAGAGAGAGAGAGAGAGAGAGAGAGAGGAGTCGAGCAGTAGAGTCGAAAGTAAGAAGGGAGACGTCAAGCCAGATGCAGAGAGTCGAGGCAGCAGCAGGCAAAGGATATAGAGGCAACGAAGCTCAGTGATCCGTGCGTCCTGTGTGCTGTTGCCTCACCACCATCACAAACTGGATCCAACCCCTCAACCCCCCCCCCCCCCAGGGACCACCTCATGGCTCTCTTACTCACCGGTATAAAACACGTCACAGTAACCGGAATGACAGCGAGAGAAAGGAATTGGTGAGTATATCAGACCCTTCAACACAGGACGGGTGTTAGGGGCTCACGGGGGGTGCGAACTAGGGACACGGTGCGCGCCTATCTAGGAATTGGTTGGTTTACCAACCTAAACAGACTCGATCCTAGAAATAGTTAGGAGTTTAAACTGTTAAGGTCTAGTAGTGTGGGTGTGAACGATAAGAAGACAACACACACACACAACATTATGAGACCAGGACGTAAACATGGGGAACTAATGTAGTGAAGAAAAAGTTAAATGTTGGATTAAAAATGTTAGAGGTGAACACTGGCGTTAACATAACACTAAAGGCGAACTACACATACATCGATGAACATATGAACATAAAATAGACTAAATTATTAGCTAAACACAAAATTAATTAAGAAAATAATTTTACACTGAAGGATTTGTCGGGGGGACGGAGTAGCAAGAATATATATATATATATATATATATATATATATATATATATATATATATATATATATATATATATATATAACCACCTCTGGTACAAATGTGGGGACCCTTAGCCTCGGAGAAGAAAATAAGGAGTATTCAGAGAAGACCTTGTGGATTCTCACTGAACACGCCCTCCGAATTGCTGTGAATTGCCTTGGTGCCCCAATCCACACCAAATATAGGTGTATTTGCGGGGAGGTGGTGGTCAACAGGTACGGCCAACATGGCCTACTATGCAAAAGCACAGGGTGATGGCACTTGATTCACAGTGAAGTTAACGACGTCATCAAGAAGAGCCTCGCCACAGCTGGATGCCCAGCCAAGAGAGAGCCCCATTACATAAATCCCCATAACTCGGATGCTCTTGTTGGTCGCCCAGATGGTATCACAGTGAACCCCTGGAAGAATGGCAAGCAGTTGGTATGGGACTACACGTGCGTATCAACCCTGGCTAACACCTACATTAACCTCAGTGTTGCACAACCAGGTGGCGCTGCCACCCACAGGGAAGCAGCCAAATCCCGTAAGTATAGAGAACTGGATCACCACTACAATTTTGTCCCCATTGCTTCTGAGACACTCGGCGCCTGGGGTAAGAGTGCCACCAGTTTTTTGAAGGAACTGGGTTCTAGGCTAACTGAAACAACAAGGGACCCTAGAGCTGCCAGCTTCCTTCTCCAGCGCCTCAGCGTGGCGATACAGAGGGGGAATGCACACTGCATTCAGGGTCTCTCTCTCTCTCTCTCTCTCTCTCTCTCTCTCTCTCTTATGATGGTTAAGGCCTGCAGCTGGGAACACCAAGGTCACTGGTTCGAATCCCCACATTGTTCCATTTGATTGATGAACCTGATGGCACCCATTATATATTATTATTTATAGAGGAGGTCCCGCAGCAGTACAGTCGGGTTCGTTCTAGACTCACAATCGAGAATTCCGTGTTCGAATCCCGAGCAGTACAGAAACGGTTGGGTGCATTTCTTATCACCTAATGAAGCTGTTCACCTAGTAATAAGTAGGTACTCAGGAGTTAGTCAGCTTGTTGTGGTGTTGCATCCCGGAGGGGAGGGGGGGGGGGTCAGTAGAGCGACCTTGGGGAATGGGGGGGGGTGCAATATAAGCCTAACGTATATGAATACACTCTGTCTGCCTGTCCCCCGACACAATCAATCAAAATCATTATTAATTTATAAACGTTGGAGTGAAGCCACATCAGCCCTTAGCTTCAAGGATATGGCTTAGTAGATCACTGTATTAGACATGTCAAAACAAGGGGGAGGGAGAGTGCATAAACCTCTCCTCTCTCGTTCTCTCTGTCTCTCTCTCTCTCTCTGTCTCTCTCTCTCTCTCTGTCTCTGTCTCCTGCCTCACTGATCTACCTCAACACCCACCCCCCTCCCCCTTCATCCCCGCTCCCCTCAGCAGTGAAAGAGAGAACGGGGAGTGACTGGCTAGGAAGCTGGAACATGACAGTGGTATGACCATCTCATTTGTAAACAACGAAGAGACAAGCGCAAGTCTACCTTCCCTCTCTCTCTCTCATCTCTTCCTTACCCCCCGTCCCTTCCCTTTCCACCTTTTCCTTACCCCTCCCCCACCCACCTCCCCTTCCTTTCATCATCCCAGTCCCAGCCCACCTTCTCCAACCGACCTGTATTCTTATTAGCCACACGACTCCCTAATTATTTAAGGGATTTATGGCCTGGGAGGGATTCAGAGGGGGATTTACTAATTTGCAAGTCAAGTCGTTTGACTGGGTGACTGTTGAAGGGATTTACATGCAAGTTGCAGGCGAGCATATTTTGTTGGGTGTCATTCACTTTGTTACACACAGTTAAAGTGTGGTAGATGGGGTTGAAGAGGTGGTAGATTGGGTTGAAGAGGTGGTAGATGGGGTTGAAGAGGTGGTAGATTGGGTTGAAGAGGTGGTAGATGGGGGTTGAAGAGGTGGTAGATGGGGTTGAAGAGGTGGTAGATGGGGTTGAAGAGGTGGTAGATGGGGTTGAAGAGGTGGTAGATGGGGTTTGAAGAGGTGGTAGATGGGGGTTGAAGAGGTGGTAGATGGGGGTTGAAGAGGTGGTAGATTGTGTTGAAGAGCTAGTAGATTGGAATGAAGAGGTGGTAGATTGGGTTAAAAATGCTGTAGATTGGGTTGAGTGGCGACAATGTGGTTAAAAAGGCGATGGAATAAGTTGAGAGGGGGGGGTTGTGGTGTTAGGTGTGATTGAGATTAATCGCCATAAACGATTTGGCGAGTTGTATTCCGGGGAATAATTAGGATTAAGGACCGGCCCGAAACGCTATGCGTGCTAGTGGCTGTACAAGAATGTAAGATTAACTCTTGTATAAATAAATAAATAAAACATTGAGTCTACACTATAACCACATAGTGTCCGACACGCCAAACGTTGATGGGGTTGACAGAGAGGGGTAATAGATATAGCTTTATTTTCTGCACTTTCGTCTCTCTCTCTCTCTCGCTCTCTCGCTCTCTCTCTGTCTCTCTGTCTCTCTGTCTCTCTGTCTCTCTGTCTCTCTCTCTCTCTCTCTCTCTCTCTCTCTCTCTCTCTCTCTCTCTCTCTCTCCACAGCATGTTATGTCATCAACTGGAAAGCAGAAGCGTTGGAATTATCGTGCACATCTGTTAATTAACTGTGGAATCTATTTGGTGTAATTATTGCCATCAAATATTCTTCCAGCCAATTTAACTACCGGGAGAATTCTCTGAAAGGGAAGACTGCACTCTCATTATGCTGATGAGTTATGTAAACTACCACATTCTTCTCATGTTCTGTGCGCGGGAGTTTGTCTCCCTCTTAGCCTATACTGTCCCAGTCATGGCGTTTTCCCCTCACTCATATACTCCTTAATTTGCATTTTGTTTGGGTTGAAGTCTTGCAACCACCTTTTTGAACAATGTTGCAAGGTATGCAGGTCTTTTTGAAAGTCTCCAGTTGTAATTTCTGCCTTTAACTCTCCTCATAAGCTTTGCCTCGTTCGGAAACAGAACTATGAATGGTTCTATTTTTTTCGTATCAGCTCATTTAGATATGTTAAGATGAGGACGGGCCCAGTATCACACCTTCTGGCTTCTTATTTGTGACCTCCTGACACTCTGGTTTCTCGTCTCTCACTTATCCTCTGTTTCCTATCCAGGAAGTATCCTCCCCGTCTCATTAACCCCTAGCCATTCTCCAGTTATTTTTTTTTCCTCAAGTTTATATAGGGTCCTTATGCACAGGACGCCTTATGTATGATTTTATATAAATTAATATTATTATAGACTTAAGTTCTGTGTTGGCGTAGGTTTGGTTAGGTGTTTAAGTCCAACCCGTCCTCGACTCAAGTCCATTATGTTGTTGTTGTTGTTGTTGTTGAGTTAGGGGCGACGACGATCGTGGGATCGGATGCGCTCCGGCGGACCCGTTAAGGGTGAATCGCGAAGCCAGGAAAGGCGAAACGCAAAGCCAAAACGCGAAGCGAGTGACGCCAATCACTATAAACTAATATGCCATACGGCAAATAAACGCACAGACGGGCAGATGATTGGGGAGTCCCAGGAGTCCCTCAGGGTGACAAGCACCGGCCCCGCCCCACACTGAGAACACCAGGTAGCAAAACCAAAACTCAGCCCCCAACTAAAACGCAAAAAGTCATCCAGTGTCCCCCGGCAGAGCAGAAGCCGGCCGCCCACCACCGAGGGCACCCCAGGAGCCCACCAAGACCCGCCAACCTCCGGCACCTCTCGGCCAAGCCGGCCCCCGAACACCGTCACCCCGCCGGGAGAACCAACCAGAACACGTCAAAAAAATTTCTATCAACAATACCCAAGGCGATATGTGCGCCAGGCGCCGTACCATCGGACCGCTGAAGAGGGACGCCAAACGGCAGTAGCAAAGCCAAAACGCGAAAACAGAACGTGATCAGGCGGCTCCCAGGCGGAGGAGGTGTCCAGACGTCCGCTCGGCTTCAAGGTTGAACCAGGAGTCTCAAGTCCATTACATCCAGCGGTCGACCCCACAGACGCATTCATAAATTTTAACTTGCTGTTCATTCAAAACGGGAATTTTCTCAAGTATAAATTAATATTATAATATATTAGCATATTGTGCATATATAGGCATAGGTTAGGTTAGGTTAGGTGTTTAGGTTCTGTTGGCGATTATTTGTATTTGTAGTACGTGGGTGAAGCATTTATAGCGTTGTGATTCGAACAAAATTCGTCAGTGAAGCACTTGTTCCGGATATGTTCGAACGTCAGCAGTTGTGAGTCGTGTGTAAACCGCTTTTCATTCATAAACAGGGGGTTTGGCGGGTGCATGGAATCACTTTTGGATCTTTGTTTGGAGGACGGGCTGTGTAGTACGTGGGTGAAGCATTTATGGCGTTGTGGTTCGAACAAAATTCGTCAGTGAAGCACTTGTTCCGGAAGTGTTCGAACGTCATCAGTTGTGATTCGTGTGTAAGCCGTTTTTCATTCATTAACAGTGGGTTTGGCGGGTGCATGGAATCACTTTTGGGTTTTTGTTTGGCTGACGGGCTGTTGCTTGGAGGACGGGCTGACTCAGACTCACAACTGCTGACGTTCGAACAATTCCGGAACAAGTGCTACACTGATGACTTTTGTTCGAACCACAACTCTGTAAATGCTTCACCCACGTACTACAAAAACCAATAATCGCCAACAGATCCTAAACACCTAACCTAACTTAACTTATGCCTATATATATGCACAATATGCTAATATATTATAATGTTAATTTATATTTGAAAACATTCCTGTTTTGAATGAGCATCATGTTAACATTAATGAATGCGTCTCTGTGGGGTCGACCGCTGGATGGAATAAACATTGAACAACCTGAAAACCGGTGGGTTTAAAGTATTTTTCATTTATAAGACAGGATTTAGCTGCTTGATGAACGAGTAATTAATTTCATTATGGTTTATGAAAACGGGCAGTTAAAGAGGACGGATTGAGTCTGGTTGATTCCATGGTTGCAGCGCCTGGTCGAATCCTGTTTGAAGCTCCGGAACGACCGCACCCCGAGGCCTTGACCGACTTGAGCGCCCCTGCGCCGTAAGACATTCCTGCCAATCTGTAGACAAGGTACCCAATGGCAATTTAATAATTATTCTGCGTTCATTACAATGTAATGTGTCCAGCTGTGAATACTAACAGACTGGTTATTGGTTGAAACAAAACCTAGGCTGTTAGGGGAGAGCTTCGATGGGGTGTCATTGGTACTATCGAGTAAGACCACAAGGGATGGGACACCGTCGCTGATTGGTTGGTAACGACTAACGGCTGAGATCCTCCTTTCTATTGGCTGCGAATGGCAATAACATAAATTTATCTGATTATTGGACACACACACACACACACACACACACACACACACACACACACACACACACACACACACACACACACACACACACACACACACACACACACACACACACACTTCGCGAGTATGTTATCCCAAATCCAATTGGCCACCGGTATGGAATATTATGAGTCCTGGTTGGTGATTGGATGCAGCGAGAGGCAGAAAATAAGGCAATACTGCCTAGCGGCCGATATCGAATACGCCATTGATAGTCATGTCGCTAACGGCTCACGTGGACTGTTAATGAGGTGAGAGAATAACAGCATGGTCATAACAAAGCCTATCCTGCATAGTAATGGGCTGGCTATGGAGGCCTTCTACGCTCACCCTAAAAAAAAAGAAAAGGATTTTCGTGCTTGGAGGGTGAGAGAGGGAAGTTATGTTAGGGTGAGAGTTTGTGAAGGAGAGTGGAAAACTGTGAAAAAAAAAGAGTGAGGGAGAATGAGCTAATATGGCTGTCGTGTTAGCAACCTGTCCTCAACAGCAAAAGCCAAATGCTCATTTTTTTTTTTTTAATTATATACAAAAGTTGTTACATTCTTGTACAGCCACTAGTACTCGTAGCGTTTCGGGCAGGTCCCTGGAATACGATCCCCTGCCGCGAAGTATCGTTTTTACAACCAAGTACACATTTTACTGTTGAGTTAATCAGAGGCTACAGTTAAGGATTTGCGCCCAGTAAATCCTTCCCCGGCCAGGATACGAACCCATGACAAAGCGCTCGCGGAACGCCAGGCGAGTGTCTTACCACTGCACCACGGGGACTGGTAATTAGACAAACTCCCTATTAAAGAATGAGAAACGGTTTGCACACGACTTATAAATGATCTTCAGACAGTGACGATGTTTCTCGAACAGTGCTTCGCTGACACCCTCTGTTGGAATTGCAACTCTGCAAACCACTCATCCTCATCAACAAGGTCCAAATGCTCGCTAATCCACCCGCCAAACTCCCTGTTTTTTCAGTGAAAAATGGTTCAGGTACAACTTGCAATGGGTGATGTATGTACTATTCTTGAGCAGTACATCGCTGACGCCCTCTGCTCAAATCCCAGGGGGCCAGATTCACGACGCAGTTACGCAAATACTTACAAACCTGTACATCTTGTCTCAATCTTTGGCGGTTTTGTTTACAATTATTAAACAGTTAATGAGCTCCGAAGCACCAGGAGGCTGTTTATATCAATAACAACAGTTGATTGAGAAGTTTTCATGCTTGTAAATTATATAATAAATGTAATCAAAGCCGTCAAAGATTGAGGAAAGATGTACACGTTCGTAAGTACTTGCGTAACTGCTTCGTGAATCTGGGACCAGATCTGTAACTGCTTCACCAAACACAAATTATCCTCAACAGAACCTAAACACCTAACCTAACCTACACCTAACTATACATAAAACTTTAATGAATTATAATGTTAATGTATATATGTGTGAACAAATCCATTTTTAAAATAGACAATGCGTTAAAATCGATGACTGCTTCTTGGAGGGGAAGGGCCCTTAACTGCTTTAACGAGCCTAGCCAGAGGAGAGGATTGGCTGTTAGGAAGGAATGCAAACTCGCTACGCTCTCTCTCAACTGGGAATACTCTGCTGACTGGGGACCAAGTGAATGGGGATCAGGTGATCGGACATGGGGACGCCCCACCCACGGAAGCACACGGCGACCGAGGCCACAGACCGGTCACCACCACTGAACTAGAGTCATCCAGTAGAGGCAAGGTAATGTTATTATATAGTCTCTAAGTATATATGGACCAGGGTCAGTACACAGCTGCCTCAGCCCTCGGAGTTCTGTCTCGGCCTCCACAACCCTCGGCCTCAACAACCCTCGGCCTCTACAACTCTCGGCCTCCACAACCCTCGGCCTCTACAACCCTCGGCCTCTACAACCCTCGGCCTCCACAACCCTCGGCCTCTACAACCCTCGGCCTCCACAACGCTCGGGCCTCCACAACCCTCGGCCTCCACAACCCTCGGCCTCCACAACCCTCGGCCTCCACAACCCTCGGCCTCCACAACCCTCGGCCTCCACAACCCTCGGCCTCTACAACTCTCGGCCTCCACAACATCGACTCTCTCAATACAATCTCAGTGGTAAGATACCCTCCGTATTCCCTCTACACCTGGGGGTCGTGTCCAGCCATATGCTATCACAAGACGTCCTGGGTGAGAGACGCCTATTATTAGATGCTTGTCGAAGACACACGTAATGTCTTGTCATTATAATAACTTAAGGAACTTGACACCCCGTAACTTCTCTTGACACTTGCAGGAACTTGACACCCTGTCACTTCCCTTGACACGTGCAGGAACTTGACATTTGTCACTCCTCTTGACACCATCAACAAATGGTTTATCCACACAAGAGTCTCAGTTGAAAGAGAATCAGCTTACTTGTAAAGTAAGGGTGTCAAAAGCGGTTATAACGGGCTTTTGAGTCCATTGCTTTTTTCCTCCATACTGGAAGGAGTTCAACACCATCAAGGAGCGCGCTCCTGCCCTTCGAATCTCAATGACTGAGTCACCGGGTCATTGAGATTCACTCACTGACCCAGTGAATGACACTCACTGGTTGATCAAACAATGTTGGGCTTCTCTGGTTGTTCCGGATTACGATTCAGGTTTGTTTGGATATGTAATTATTAGTTGAATTATCCCCTTAACTAGAAAAATCTTTCAGTATAACATTTGGTTCTCTTACGTTGATACAGTGAAACGTACTAGAACAGAGATGTGAACACTTGGAATGCATTAGGAAGTGATGTGGCGGAGGCTGACTCCATACACAGTTTCAAGTGTAGATATGATAGAGCCCGATAGGCTCAGGAACCTGTACACCTGTTGATTGACGGTTGAGAGGCGGGACCAAAGAGCCAGAGCTCAACCCCCGCAAGCACAACTAGGTGAGTACAACTAGGTGAGTACTTGGAGGCGTACAATATGTGAATACAGTAATCAATGACAAAATAATTTGGGAATACTGAGGTGACTCGACACAGCGTTCTAGTGATCCCCAGACACTTGTCGTATTAACCCATTAGGCCATTGGACACAAGTCATTAAGCCCAAAGCTTTACTCTACAGGCCTCCTACACTCAGGCCTGTGGGCAATGTTGGTAATGGTCGGTACTTCTTGGTCCTCTCTTACGCTCTTACTCCCTTAATGGTCGGTCATCCTCCGTGTTACTTCAGAACACGAAGAAATCAAAATGTCATGACAGACCAGTCGCCCCAGTGCCCCACATAATCGTCTCCTTCATATATCACCTATTATAATGTCCTTGTTCTGTAGGAGAGATATAAGGGTGTAAACACCATTACTATAGGCGGCCGCCACTTATAAAATTCTGACTTTGGCACCAGTATGTGGCTCCTGACCCTCACAGTGAATTCAACACAGTTTCGGGAAGAATGGTTTTTGCCCAATCGTGGCCAAGTGGATTAAAGCTAGTAAGAGTCTGGGAATGACACTATGTAAAGAACACATCGACCGCTTTATGTAGGGCAGACGTAACTCTGTGTATCTATGTACTTATGTCTGTAGATGAGATTAGGATTTTAAAAGCACTACAATCACCTTCTGTGGTTGATTGTTCAATAAATCCCTGAACTATATGTTTAACAGATCTCTCACCCTGTCCATGGAGGACAGAAGAAAATGTATATACATGCTGATTAGCATTGGAAATGTGTGGCCACGACTGTGGTAGAAAATAATAATACTAAAAAAAGTATCTGGGAATACTTAGAACGCTGGTTCGAATCCCCTCAGTGACCTAATATGATTTCCTCATTTATATATATCACACCAATGTGATTTGTCTGTGTATAGTAATCAATTAACCACTGTACACTATTTGCAAGGAAAACCGACCAGACATTATGAATACAAGAAGTTTCTATTAGGCCAGAACTCCGAGTTATCGGGATGGTTAATACTAAAACTAACACCACTGATATTACTACCACTAATAACAGCTAATACTCTTGACAACAACAACTACTACATCTACTATTTCTTGCGCATTCAAGTTTATTCAGGTAAATCGAGCAACATTTTACCATGTACAATAATGTATTTTAGGCGACTGAAACTGATGTTCGTAGGAATGGCAACTTATTTGATTTATCTCTCAAATATAGGACCCGATTTTCTTCATGACACCCATGATCCCCTACACCCATGTAGGAGATCGTAGCTTATTTCTCTTACGATATATTCAGTAATTTGCCTGGCTTATACCAGATGCAGAATTAGATTCTTTTCAATTTGTTGAAATTTGAATGTTCAGATGCGACAGTTTTACGTTAGATACATCATATGTTATGTGTAAAATATTTGTTCAATTAAATGTTCAGAAACAATTCCATGCACAAGGTCAGGAGGATATATATGGAGGAGGCCTGGTTGAGGACCGGGCCGCGGGGACGCTAAGCCCCGAAACCATCACAAGGAATACTCATGTCTCTTGTCTTTGAAGAAATAGGATCCAATTTCTCGAAGTCATTAGGATGTAGCGAATCGAAAAGAAAAACATATTAGACAATGTAAAGGACAGAACGAGTCATCTGGCATCAAGATCTACACCTCAGTTACCACTCAATTAACACCAGGAGGGAGTTCCCACCTCACACGACAGGTACAAGGCGTACTGAGCGATCTCCTTGTATCTGCACACCTCGGAACCTATCTGTACACAAAAGTGCTTCCACTCTTTCTGTCTGTTTCTCCCTCTCTCGCTAGTTCTCTCTCTCTCTCTCTCTCTCTCTCTCTCTCTCTCTCTCTCTCTCTCTCTCTCTCTCTCTCTCTCTCTCTCTCTCTCTCTCTCTCTCTCTCTCTCTCTCTGCCTCCCGTGAGTCCCCCCTCACGCCCGCCTCTTTATTAACTCTTTCCCCCCACCGTCCTCCTCTCTAGCCTCACTGATGGTAACCTCTATAGTCTATAGAGCCTCAGTGTTGATGGCATCCCGCAGAACCCTCGGGACGGTATCAGCCAGAGCCCAAGTGATGGTAACCCCTTCTAGAGGCTTGAATGGTTTCCTCTTGAGCCTCGATAACCGCATCCTCTAAGCAATTCGTGTCAGCCCGCTGGCCGGCCGGCCGTAACCACCATAACGGGCGTCTGTTATGCCTGGCTGCGCTTCCTACCGGTAACGAGGCGCTCCAGAGAGAAAGTGAAAGAGAGAGAGAGAGAGAGAGAGAGAGAGAGAGAGAGAGAGAGAGAGAGAGAGAGAGAGAGAGATTAAACATATTTCTGTCTTAGTTTAAAGCAGATAACTGGAGTACAGCAGGAGTCTTTCCTGTGGGCGCACCTGTACGCTCTCACCCTTCCATAAAAGGCAAAGACCTCCTGCATGCAGATGCTGCCCTTCCTTGAGAGCAAACGCAAAGAGATGATCACGCAGGTAACATCAGCTGGGGGCGGCTGAGGGGCGGCTGAGGGGCGGCTGAGGGGCGGCTGAGGGACGGCTGAGGGGCGGCTGAGGGACGGGCCAATATCACATAAAGTATCCAACTGGAGAAACCATAACTCTCCATAACTTTCATCGTAATGATTTTCCTGAAAAAGCGGAGAGAATAATAAGTGTGGTGTAGGAGAGCTGCGTAGTCACTCCAACATCTGTGAATTACTGGAGTTTCGGTGTCTGATCTGCATATTTGTATATGCATGATTTACGCCGGACTTATTCAGGCCCAATTGGTATTGATTGCTTCGGAGGAGAGAGAGAGGGAGAGAGAGAGAGAGAGAGAGAGAGAGAGAGAGAGAGAGAGAGAGAGAGAGAGAGAGAGAGAGAGAGAGAGAGAGA